>NC_088114.1:17217903-17530806 GCF_036370855.1 Dromaius novaehollandiae
GCCGAGAGCCTGCCGAGAGCCCTTGGCTGCAGGCAGCTCTGTGCTCTGGCAGGGGGCCTGGGAGGCTGCGCCTCTTATGCTGCCCCGGGGCATTGTGACTGCGTTGCCGGGGGACAGCACTGTGACATCGGGGCCCCGGGGCCCCGCCCCAGCCTCCCCTGCCGGCTGCCTGCCGGCCCAGCATCGGCGCGCGGCACAAGGTCCCTGGGGTGCCAGCCCTCGCGCAGTCCCTGTGCCCAGGACGCCAGGGCAGCTGGTCCTCTCCTTGCGGGGCTGCGCACTGGGCGTGGCCAGCAAAGCCTGCTGGGCTCCTTGCTCCGTGTTCCTCTGCACCAGGGTGCCCCTGTCACCGCAGAAAGGGCAGGAGTCCAGTCACATGCTGGCTTTGGGAAGCGGCTTCTCTCGCAGCTCCACCAGCAGCCGGGTAGCTTGGCAGAGCTGGGCACAGTGCCAGCAGCTGGGCAGCAGTGACCTCCTGGCAGGTGGAGGTGGGGGTGTTGGAGGTGAGGGGCGAGCTAAGCTGTTCTGGGCACCAGATCGTGGCCCTGGGCCACGGCTGCAGGCCCATCTTCTGCCCTGCTCACAGCATCAGCCCTAGCCGGACTTTTCCAGGCATAGAACAGCAGCAGGTGCAGCAAAGAAGGTCTATCTCTTCTAAACACATCTTCACCATCAGCACAACCTCTTGAAGGTTACACAGTGGCTCCGGTGGCTGTCAACACTAAGACCATGGCCTGAGACGGCTGCTGCCAGGCCTTCCAGCTGTTGGCGTATGCAGTTTGAATCACATGTGCCTAGGATTTTCCAAAAGGCCGGCCTCTGAACCTCATCTCTTTAATAGACTCATGGAGCAAGCCATTTCTGACTGACAAACTGGGAGCAGGCTTGTTCCAGACTAAGTTAGGGGACAGCCAGATATGGGCTTTGCTGCCTGCGTGCGGTGGAGCTCAAAGTCAGCATTCCCATGGAACTCTCCGAGGCCAATGCAGGTAACCAGGGATTGAGAAGCTGTTGTCTCCACCAACCTAGCCAAGCGCAGACGAGGAGGTTCACCTGGCTAACTGATAAAGCCTTTGTGAGCAACATTTCAGTGTCTGTTTGTCTGTTTTTTCCTTGATAGCAGCAATGAAAGGAAATGGCAGTTAGCAAGGCTCTGGAAGGGCAAAGGCCGGAGCACTTTCTGGAGTTGGAGTCTGTAGGAAAGTTGCAATTTCCAGGCGTCTTGAGCAGCATTGGGAAGGGTTGGCATAGGCTTGGTTCACTGCAGTCAGCCTCTCTACTAAACCTGGCACGCAGCCCCTCTCGCAGCTCGGCAGGAATTTTCTGAGGCCTTGCACATACACCACTGTCTTCCTGTGTGCATGCCACCTTGTTCAGCAGCTACTTGCACAGCTCTGCAAGAGTTGGACAAGACATCTTCTTGGGCATGACGAGTCTCTTTGCAGGAGACTGACCTTGATAGGTGCAGGCCCATTTTCTCATGACAGCTTTGACATTGCCAGGGCGCAGCCAGGGCCAGCTGCTCCCTCAGCTGCTCCTGGGAGCTGGGAGCCACAGTCACCCGGCCGCCATGGCAGGGACATCACCAGCCAGGGCCCCATCCCACAGGAGCCACATGAGGTAAGCGAGGCAGGCCCAGAGATGGCAGCCCAGTTCAAGCAAGAGCTCGTGGTGATGAGACAGGTCCGAGGTCAAGCCGGCAAACCAATGCACAGGTCAAGGTCAGCATGAGGTCTGACGAGGGTCCCTAGGGTCAGACACGGTCCAGTGATCAGCAGGTAGGTCCCGGGTCAGGCCGAGAGGTCTGGCCACGGGCCAGGGGTCCGTGGCCAGGCACAGGCACGGCTGTAGCTGAGCGCTAGTGCTCCTACAGTGCTCCTTGTACTCGCCTCAGCAGAAAGCAGGGATGGCCAGCTCTGTGCGCAGGCCAGCAACTCAACCCTGCTGAGCCTACAGAATGGTGCCAAGGGGCTCTTCTGCTGGCTCTCAGCACCTGGTGCCCCTTCCTGACACCCATGTTCAGAGTTGCTCTTTTGATGTCAGCTGGCAGACAGGCCATTCTCAGCGAGGCCCTCAGCCTGTGGATGATGCCCAAGGAAAGGTGAGGAGGTTATCTAAGAAGTCTGGGAGATGTGGAGACCAGAGAAAGATGCAGCAAAGGAGCGGCAGATGTGTTTTGTGGCAGGCTGAGGAGGCAGGTGCAGGCATTAGGAGTGGGAAATAGGAGGAGGTGGCAGTACAGGTCTAGAACAGACGGGCAGGAGAGGGCAAGGAGGCAGTGGTCGTGGTGAGGCTTCAAGGTGGTGGCCCCTTGGAGAAAAGGCTAACACGGAAAGCAAGGGGATGACAGTGAGGCACAGAGTGTCTTTTCTAGGGCCAGTGGCCACATCTACAACCATCTGCTTCCAGAGGGGAGGGCCGCCTCTCCTGTCACGGCCAAGCCCTGCCATAGGAGAGCTCCGGCCACTCTCCTCCCCGGCCCACTATAACCTGAAGCCAGGAGGCAGGCACTGAAGACGCCTTGGACACAGGCTGCTGAGACACACCCACCGCCCCCCCAGGAAGGGCTGGGGCAAAGACCAACCCTCCAAACTCCCCAGGGGGAACGACAAGCCCCGTGGGCAGGAGGGTACCGGCACTTCCTGACAGCGCAGCTGCAGCAGCAAGCTCCCAGGCCACAGCCAGGACACGCACGACACAAAGAGCACACCCAGGAGAGGAGAACAGCACTTTGCTTTTATTGTCTGCATGCAGGGACAGATGACAAGGGGCAGCTCCTCATGGATCCTCAAGCCTACAGCCTTTCCAAACACACGCTGTTTTGCACAAGCCACAACACCCCAAGGGTATGGCAGCAACGGCAGGCCCTGAGCTCCTGCGACAAACTTGCCCCAGGGCAGGGAGAGACGGGGAGCTGCAGGGCACAGCTGGTGTCTTGGTGCTGCAAGAGCAGGCAGTCCCTGGCCTGAAAGGGCCCAGAGGAGCCTTGGGAATGGGCCGTGCTCACTGCTCCAGAGGAAGGCGAAAAACCCCCAGGCACTGCTGCCAATCTGTCCTGGGGGAAAATTCCTTCCTGACCCCAAAGCTGGCGATCGGCTGTTCCCTGTGCATGTGAGCAAGGCCTGCCTCCCGGCCAGCCCTGGGAGGCTTCTCACGCCCACCAGGGCATGAGACACCAGCGCTGCCCCACCCCTTTCCTCTCTCAACCTGCAGCCACCTTAGGGGCTCCAGAGAGTGGCAAAAAAAACCCCACAGACCTGACAGAGCTGGGGGGAAAAAATCTTTCCCGGGCCCTGCAGGAAACCACCAGCTGCTCCAGAGGGTTGGCTGAGAGGTATGACACTGTGGATAACCACCTGGAACAGCCTCACAGCCCATCCCCTGCATTTCCTGGGTGCTGCATCTGGCACCAAAGCAGATATGCATGGGGAGCTTTGGAACGGTCTTCAGCTGCCGAGAATGCATGTCCTTGTTCTTTGCAGGCCCTCGAGTTAACTTTTTCCACTGATCTCCAGCTGAAAAGGCCTGGTGCCCTTGGGCATCTCGAGGGGTGTGGGGGTCTTCCCATGCCAGCAAGGGGTTGGTCCAGTCTCTGAAGGACCACCGCTACATCCGGCTTTGAATCCGAGCCTGCTCGGAGCATGCATTGGATCAGAGGACCTCCAGAGAACTCTTCCAACAGAAATTCTTCCGTGGTCCAGTGGCTACACAACAGCTGAATCAGCTGTGAGATTCAGCCCGTTGCCTTCCCATCAGGAAACGCCTGGCCACAGTCTCTGCTCCCAGAGGAATGAATGGCTGCTGACAGTGGCGGCAGGTGTCACTGCCATTTCCCACAGGAGGCATGCACAGGCCAGCAGTGCCCAGCAGCGCCACACGAGTGCAGGAACACAGCCTTCAAGCCGGCTTGCCTTGGCCTCTTTGGGTCAGCTCAGCTGCTGGGGCTTAGAAGAGACCTGGAGCTGGCAGATGCTGACCTCCCTCTGCCTTCCGGAGAGTGAAAACACTGTGAAAACATTGCTGTCCCTTGGTATTGCTCTCCACGTCTTTGGAGGCGTCCCAGGCAGAAGAGGAACAGGATCGGCAGTCTTTCTGAGGCTCAGACAAGCCAAAGGCCCAGTCTTAGAGCAGGTGCTGGGCACTGCAGCAGGACTCTCTCCCCACAAGTACGTGCTACCCAACAAAAGCCCTTGCTGGCGCAGGCCCTTGTCCCATCAGGCTGGAAGCACTTCCTCTGAAGAAAGAAGGCTGTCGGTCCACAGTCAGCAGGCAACCTCTTCTATGCCCGTGCTGCTGCAACCTATCACCGGTGCAGACTGGCGCGAGACGCCAAGCACGGGCGAGGAGAACTGGCACCTCCGAGAGTCCCTTGTCCTCAGGGGGAACATTCGTGCCGTGATGGGGAAGGGCCGCCTGCTTCCCAGGTACAGCAGCTCTGCGAGGCTTTGCCAGGCAGCTCTGACCTCCCGTCTCCATCAGGCTCTCAGCAGTCCTCATCCAAGGCAGCCATTTCCTGAGGCTCTTTCAAAGACCCATCTCTGCTGTCACAGGTCAGGCACTGAGGGCCACTTCACTCAGCAGGCCAGGAAGGGTGCTGCATGCGGGGCAGTTGCCACAGGCCAGGTCGTGGCCACATGCCACGAGCATCAAGAACTGCTCTAGGTAAGTTTACTGAAAGCACAGACAGAACGCTGCCTCACCACACGCATCCTCACCACACGCATCCTAATACCCACTGCTGACTCCTGCCACCAGACTGAGTCCTGCAATGAGCCAGCAGATTCCTGGGCGCTGGAACCCGCATTCCAGTGGCGGCAACATTGGCCAGGAAATGGCTTCAGAAATAGTGAGACGGCTGCTATCTTTTTGGAGTCTGTGGAAGAGCTGTGTTTCCCTCTCCGGAAGAGCAGTGGAATGGAGCTCTCCCTGGGCAGCTGGAAGCGCAGAATAGTCCTGCGTGACACTCAGCAGGCAAGCACGCTGGAAGAGCATGATTTGGATAGACACGTGGGCACAGGCAGCCTCTCTGATTTGCTGGTGGCTTGTCTCCCTCCTGTTAGCTGGAGGAAGGAAGCGCTCCACAGTCAAATCCCGCACAGCTCCTTCAAACGCCCAACCAGTCTTACTCGAGCCCTGCGCAGTGCACTGCCTCCAGGCTCTGCACTAGCACCAGAACACAGCACCGCGCCCTCCAACCTCGGCATGTCCCTCCCCGCTGACCTCTCCTGCCAATGCCGCTGCCACAGCTCCCAAGATGGAGCAGCCCCAAGACAATTTTGACCGTGCCCCTTGAGTGCCTGACAAGCACCAGATGCCTGAGGTCACAACAAGCTTCCAGAGGACAGCTCCAAACACCTAGCAGCACACCCTGAGCCAGCACAATGCAGAACACAGCCAACCTGTGAGCTCCCGAAAGGCAGCGTTTTCTCCACCCCAAAAGCATGGTACAGCTTGGGCTTTGTCTCAGCACTGCTGAAGCTCACGCAGCCTCCTCAGAAAGCTCCTGACACAACGCCAATGGCCACCACAAGTGGAGAAGCAAGGGCAGCAGGGGCAGAGCAAGAGGAAGGCAGAGGTTTGTTCCACTGCACAGCAAAGTGGTTGGGCCACCACCAGGCTACTCAGTTCCCCGCAGTCGCTTGCCAGTGGGAAGCGCAGGCCAGCGGGGCCAGAGAGATCACTAGTGCTTTGGGGCTGTCATGTCTCCCTCGTGGCCTGAGGAGGTTGCAGAGTGGCGCACCTCTCTTTGCCAGGCCCGTCCTCTTGCTCTCCTTGGCAAAGAGGCATCCTAGGGTCTCACCATGCCTGTCTTCTCCATCACGGTTTTCTTCAGGTCGCGTTTAGGCAGTGTGAGGGAGCGGAGCGGCAGACACAGGCACTCGACGAGCCCGCGAGGCAGAGCAGTGAGCGGTCTCAGCACCAAAGCCGGGCAGATAAGGTGCAAAGCAAGGGCTGGAAGTAAGGTCAGAGGAAGGCCAGGAGGAGGTCTCCGTTCCAAATGGAGGTGCAGCTGCTGAGTGCTTCCATCGCTCGGTGGCCTGAGGTGCAGGCACTGGTGCCCCCGCATGTCCTGCGATAATGCCCCGCTCGGCAGCCATCGATAGCTGGCCTCGCAGGGGTGCGTTCGTACCCAAGGAGAGCCTGCCGAGAGCCCTTGGCTGCAGGCAGCTCTGTGCTCTGGCAGGGGGCCTGGGAGGCTGCGCCTCTTATGCTGCCCCGGGGCATTGTGACTGCGTTGCCGGGGGACAGCACTGTGACATCGGGGCCCCGGGGCCCCGCCCCAGCCTCCCCTGCCGGCTGCCTGCCGGCCCAGCATCGGCGCGCGGCACAAGGTCCCTGGGGTGCCAGCCCTCGCGCAGTCCCTGTGCCCAGGACGCCAGGGCAGCTGGTCCTCTCCTTGCGGGGCTGCGCACTGGGCGTGGCCAGCAAAGCCTGCTGGGCTCCTTGCTCCGTGTTCCTCTGCACCAGGGTGCCCCTGTCACCGCAGAAAGGGCAGGAGTCCAGTCACATGCTGGCTTTGGGAAGCGGCTTCTCTCGCAGCTCCACCAGCAGCCGGGTAGCTTGGCAGAGCTGGGCACAGTGCCAGCAGCTGGGCAGCAGTGACCTCCTGGCAGGTGGAGGTGGGGGTGTTGGAGGTGAGGGGCGAGCTAAGCTGTTCTGGGCACCAGATCGTGGCCCTGGGCCACGGCTGCAGGCCCATCTTCTGCCCTGCTCACAGCATCAGCCCTAGCCGGACTTTTCCAGGCATAGAACAGCAGCAGGTGCAGCAAAGAAGGTCTATCTCTTCTAAACACATCTTCACCATCAGCACAACCTCTTGAAGGTTACACAGTGGCTCCGGTGGCTGTCAACACTAAGACCATGGCCTGAGACGGCTGCTGCCAGGCCTTCCAGCTGTTGGCGTATGCAGTTTGAATCACATGTGCCTAGGATTTTCCAAAAGGCCGGCCTCTGAACCTCATCTCTTTAATAGACTCATGGAGCAAGCCATTTCTGACTGACAAACTGGGAGCAGGCTTGTTCCAGACTAAGTTAGGGGACAGCCAGATATGGGCTTTGCTGCCTGCGTGCGGTGGAGCTCAAAGTCAGCATTCCCATGGAACTCTCCGAGGCCAATGCAGGTAACCAGGGATTGAGAAGCTGTTGTCTCCACCAACCTAGCCAAGCGCAGACGAGGAGGTTCACCTGGCTAACTGATAAAGCCTTTGTGAGCAACATTTCAGTGTCTGTTTGTCTGTTTTTTCCTTGATAGCAGCAATGAAAGGAAATGGCAGTTAGCAAGGCTCTGGAAGGGCAAAGGCCGGAGCACTTTCTGGAGTTGGAGTCTGTAGGAAAGTTGCAATTTCCAGGTGTCTTGAGCAGCATTGGGAAGGGTTGGCATAGGCTTGGTTCACTGCAGTCAGCCTCTCTACTAAACCTGGCACGCAGCCCCTCTCGCAGCTCGGCAGGAATTTTCTGAGGCCTTGCACATACACCACTGTCTTCCTGTGTGCATGCCACCTTGTTCAGCAGCTGCTTGCACAGCTCTGCAAGAGTTGGACAAGACATCTTCTTGGGCATGACGAGTCTCTTTGCAGGAGACTGACCTTGATAGGTGCAGGCCCATTTTCTCATGACAGCTTTGACATTGCCAGGGCGCAGCCAGGGCCAGCTGCTCCCTCAGCTGCTCCTGGGAGCTGGGAGCCACAGTCACCCGGCCGCCATGGCAGGGACATCACCAGCCAGGGCCCCATCCCACAGGAGCCACATGAGGTAAGCGAGGCAGGCCCAGAGATGGCAGCCCAGTTCAAGCAAGAGCTCGTGGTGATGAGACAGGTCCGAGGTCAAGCCGGCAAACCAATGCACAGGTCAAGGTCAGCATGAGGTCTGACGAGGGTCCCTAGGGTCAGACACGGTCCAGTGATCAGCAGGTAGGTCCCGGGTCAGGCCGAGAGGTCTGGCCACGGGCCAGGGGTCCGTGGCCAGGCACAGGCACGGCTGTAGCTGAGCGCTAGTGCTCCTACAGTGCTCCTTGTACTCGCCTCAGCAGAAAGCAGGGATGGCCAGCTCTGTGCGCAGGCCAGCAACTCAACCCTGCTGAGCCTACAGAATGGTGCCAAGGGGCTCTTCTGCTGGCTCTCAGCACCTGGTGCCCCTTCCTGACACCCATGTTCAGAGTTGCTCTTTTGATGTCAGCTGGCAGACAGGCCATTCTCAGCGAGGCCCTCAGCCTGTGGATGATGCCCAAGGAAAGGTGAGGAGGTTATCTAAGAAGTCTGGGAGATGTGGAGACCAGAGAAAGATGCAGCAAAGGAGCGGCAGATGTGTTTTGTGGCAGGCTGAGGAGGCAGGTGCAGGCATTAGGAGTGGGAAATAGGAGGAGGTGGCAGTACAGGTCTAGAACAGACGGGCAGGAGAGGGCAAGGAGGCAGTGGTCGTGGTGAGGCTTCAAGGTGGTGGCCCCTTGGAGAAAAGGCTAACACGGAAAGCAAGGGGATGACAGTGAGGCACAGAGTGTCTTTTCTAGGGCCAGTGGCCACATCTACAACCATCTGCGTCCAGAGGGGAGGGCCGCCTCTCCTGTCACGGCCAAGCCCTGCCATAGGAGAGCTCCGGCCACTCTCCTCCCCGGCCCACTATAACCTGAAGCCAGGAGGCAGGCACTGAAGACGCCTTGGACACAGGCTGCTGAGACACACCCACCGCCCCCCCAGGAAGGGCTGGGGCAAAGACCAACCCTCCAAACTCCCCAGGGGGAACGACAAGCCCCGTGGGCAGGAGGGTACCGGCACTTCCTGACAGCGCAGCTGCAGCAGCAAGCTCCCAGGCCACAGCCAGGACACGCACGACACAAAGAGCACACCCAGGAGAGGAGAACAGCACTTTGCTTTTATTGTCTGCATGCAGGGACAGATGACAAGGGGCAGCTCCTCATGGATCCTCAAGCCTACAGCCTTTCCAAACACACGCTGTTTTGCACAAGCCACAACACCCCAAGGGTATGGCAGCAACGGCAGGCCCTGAGCTCCTGCGACAAACTTGCCCCAGGGCAGGGAGAGACGGGGAGCTGCAGGGCACAGCTGGTGTCTTGGTGCTGCAAGAGCAGGCAGTCCCTGGCCTGAAAGGGCCCAGAGGAGCCTTGGGAATGGGCCGTGCTCACTGCTCCAGAGGAAGGCGAAAAACCCCCAGGCACTGCTGCCAATCTGTCCTGGGGGAAAATTCCTTCCTGACCCCAAAGCTGGCGATCGGCTGTTCCCTGTGCATGTGAGCAAGGCCTGCCTCCCGGCCAGCCCTGGGAGGCTTCTCACGCCCACCAGGGCATGAGACACCAGCGCTGCCCCACCCCTTTCCTCTCTCAACCTGCAGCCACCTTAGGGGCTCCAGAGAGTGGCAAAAAAAACCCCACAGACCTGACAGAGCTGGGGGGAAAAAATCTTTCCCGGGCCCTGCAGGAAACCACCAGCTGCTCCAGAGGGTTGGCTGAGAGGTATGACACTGTGGATAACCACCTGGAACAGCCTCACAGCCCATCCCCTGCATTTCCTGGGTGCTGCATCTGGCACCAAAGCAGATATGCATGGGGAGCTTCGGAACGGTCTTCAGCTGCCGAGAATGCATGTCCTTGTTCTTTGCAGGCCCTCGAGTTAACTTTTTCTACTGATCTCCAGCTGAAAAGGCCTGGTGCCCTTGGGCATCTCGAGGGGTGTGGGGGTCTTCCCATGCCAGCAAGGGGTTGGTCCAGTCTCTGAAGGACCACCGCTACATCCGGCTTTGAATCCGAGCCTGCTCGGAGCATGCATTGGATCAGAGGACCTCCAGAGAACTCTTCCAACAGAAATTCTTCCGTGGTCCAGTGGCTACACAACAGCTGAATCAGCTGTGAGATTCAGCCCGTTGCCTTCCCATCAGGAAACGCCTGGCCACAGTCTCTGCTCCCAGAGGAATGAATGGCTGCTGACAGTGGCGGCAGGTGTCACTGCCATTTCCCACAGGAGGCATGCACAGGCCAGCAGTGCCCAGCAGCGCCACACGAGTGCAGGAACACAGCCTTCAAGCCGGCTTGCCTTGGCCTCTTTGGGTCAGCTCAGCTGCTGGGGCTTAGAAGAGACCTGGAGCTGGCAGATGCTGACCTCCCTCTGCCTTCCGGAGAGTGAAAACACTGTGAAAACATTGCTGTCCCTTGGTATTGCTCTCCACGTCTTTGGAGGCGTCCCAGGCAGAAGAGGAACAGGATCGGCAGTCTTTCTGAGGCTCAGACAAGCCAAAGGCCCAGTCTTAGAGCAGGTGCTGGGCACTGCAGCAGGACTCTCTCCCCACAAGTACGTGCTACCCAACAAAAGCCCTTGCTGGCGCAGGCCCTTGTCCCATCAGGCTGGAAGCACTTCCTCTGAAGAAAGAAGGCTGTCGGTCCACAGTCAGCAGGCAACCTCTTCTATGCCCGTGCTGCTGCAACCTATCACCGGTGCAGACTGGCGCGAGACGCCAAGCACGGGCGAGGAGAACTGGCACCTCCGAGAGTCCCTTGTCCTCAGGGGGAACATTCGTGCCGTGATGGGGAAGGGCCGCCTGCTTCCCAGGTACAGCAGCTCTGCGAGGCTTTGCCAGGCAGCTCTGACCTCCCGTCTCCATCAGGCTCTCAGCAGTCCTCATCCAAGGCAGCCATTTCCTGAGGCTCTTTCAAAGACCCATCTCTGCTGTCACAGGTCAGGCACTGAGGGCCACTTCACTCAGCAGGCCAGGAAGGGTGCTGCATGCGGGGCAGTCGCCACAGGCCAGGTCGTGGCCACATGCCACGAGCATCAAGAACTGCTCTAGGTAAGTTTACTGAAAGCACAGACAGAACGCTGCCTCACCACACGCATCCTCACCACACGCATCCTAATACCCACTGCTGACTCCTGCCACCAGACTGAGTCCTGCAATGAGCCAGCAGATTCCTGGGCGCTGGAACCCGCATTCCAGTGGCGGCAACATTGGCCAGGAAATGGCTTCAGAAATAGTGAGACGGCTGCTATCTTTTTGGAGTCTGTGGAAGAGCTGTGTTTCCCTCTCCGGAAGAGCAGTGGAATGGAGCTCTCCCTGGGCAGCTGGAAGCGCAGAATAGTCCTGCGTGACACTCAGCAGGCAAGCACGCTGGAAGAGCATGATCTGGATAGACACGTGGGCACAGGCAGCCTCTCTGATTTGCTGGTGGCTTGTCTCCCTCCTGTTAGCTGGAGGAAGGAAGCGCTCCACAGTCAAATCCCGCACAGCTCCTTCAAACGCCCAACCAGTCTTACTCGAGCCCTGCGCAGTGCACTGCCTCCAGGCTCTGCACTAGCACCAGAACACAGCACCGCGCCCTTCAACCTCGGCATGTCCCTCCCCGCTGACCTCTCCTGCCAATGCCGCTGCCACAGCTCCCAAGATGGAGCAGCCCCAAGACAATTTTGACCGTGCCCCTTGAGTGCCTGACAAGCACCAGATGCCTGAGGTCACAACAAGCTTCCAGAGGACAGCTCCAAACACCTAGCAGCACACCCTGAGCCAGCACAATGCAGAACACAGCCAACCTGTGAGCTCCCGAAAGGCAGCGTTTTCTCCACCCCAAAAGCACGGTACAGCTTGGGCTTTGTCTCAGCACTGCTGAAGCTCACGCAGCCTCCTCAGAAAGCTCCTGACACAACGCCAATGGCCACCACAAGTGGAGAAGCAAGGGCAGCAGGGGCAGAGCAAGAGGAAGGCAGAGGTTTGTTCCACTGCACAGCAAAGTGGTTGGGCCACCACCAGGCTACTCAGTTCCCCGCAGTCGCTTGCCAGTGGGAAGCGCAGGCCAGCGGGGCCAGAGAGATCACTAGCGCTTTGGGGCTGTCATGTCTCCCTCGTGGCCTGAGGAGGTTGCAGAGTGGCGCACCTCTCTTTGCCAGGCCCGTCCTCTTGCTCTCCTTGGCAAAGAGGCATCCTAGGGTCTCACCATGCCTGTCTTCTCCATCACGGTTTTCTTCAGGTCGTGTTTAGGCAGTGTGAGGGAGCGGAGCGGCAGACACAGGCACTCGACGAGCCCGCGAGGCAGAGCAGTGAGCGGTCTCAGCACCAAAGCCGGGCAGATAAGGTGCAAAGCAAGGGCTGGAAGTAAGGTCAGAGGAAGGCCAGGAGGAAGTCTCCGTTCCAAATGGAGGTGCAGCTGCTGAGTGCTTCCATCGCTCGGTGGCCTGAGGTGCAGGCACTGGTGCCCCCGCATGTCCTGCGATAATGCCCCGCTCGGCAGCCATCGATAGCTGGCCTCGCAGGGGTGCGTTCGTGCCCAAGGAGAGCCTGCCGAGAGCCTGCCGAGAGCCCTTGGCTGCAGGCAGCTCTGTGCTCTGGCAGGGGGCCTGGGAGGCTGCGCCTCTTATGCTGCCCCGGGGCATTGTGACTGCGTTGCCGGGGGACAGCACTGTGACATCGGGGCCCCGGGGCCCCGCCCCAGCCTCCCCTGCCGGCTGCCTGCCGGCCCAGCATCGGCGCGCGGCACAAGGTCCCTGGGGTGCCAGCCCTCGCGCAGTCCCTGTGCCCAGGACGCCAGGGCAGCTGGTCCTCTCCTTGCGGGGCTGCGCACTGGGCGTGGCCAGCAAAGCCTGCTGGGCTCCTTGCTCCGTGTTCCTCTGCACCAGGGTGCCCCTGTCACCGCAGAAAGGGCAGGAGTCCAGTCACATGCTGGCTTTGGGAAGCGGCTTCTCTCGCAGCTCCACCAGCAGCCGGGTAGCTTGGCAGAGCTGGGCACAGTGCCAGCAGCTGGGCAGCAGTGACCTCCTGGCAGGTGGAGGTGGGGGTGTTGGAGGTGAGGGGCGAGCTAAGCTGTTCTGGGCACCAGATCGTGGCCCTGGGCCACGGCTGCAGGCCCATCTTCTGCCCTGCTCACAGCATCAGCCCTAGCCGGACTTTTCCAGGCATAGAACAGCAGCAGGTGCAGCAAAGAAGGTCTATCTCTTCTAAACACATCTTCACCATCAGCACAACCTCTTGAAGGTTACACAGTGGCTCCGGTGGCTGTCAACACTAAGACCATGGCCTGAGACGGCTGCTGCCAGGCCTTCCAGCTGTTGGCGTATGCAGTTTGAATCACATGTGCCTAGGATTTTCCAAAAGGCCGGCCTCTGAACCTCATCTCTTTAATAGACTCATGGAGCAAGCCATTTCTGACTGACAAACTGGGAGCAGGCTTGTTCCAGACTAAGTTAGGGGACAGCCAGATATGGGCTTTGCTGCCTGCGTGCGGTGGAGCTCAAAGTCAGCATTCCCATGGAACTCTCCGAGGCCAATGCAGGTAACCAGGGATTGAGAAGCTGTTGTCTCCACCAACCTAGCCAAGCGCAGACGAGGAGGTTCACCTGGCTAACTGATAAAGCCTTTGTGAGCAACATTTCAGTGTCTGTTTGTCTGTTTTTTCCTTGATAGCAGCAATGAAAGGAAATGGCAGTTAGCAAGGCTCTGGAAGGGCAAAGGCCGGAGCACTTTCTGGAGTTGGAGTCTGTAGGAAAGTTGCAATTTCCAGGCGTCTTGAGCAGCATTGGGAAGGGTTGGCATAGGCTTGGTTCACTGCAGTCAGCCTCTCTACTAAACCTGGCACGCAGCCCCTCTCGCAGCTCGGCAGGAATTTTCTGAGGCCTTGCACATACACCACTGTCTTCCTGTGTGCATGCCACCTTGTTCAGCAGCTGCTTGCACAGCTCTGCAAGAGCTGGACAAGACATCTTCTTGGGCATGACGAGTCTCTTTGCAGGAGACTGACCTTGATAGGTGCAGGCCCATTTTCTCATGACAGCTTTGACATTGCCAGGGCGCAGCCAGGGCCAGCTGCTCCCTCAGCTGCTCCTGGGAGCTGGGAGCCACAGTCACCCGGCCGCCATGGCAGGGACATCACCAGCCAGGGCCCCATCCCACAGGAGCCACATGAGGTAAGCGAGGCAGGCCCAGAGATGGCAGCCCAGTTCAAGCAAGAGCTCGTGGTGATGAGACAGGTCCGAGGTCAAGCCGGCAAACCAATGCACAGGTCAAGGTCAGCATGAGGTCTGACGAGGGTCCCTAGGGTCAGACACGGTCCAGTGATCAGCAGGTAGGTCCCGGGTCAGGCCGAGAGGTCTGGCCACGGGCCAGGGGTCCGTGGCCAGGCACAGGCACGGCTGTAGCTGAGCGCTAGTGCTCCTACAGTGCTCCTTGTACTCGCCTCAGCAGAAAGCAGGGATGGCCAGCTCTGTGCGCAGGCCAGCAACTCAACCCTGCTGAGCCTACAGAATGGTGCCAAGGGGCTCTTCTGCTGGCTCTCAGCACCTGGTGCCCCTTCCTGACACCCATGTTCAGAGTTGCTCTTTTGATGTCAGCTGGCAGACAGGCCATTCTCAGCGAGGCCCTCAGCCTGTGGATGATGCCCAAGGAAAGGTGAGGAGGTTATCTAAGAAGTCTGGGAGATGTGGAGACCAGAGAAAGATGCAGCAAAGGAGCGGCAGATGTGTTTTGTGGCAGGCTGAGGAGGCAGGTGCAGGCATTAGGAGTGGGAAATAGGAGGAGGTGGCAGTACAGGTCTAGAACAGACGGGCAGGAGAGGGCAAGGAGGCAGTGGTCGTGGTGAGGCTTCAAGGTGGTGGCCCCTTGGAGAAAAGGCTAACACGGAAAGCAAGGGGATGACAGTGAGGCACAGAGTGTCTTTTCTAGGGCCAGTGGCCACATCTACAACCATCTGCTTCCAGAGGGGAGGGCCGCCTCTCCTGTCACGGCCAAGCCCTGCCATAGGAGAGCTCCGGCCACTCTCCTCCCCGGCCCACTATAACCTGAAGCCAGGAGGCAGGCACTGAAGACGCCTTGGACACAGGCTGCTGAGACACACCCACCGCCCCCCCAGGAAGGGCTGGGGCAAAGACCAACCCTCCAAACTCCCCAGGGGGAACGACAAGCCCCGTGGGCAGGAGGGTACCGGCACTTCCTGACAGCGCAGCTGCAGCAGCAAGCTCCCAGGCCACAGCCAGGACACGCACGACACAAAGAGCACACCCAGGAGAGGAGAACAGCACTTTGCTTTTATTGTCTGCATGCAGGGACAGATGACAAGGGGCAGCTCCTCATGGATCCCTAAGCCTACAGCCTTTCCAAACACACGCTGTTTTGCACAAGCCACAACACCCCAAGGGTATGGCAGCAACGGCAGGCCCTGAGCTCCTGCGACAAACTTGCCCCAGGGCAGGGAGAGACGGGGAGCTGCAGGGCACAGCTGGTGTCTTGGTGCTGCAAGAGCAGGCAGTCCCTGGCCTGAAAGGGCCCAGAGGAGCCTTGGGAATGGGCCGTGCTCACTGCTCCAGAGGAAGGCGAAAAACCCCCAGGCACTGCTGCCAATCTGTCCTGGGGGAAAATTCCTTCCTGACCCCAAAGCTGGCGATCGGCTGTTCCCTGTGCATGTGAGCAAGGCCTGCCTCCCGGCCAGCCCTGGGAGGCTTCTCACGCCCACCAGGGCATGAGACACCAGCGCTGCCCCACCCCTTTCCTCTCTCAACCTGCAGCCACCTTAGGGGCTCCAGAGAGTGGCAAAAAAAACCCCACAGACCTGACAGAGCTGGGGGGAAAAAATCTTTCCCGGGCCCTGCAGGAAACCACCAGCTGCTCCAGAGGGTTGGCTGAGAGGTATGACACTGTGGATAACCACCTGGAACAGCCTCACAGCCCATCCCCTGCATTTCCTGGGTGCTGCATCTGGCACCAAAGCAGATATGCATGGGGAGCTTTGGAACGGTCTTCAGCTGCCGAGAATGCATGTCCTTGTTCTTTGCAGGCCCTCGAGTTAACTTTTTCCACTGATCTCCAGCTGAAAAGGCCTGGTGCCCTTGGGCATCTCGAGGGGTGTGGGGGTCTTCCCATGCCAGCAAGGGGTTGGTCCAGTCTCTGAAGGACCACCGCTACATCCGGCTTTGAATCCGAGCCTGCTCGGAGCATGCATTGGATCAGAGGACCTCCAGAGAACTCTTCCAACAGAAATTCTTCCGTGGTCCAGTGGCTACACAACAGCTGAATCAGCTGTGAGATTCAGCCCGTTGCCTTCCCATCAGGAAACGCCTGGCCACAGTCTCTGCTCCCAGAGGAATGAATGGCTGCTGACAGTGGCGGCAGGTGTCACTGCCATTTCCCACAGGAGGCATGCACAGGCCAGCAGTGCCCAGCAGCGCCACACGAGTGCAGGAACACAGCCTTCAAGCCGGCTTGCCTTGGCCTCTTTGGGTCAGCTCAGCTGCTGGGGCTTAGAAGAGACCTGGAGCTGGCAGATGCTGACCTCCCTCTGCCTTCCGGAGAGTGAAAACACTGTGAAAACATTGCTGTCCCTTGGTATTGCTCTCCACGTCTTTGGAGGCGTCCCAGGCAGAAGAGGAACAGGATCGGCAGGCTTTCTGAGGCTCAGACAAGCCAAAGGCCCAGTCTTAGAGCAGGTGCTGGGCACTGTAGCAGGACTCTCTCCCCACAAGTACGTGCTACCCAACAAAAGCCCTTGCTGGCGCAGGCCCTTGTCCCATCAGGCTGGAAGCACTTCCTCTGAAGAAAGAAGGCTGTCGGTCCACAGTCAGCAGGCAACCTCTTCTATGCCCGTGCTGCTGCAACCTATCACCGGTGCAGACTGGCGCGAGACGCCAAGCACGGGCGAGGAGAACTGGCACCTCCGAGAGTCCCTTGTCCTCAGGGGGAACATTCGTGCCGTGATGGGGAAGGGCCGCCTGCTTCCCAGGTACAGCAGCTCTGCGAGGCTTTGCCAGGCAGCTCTGACCTCCCGTCTCCATCAGGCTCTCAGCAGTCCTCATCCAAGGCAGCCATTTCCTGAGGCTCTTTCAAAGACCCATCTCTGCTGTCACAGGTCAGGCACTGAGGGCCACTTCACTCAGCAGGCCAGGAAGGGTGCTGCATGCGGGGCAGTCGCCACAGGCCAGGTCGTGGCCACATGCCACGAGCATCAAGAACTGCTCTAGGTAAGTTTACTGAAAGCACAGACAGAACGCTGCCTCACCACACGCATCCTCACCACACGCATCCTAATACCCACTGCTGACTCCTGCCACCAGACTGAGTCCTGCAATGAGCCAGCAGATTCCTGGGCGCTGGAACCCGCATTCCAGTGGCGGCAACATTGGCCAGGAAATGGCTTCAGAAATAGTGAGACGGCTGCTATCTTTTTGGAGTCTGTGGAAGAGCTGTGTTTCCCTCTCCGGAAGAGCAGTGGAATGGAGCTCTCCCTGGGCAGCTGGAAGCGCAGAATAGTCCTGCGTGACACTCAGCAGGCAAGCACGCTGGAAGAGCATGATCTGGATAGACACGTGGGCACAGGCAGCCTCTCTGATTTGCTGGTGGCTTGTCTCCCTCCTGTTAGCTGGAGGAAGGAAGCGCTCCACAGTCAAATCCCGCACAGCTCCTTCAAACGCCCAACCAGTCTTACTCGAGCCCTGCGCAGTGCACTGCCTCCAGGCTCTGCACTAGCACCAGAACACAGCACCGCGCCCTTCAACCTCGGCATGTCCCTCCCCGCTGACCTCTCCTGCCAATGCCGCTGCCACAGCTCCCAAGATGGAGCAGCCCCAAGACAATTTTGACCATGCCCCTTGAGTGCCTGACAAGCACCAGATGCCTGAGGTCACAACAAGCTTCCAGAGGACAGCTCCAAACACCTAGCAGCACACCCTGAGCCAGCACAATGCAGAACACAGCCAACCTGTGAGCTCCCGAAAGGCAGCGTTTTCTCCACCCCAAAAGCACGGTACAGCTTGGGCTTTGTCTCAGCACTGCTGAAGCTCACGCAGCCTCCTCAGAAAGCTCCTGACACAACGCCAATGGCCACCACAAGTGGAGAAGCAAGGGCAGCAGGGGCAGAGCAAGAGGAAGGCAGAGGTTTGTTCCACTGCACAGCAAAGTGGTTGGGCCACCACCAGGCTACTCAGTTCCCCGCAGTCGCTTGCCAGTGGGAAGCGCAGGCCAGCGGGGCCAGAGAGATCACTAGTGCTTTGGGGCTGTCATGTCTCCCTCGTGGCCTGAGGAGGTTGCAGAGTGGCGCACCTCTCTTTGCCAGGCCCGTCCTCTTGCTCTCCTTGGCAAAGAGGCATCCTAGGGTCTCACCATGCCTGTCTTCTCCATCACGGTTTTCTTCAGGTCGTGTTTAGGCAGTGTGAGGGAGCGGAGCGGCAGACACAGGCACTCGACGAGCCCGCAAGGCAGAGCAGTGAGCGGTCTCAGCACCAAAGCCGGGCAGATAAGGTGCAAAGCAAGGGCTGGAAGTAAGGTCAGAGGAAGGCCAGGAGGAAGTCTCCGTTCCAAATGGAGGTGCAGCTGCTGAGTGCTTCCATCGCTCGGTGGCCTGAGGTGCAGGCACTGGTGCCCCCGCATGTCCTGCGATAATGCCCCGCTCGGCAGCCATCGATAGCTGGCCTCGCAGGGGTGCGTTCGTGCCCAAGGAGAGCCTGCCGAGAGCCTGCCGAGAGCCCTTGGCTGCAGGCAGCTCTGTGCTCTGGCAGGGGGCCTGGGAGGCTGCGCCTCTTATGCTGCCCCGGGGCATTGTGACTGCGTTGCCGGGGGACAGCACTGTGACATCGGGGCCCCGGGGCCCCGCCCCAGCCTCCCCTGCCGGCTGCCTGCCGGCCCAGCATCGGCGCGCGGCACAAGGTCCCTGGGGTGCCAGCCCTCGCGCAGTCCCTGTGCCCAGGACGCCAGGGCAGCTGGTCCTCTCCTTGCGGGGCTGCGCACTGGGCGTGGCCAGCAAAGCCTGCTGGGCTCCTTGCTCCGTGTTCCTCTGCACCAGGGTGCCCCTGTCACCGCAGAAAGGGCAGGAGTCCAGTCACATGCTGGCTTTGGGAAGCGGCTTCTCTCGCAGCTCCACCAGCAGCCGGGTAGCTTGGCAGAGCTGGGCACAGTGCCAGCAGCTGGGCAGCAGTGACCTCCTGGCAGGTGGAGGTGGGGGTGTTGGAGGTGAGGGGCGAGCTAAGCTGTTCTGGGCACCAGATCGTGGCCCTGGGCCACGGCTGCAGGCCCATCTTCTGCCCTGCTCACAGCATCAGCCCTAGCCGGACTTTTCCAGGCATAGAACAGCAGCAGGTGCAGCAAAGAAGGTCTATCTCTTCTAAACACATCTTCACCATCAGCACAACCTCTTGAAGGTTACACAGTGGCTCCGGTGGCTGTCAACACTAAGACCATGGCCTGAGACGGCTGCTGCCAGGCCTTCCAGCTGTTGGCGTATGCAGTTTGAATCACATGTGCCTAGGATTTTCCAAAAGGCCGGCCTCTGAACCTCATCTCTTTAATAGACTCATGGAGCAAGCCATTTCTGACTGACAAACTGGGAGCAGGCTTGTTCCAGACTAAGTTAGGGGACAGCCAGATATGGGCTTTGCTGCCTGCGTGCGGTGGAGCTCAAAGTCAGCATTCCCATGGAACTCTCCGAGGCCAATGCAGGTAACCAGGGATTGAGAAGCTGTTGTCTCCACCAACCTAGCCAAGCGCAGACGAGGAGGTTCACCTGGCTAACTGATAAAGCCTTTGTGAGCAACATTTCAGTGTCTGTCTGTTTTTTCCTTGATAGCAGCAATGAAAGGAAATGGCAGTTAGCAAGGCTCTGGAAGGGCAAAGGCCGAAGCACTTTCTGGAGTTGGAGTCTGTAGGAAAGTTGCAATTTCCAGGCGTCTTGAGCAGCATTGGGAAGGGTTGGCATAGGCTTGGTTCACTGCAGTCAGCCTCTCTACTAAACCTGGCACGCAGCCCCTCTCGCAGCTCGGCAGGAATTTTCTGAGGCCTTGCACATACACCACTGTCTTCCTGTGTGCATGCCACCTTGTTCAGCAGCTGCTTGCACAGCTCTGCAAGAGTTGGACAAGACATCTTCTTGGGCATGACGAGTCTCTTTGCAGGAGACTGACCTTGATAGGTGCAGGCCCATTTTCTCATGACAGCTTTGACATTGCCAGGGCGCAGCCAGGGCCAGCTGCTCCCTCAGCTGCTCCTGGGAGCTGGGAGCCACAGTCACCCGGCCGCCATGGCAGGGACATCACCAGCCAGGGCCCCATCCCACAGGAGCCACATGAGGTAAGCGAGGCAGGCCCAGAGATGGCAGCCCAGTTCAAGCAAGAGCTCGTGGTGATGAGACAGGTCCGAGGTCAAGCCGGCAAACCAATGCACAGGTCAAGGTCAGCATGAGGTCTGACGAGGGTCCCTAGGGTCAGACACGGTCCAGTGATCAGCAGGTAGGTCCCGGGTCAGGCCGAGAGGTCTGGCCACGGGCCAGGGGTCCGTGGCCAGGCACAGGCACGGCTGTAGCTGAGCGCTAGTGCTCCTACAGTGCTCCTTGTACTCGCCTCAGCAGAAAGCAGGGATGGCCAGCTCTGTGCGCAGGCCAGCAACTCAACCCTGCTGAGCCTACAGAATGGTGCCAAGGGGCTCTTCTGCTGGCTCTCAGCACCTGGTGCCCCTTCCTGACACCCATGTTCAGAGTTGCTCTTTTGATGTCAGCTGGCAGACAGGCCATTCTCAGCGAGGCCCTCAGCCTGTGGATGATGCCCAAGGAAAGGTGAGGAGGTTATCTAAGAAGTCTGGGAGATGTGGAGACCAGAGAAAGATGCAGCAAAGGAGCGGCAGATGTGTTTTGTGGCAGGCTGAGGAGGCAGGTGCAGGCATTAGGAGTGGGAAATAGGAGGAGGTGGCAGTACAGGTCTAGAACAGACGGGCAGGAGAGGGCAAGGAGGCAGTGGTCGTGGTGAGGCTTCAAGGTGGTGGCCCCTTGGAGAAAAGGCTAACACGGAAAGCAAGGGGATGACAGTGAGGCACAGAGTGTCTTTTCTAGGGCCAGTGGCCACATCTACAACCATCTGCTTCCAGAGGGGAGGGCCGCCTCTCCTGTCACGGCCAAGCCCTGCCATAGGAGAGCTCCGGCCACTCTCCTCCCCGGCCCACTATAACCTGAAGCCAGGAGGCAGGCACTGAAGACGCCTTGGACACAGGCTGCTGAGACACACCCACCGCCCCCCCAGGAAGGGCTGGGGCAAAGACCAACCCTCCAAACTCCCCAGGGGGAACGACAAGCCCCGTGGGCAGGAGGGTACCGGCACTTCCTGACAGCGCAGCTGCAGCAGCAAGCTCCCAGGCCACAGCCAGGACACGCACGACACAAAGAGCACACCCAGGAGAGGAGAACAGCACTTTGCTTTTACTGTCTGCATGCAGGGACAGATGACAAGGGGCAGCTCCTCATGGATCCTCAAGCCTACAGCCTTTCCAAACACACGCTGTTTTGCACAAGCCACAACACCCCAAGGGTATGGCAGCAACGGCAGGCCCTGAGCTCCTGCGACAAACTTGCCCCAGGGCAGGGAGAGACGGGGAGCTGCAGGGCACAGCTGGTGTCTTGGTGCTGCAAGAGCAGGCAGTCCCTGGCCTGAAAGGGCCCAGAGGAGCCTTGGGAATGGGCCGTGCTCACTGCTCCAGAGGAAGGCGAAAAACCCCCAGGCACTGCTGCCAATCTGTCCTGGGGGAAAATTCCTTCCTGACCCCAAAGCTGGCGATCGGCTGTTCCCTGTGCATGTGAGCAAGGCCTGCCTCCCGGCCAGCCCTGGGAGGCTTCTCACGCCCACCAGGGCATGAGACACCAGCGCTGCCCCACCCCTTTCCTCTCTCAACCTGCAGCCACCTTAGGGGCTCCAGAGAGTGGCAAAAAAAACCCCACAGACCTGACAGAGCTGGGGGGAAAAAATCTTTCCCGGGCCCTGCAGGAAACCACCAGCTGCTCCAGAGGGTTGGCTGAGAGGTATGACACTGTGGATAACCACCTGGAACAGCCTCACAGCCCATCCCCTGCATTTCCTGGGTGCTGCATCTGGCACCAAAGCAGATATGCATGGGGAGCTTCGGAACGGTCTTCAGCTGCCGAGAATGCATGTCCTTGTTCTTTGCAGGCCCTCGAGTTAACTTTTTCCACTGATCTCCAGCTGAAAAGGCCTGGTGCCCTTGGGCATCTCGAGGGGTGTGGGGGTCTTCCCATGCCAGCAAGGGGTTGGTCCAGTCTCTGAAGGACCACCGCTACATCCGGCTTTGAATCCGAGCCTGCTCGGAGCATGCATTGGATCAGAGGACCTCCAGAGAACTCTTCCAACAGAAATTCTTCCGTGGTCCAGTGGCTACACAACAGCTGAATCAGCTGTGAGATTCAGCCCGTTGCCTTCCCATCAGGAAACGCCTGGCCACAGTCTCTGCTCCCAGAGGAATGAATGGCTGCTGACAGTGGCGGCAGGTGTCACTGCCATTTCCCACAGGAGGCATGCACAGGCCAGCAGTGCCCAGCAGCGCCACACGAGTGCAGGAACACAGCCTTCAAGCCGGCTTGCCTTGGCCTCTTTGGGTCAGCTCAGCTGCTGGGGCTTAGAAGAGACCTGGAGCTGGCAGATGCTGACCTCCCTCTGCCTTCCGGAGAGTGAAAACACTGTGAAAACATTGCTGTCCCTTGGTATTGCTCTCCACGTCTTTGGAGGCGTCCCAGGCAGAAGAGGAACAGGATCGGCAGGCTTTCTGAGGCTCAGACAAGCCAAAGGCCCAGTCTTAGAGCAGGTGCTGGGCACTGCAGCAGGACTCTCTCCCCACAAGTACGTGCTACCCAACAAAAGCCCTTGCTGGCGCAGGCCCTTGTCCCATCAGGCTGGAAGCACTTCCTCTGAAGAAAGAAGGCTGTCGGTCCACAGTCAGCAGGCAACCTCTTCTATGCCCGTGCTGCTGCAACCTATCACCGGTGCAGACTGGCGCGAGACGCCAAGCACGGGCGAGGAGAACTGGCACCTCCGAGAGTCCCTTGTCCTCAGGGGGAACATTCGTGCCGTGATGGGGAAGGGCCGCCTGCTTCCCAGGTACAGCAGCTCTGCGAGGCTTTGCCAGGCAGCTCTGACCTCCCGTCTCCATCAGGCTCTCAGCAGTCCTCATCCAAGGCAGCCATTTCCTGAGGCTCTTTCAAAGACCCATCTCTGCTGTCACAGGTCAGGCACTGAGGGCCACTTCACTCAGCAGGCCAGGAAGGGTGCTGCATGCGGGGCAGTTGCCACAGGCCAGGTCGTGGCCACATGCCATGAGCATCAAGAACTGCTCTAGGTAAGTTTACTGAAAGCACAGACAGAACGCTGCCTCACCACACGCATCCTCACCACACGCATCCTAATACCCACTGCTGACTCCTGCCACCAGACTGAGTCCTGCAATGAGCCAGCAGATTCCTGGGCGCTGGAACCCGCATTCCAGTGGCGGCAACATTGGCCAGGAAATGGCTTCAGAAATAGTGAGACGGCTGCTATCTTTTTGGAGTCTGTGGAAGAGCTGTGTTTCCCTCTCCGGAAGAGCAGTGGAATGGAGCTCTCCCTGGGCAGCTGGAAGCGCAGAATAGTCCTGCGTGACACTCAGCAGGCAAGCACGCTGGAAGAGCATGATTTGGATAGACACGTGGGCACAGGCAGCCTCTCTGATTTGCTGGTGGCTTGTCTCCCTCCTGTTAGCTGGAGGAAGGAAGCGCTCCACAGTCAAATCCCGCACAGCTCCTTCAAACGCCCAACCAGTCTTACTCGAGCCCTGCGCAGTGCACTGCCTCCAGGCTCTGCACTAGCACCAGAACACAGCACCGCGCCCTTCAACCTCGGCATGTCCCTCCCCGCTGACCTCTCCTGCCAATGCCGCTGCCACAGCTCCCAAGATGGAGCAGCCCCAAGACAATTTTGACCGTGCCCCTTGAGTGCCTGACAAGCACCAGATGCCTGAGGTCACAACAAGCTTCCAGAGGACAGCTCCAAACACCTAGCAGCACACCCTGAGCCAGCACAATGCAGAACACAGCCAACCTGTGAGCTCCCGAAAGGCAGCGTTTTCTCCACCCCAAAAGCACGGTACAGCTTGGGCTTTGTCTCAGCACTGCTGA
Source organism: Dromaius novaehollandiae (assembly GCF_036370855.1). Taxonomy (NCBI): domain Eukaryota; kingdom Metazoa; phylum Chordata; class Aves; order Casuariiformes; family Dromaiidae; genus Dromaius; species Dromaius novaehollandiae. Next base: position 17,241,794 of record NC_088114.1, read on the forward strand.
AGCTCACGCAGCCTCCTCAGAAAGCTCCTGACACAACGCCAATGGCCACCACAAGTGGAGAAGCAAGGGCAGCAGGGGCAGAGCAAGAGGAAGGCAGAGGTTTGTTCCACTGCACAGCAAAGTGGTTGGGCCACCACCAGGCTACTCAGTTCCCCGCAGTCGCTTGCCAGTGGGAAGCGCAGGCCAGCGGGGCCAGAGAGATCACTAGTGCTTTGGGGCTGTCATGTCTCCCTCGTGGCCTGAGGAGGTTGCAGAGTGGCGCACCTCTCTTTGCCAGGCCCGTCCTCTTGCTCTCCTTGGCAAAGAGGCATCCTAGGGTCTCACCATGCCTGTCTTCTCCATCACGGTTTTCTTCAGGTCGTGTTTAGGCAGTGTGAGGGAGCGGAGCGGCAGACACAGGCACTCGACGAGCCCGCGAGGCAGAGCAGTGAGCGGTCTCAGCACCAAAGCCGGGCAGATAAGGTGCAAAGCAAGGGCTGGAAGTAAGGTCAGAGGAAGGCCAGGAGGAGGTCTCCGTTCCAAATGGAGGTGCAGCTGCTGAGTGCTTCCATCGCTCGGTGGCCTGAGGTGCAGGCACTGGTGCCCCCGCATGTCCTGCGATAATGCCCCGCTCGGCAGCCATCGATAGCTGGCCTCGCAGGGGTGCGTTCGTGCCCAAGGAGAGCCTGCCGAGAGCCTGCCGAGAGCCCTTGGCTGCAGGCAGCTCTGTGCTCTGGCAGGGGGCCTGGGAGGCTGCGCCTCTTATGCTGCCCCGGGGCATTGTGACTGCGTTGCCGGGGGACAGCACTGTGACATCGGGGCCCCGGGGCCCCGCCCCAGCCTCCCCTGCCGGCTGCCTGCCGGCCCAGCATCGGCGCGCGGCACAAGGTCCCTGGGGTGCCAGCCCTCGCGCAGTCCCTGTGCCCAGGACGCCAGGGCAGCTGGTCCTCTCCTTGCGGGGCTGCGCACTGGGCGTGGCCAGCAAAGCCTGCTGGGCTCCTTGCTCCGTGTTCCTCTGCACCAGGGTGCCCCTGTCACCGCAGAAAGGGCAGGAGTCCAGTCACATGCTGGCTTTGGGAAGCGGCTTCTCTCGCAGCTCCACCAGCAGCCGGGTAGCTTGGCAGAGCTGGGCACAGTGCCAGCAGCTGAGCAGCAGTGACCTCCTGGCAGGTGGAGGTGGGGGTGTTGGAGGTGAGGGGCGAGCTAAGCTGTTCTGGGCACCAGATCGTGGCCCTGGGCCACGGCTGCAGGCCCATCTTCTGCCCTGCTCACAGCATCAGCCCTAGCCGGACTTTTCCAGGCATAGAACAGCAGCAGGTGCAGCAAAGAAGGTCTATCTCTTCTAAACACATCTTCACCATCAGCACAACCTCTTGAAGGTTACACAGTGGCTCCGGTGGCTGTCAACACTAAGACCATGGCCTGAGACGGCTGCTGCCAGGCCTTCCAGCTGTTGGCGTATGCAGTTTGAATCACATGTGCCTAGGATTTTCCAAAAGGCCGGCCTCTGAACCTCATCTCTTTAATAGACTCATGGAGCAAGCCATTTCTGACTGACAAACTGGGAGCAGGCTTGTTCCAGACTAAGTTAGGGGACAGCCAGATATGGGCTTCGCTGCCTGCGTGCGGTGGAGCTCAAAGTCAGCATTCCCATGGAACTCTCCGAGGCCAATGCAGGTAACCAGGGATTGAGAAGCTGTTGTCTCCACCAACCTAGCCAAGCGCAGACGAGGAGGTTCACCTGGCTAACTGATAAAGCCTTTGTGAGCAACATTTCAGTGTCTGTTTGTCTGTTTTTTCCTTGATAGCAGCAATGAAAGGAAATGGCAGTTAGCAAGGCTCTGGAAGGGCAAAGGCCGGAGCACTTTCTGGAGTTGGAGTCTGTAGGAAAGTTGCAATTTCCAGGTGTCTTGAGCAGCATTGGGAAGGGTTGGCATAGGCTTGGTTCACTGCAGTCAGCCTCTCTACTAAACCTGGCACGCAGCCCCTCTCGCAGCTCGGCAGGAATTTTCTGAGGCCTTGCACATACACCACTGTCTTCCTGTGTGCATGCCACCTTGTTCAGCAGCTACTTGCACAGCTCTGCAAGAGTTGGACAAGACATCTTCTTGGGCATGACGAGTCTCTTTGCAGGAGACTGACCTTGATAGGTGCAGGCCCATTTTCTCATGACAGCTTTGACATTGCCAGGGCGCAGCCAGGGCCAGCTGCTCCCTCAGCTGCTCCTGGGAGCTGGGAGCCACAGTCACCCGGCCGCCATGGCAGGGACATCACCAGCCAGGGCCCCATCCCACAGGAGCCACATGAGGTAAGCGAGGCAGGCCCAGAGATGGCAGCCCAGTTCAAGCAAGAGCTCGTGGTGATGAGACAGGTCCGAGGTCAAGCCGGCAAACCAATGCACAGGTCAAGGTCAGCATGAGGTCTGACGAGGGTCCCTAGGGTCAGACACGGTCCAGTGATCAGCAGGTAGGTCCCGGGTCAGGCCGAGAGGTCTGGCCACGGGCCAGGGGTCCGTGGCCAGGCACAGGCACGGCTGTAGCTGAGCGCTAGTGCTCCTACAGTGCTCCTTGTACTCGCCTCAGCAGAAAGCAGGGATGGCCAGCTCTGTGCGCAGGCCAGCAACTCAACCCTGCTGAGCCTACAGAATGGTGCCAAGGGGCTCTTCTGCTGGCTCTCAGCACCTGGTGCCCCTTCCTGACACCCATGTTCAGAGTTGCTCTTTTGATGTCAGCTGGCAGACAGGCCATTCTCAGCGAGGCCCTCAGCCTGTGGATGATGCCCAAGGAAAGGTGAGGAGGTTATCTAAGAAGTCTGGGAGATGTGGAGACCAGAGAAAGATGCAGCAAAGGAGCGGCAGATGTGTTTTGTGGCAGGCTGAGGAGGCAGGTGCAGGCATTAGGAGTGGGAAATAGGAGGAGGTGGCAGTACAGGTCTAGAACAGACGGGCAGGAGAGGGCAAGGAGGCAGTGGTCGTGGTGAGGCTTCAAGGTGGTGGCCCCTTGGAGAAAAGGCTAACACGGAAAGCAAGGGGATGACAGTGAGGCACAGAGTGTCTTTTCTAGGGCCAGTGGCCACATCTACAACCATCTGCTTCCAGAGGGGAGGGCCGCCTCTCCTGTCACGGCCAAGCCCTGCCATAGGAGAGCTCCGGCCACTCTCCTCCCCGGCCCACTATAACCTGAAGCCAGGAGGCAGGCACTGAAGACGCCTTGGACACAGGCTGCTGAGACACACCCACCGCCCCCCCAGGAAGGGCTGGGGCAAAGACCAACCCTCCAAACTCCCCAGGGGGAACGACAAGCCCCGTGGGCAGGAGGGTACCGGCACTTCCTGACAGCGCAGCTGCAGCAGCAAGCTCCCAGGCCACAGCCAGGACACGCACGACACAAAGAGCACACCCAGGAGAGGAGAACAGCACTTTGCTTTTATTGTCTGCATGCAGGGACAGATGACAAGGGGCAGCTCCTCATGGATCCTCAAGCCTACAGCCTTTCCAAACACACGCTGTTTTGCACAAGCCACAACACCCCAAGGGTATGGCAGCAACGGCAGGCCCTGAGCTCCTGCGACAAACTTGCCCCAGGGCAGGGAGAGACGGGGAGCTGCAGGGCACAGCTGGTGTCTTGGTGCTGCAAGAGCAGGCAGTCCCTGGCCTGAAAGGGCCCAGAGGAGCCTTGGGAATGGGCCGTGCTCACTGCTCCAGAGGAAGGCGAAAAACCCCCAGGCACTGCTGCCAATCTGTCCTGGGGGAAAATTCCTTCCTGACCCCAAAGCTGGCGATCGGCTGTTCCCTGTGCATGTGAGCAAGGCCTGCCTCCCGGCCAGCCCTGGGAGGCTTCTCACGCCCACCAGGGCATGAGACACCAGCGCTGCCCCACCCCTTTCCTCTCTCAACCTGCAGCCACCTTAGGGGCTCCAGAGAGTGGCAAAAAAAACCCCACAGACCTGACAGAGCTGGGGGGAAAAAATCTTTCCCGGGCCCTGCAGGAAACCACCAGCTGCTCCAGAGGGTTGGCTGAGAGGTATGACACTGTGGATAACCACCTGGAACAGCCTCACAGCCCATCCCCTGCATTTCCTGGGTGCTGCATCTGGCACCAAAGCAGATATGCATGGGGAGCTTTGGAACGGTCTTCAGCTGCCGAGAATGCATGTCCTTGTTCTTTGCAGGCCCTCGAGTTAACTTTTTCCACTGATCTCCAGCTGAAAAGGCCTGGTGCCCTTGGGCATCTCGAGGGGTGTGGGGGTCTTCCCATGCCAGCAAGGGGTTGGTCCAGTCTCTGAAGGACCACCGCTACATCCGGCTTTGAATCCGAGCCTGCTCGGAGCATGCATTGGATCAGAGGACCTCCAGAGAACTCTTCCAACAGAAATTCTTCCGTGGTCCAGTGGCTACACAACAGCTGAATCAGCTGTGAGATTCAGCCCGTTGCCTTCCCATCAGGAAACGCCTGGCCACAGTCTCTGCTCCCAGAGGAATGAATGGCTGCTGACAGTGGCGGCAGGTGTCACTGCCATTTCCCACAGGAGGCATGCACAGGCCAGCAGTGCCCAGCAGCGCCACACGAGTGCAGGAACACAGCCTTCAAGCCGGCTTGCCTTGGCCTCTTTGGGTCAGCTCAGCTGCTGGGGCTTAGAAGAGACCTGGAGCTGGCAGATGCTGACCTCCCTCTGCCTTCCGGAGAGTGAAAACACTGTGAAAACATTGCTGTCCCTTGGTATTGCTCTCCACGTCTTTGGAGGCGTCCCAGGCAGAAGAGGAACAGGATCGGCAGTCTTTCTGAGGCTCAGACAAGCCAAAGGCCCAGTCTTAGAGCAAGTGCTGGGCACTGCAGCAGGACTCTCTCCCCACAAGTACGTGCTACCCAACAAAAGCCCTTGCTGGCGCAGGCCCTTGTCCCATCAGGCTGGAAGCACTTCCTCTGAAGAAAGAAGGCTGTCGGTCCACAGTCAGCAGGCAACCTCTTCTATGCCCGTGCTGCTGCAACCTATCACCGGTGCAGACTGGCGCGAGACGCCAAGCACGGGCGAGGAGAACTGGCACCTCCGAGAGTCCCTTGTCCTCAGGGGGAACATTCGTGCCGTGATGGGGAAGGGCCGCCTGCTTCCCAGGTACAGCAGCTCTGCGAGGCTTTGCCAGGCAGCTCTGACCTCCCGTCTCCATCAGGCTCTCAGCAGTCCTCATCCAAGGCAGCCATTTCCTGAGGCTCTTTCAAAGACCCATCTCTGCTGTCACAGGTCAGGCACTGAGGGCCACTTCACTCAGCAGGCCAGGAAGGGTGCTGCATGCGGGGCAGTCGCCACAGGCCAGGTCGTGGCCACATGCCACGAGCATCAAGAACTGCTCTAGGTAAGTTTACTGAAAGCACAGACAGAACGCTGCCTCACCACACGCATCCTCACCACACGCATCCTAATACCCACTGCTGACTCCTGCCACCAGACTGAGTCCTGCAATGAGCCAGCAGATTCCTGGGCGCTGGAACCCGCATTCCAGTGGCGGCAACATTGGCCAGGAAATGGCTTCAGAAATAGTGAGACGGCTGCTATCTTTTTGGAGTCTGTGGAAGAGCTGTGTTTCCCTCTCCGGAAGAGCAGTGGAATGGAGCTCTCCCTGGGCAGCTGGAAGCGCAGAATAGTCCTGTGTGACACTCAGCAGGCAAGCACGCTGGAAGAGCATGATCTGGATAGACACGTGGGCACAGGCAGCCTCTCTGATTTGCTGGTGGCTTGTCTCCCTCCTGTTAGCTGGAGGAAGGAAGCGCTCCACAGTCAAATCCCGCACAGCTCCTTCAAACGCCCAACCAGTCTTACTCGAGCCCTGCGCAGTGCACTGCCTCCAGGCTCTGCACTAGCACCAGAACACAGCACCGCGCCCTTCAACCTCGGCATGTCCCTCCCCGCTGACCTCTCCTGCCAATGCCGCTGCCACAGCTCCCAAGATGGAGCAGCCCCAAGACAATTTTGACCGTGCCCCTTGAGTGCCTGACAAGCACCAGATGCCTGAGGTCACAACAAGCTTCCAGAGGACAGCTCCAAACACCTAGCAGCACACCCTGAGCCAGCACAATGCAGAACACAGCCAACCTGTGAGCTCCCGAAAGGCAGCGTTTTCTCCACCCCAAAAGCACGGTACAGCTTGGGCTTTGTCTCAGCACTGCTGAAGCTCACGCAGCCTCCTCAGAAAGCTCCTGACACAACGCCAATGGCCACCACAAGTGGAGAAGCAAGGGCAGCAGGGGCAGAGCAAGAGGAAGGCAGAGGTTTGTTCCACTGCACAGCAAAGTGGTTGGGCCACCACCAGGCTACTCAGTTCCCCGCAGTCGCTTGCCAGTGGGAAGCGCAGGCCAGCGGGGCCAGAGAGATCACTAGTGCTTTGGGGCTGTCATGTCTCCCTCGTGGCCTGAGGAGGTTGCAGAGTGGCGCACCTCTCTTTGCCAGGCCCGTCCTCTTGCTCTCCTTGGCAAAGAGGCATCCTAGGGTCTCACCATGCCTGTCTTCTCCATCACGGTTTTCTTCAGGTCGTGTTTAGGCAGTGTGAGGGAGCGGAGCGGCAGACACAGGCACTCGACGAGCCCGCGAGGCAGAGCAGTGAGCGGTCTCAGCACCAAAGCCGGGCAGATAAGGTGCAAAGCAAGGGCTGGAAGTAAGGTCAGAGGAAGGCCAGGAGGAGGTCTCCGTTCCAAATGGAGGTGCAGCTGCTGAGTGCTTCCATCGCTCGGTGGCCTGAGGTGCAGGCACTGGTGCCCCCGCATGTCCTGCGATAATGCCCCGCTCGGCAGCCATCGATAGCTGGCCTCGCAGGGGTGCGTTCGTGCCCAAGGAGAGCCTGCCGAGAGCCTGCCGAGAGCCCTTGGCTGCAGGCAGCTCTGTGCTCTGGCAGGGGGCCTGGGAGGCTGCGCCTCTTATGCTGCCCCGGGGCATTGTGACTGCGTTGCCGGGGGACAGCACTGTGACATCGGGGCCCCGGGGCCCCGCCCCAGCCTCCCCTGCCGGCTGCCTGCCGGCCCAGCATCGGCGCGCGGCACAAGGTCCCTGGGGTGCCAGCCCTCGCGCAGTCCCTGTGCCCAGGACGCCAGGGCAGCTGGTCCTCTCCTTGCGGGGCTGCGCACTGGGCGTGGCCAGCAAAGCCTGCTGGGCTCCTTGCTCCGTGTTCCTCTGCACCAGGGTGCCCCTGTCACCGCAGAAAGGGCAGGAGTCCAGTCACATGCTGGCTTTGGGAAGCGGCTTCTCTCGCAGCTCCACCAGCAGCCGGGTAGCTTGGCAGAGCTGGGCACAGTGCCAGCAGCTGGGCAGCAGTGACCTCCTGGCAGGTGGAGGTGGGGGTGTTGGAGGTGAGGGGCGAGCTAAGCTGTTCTGGGCACCAGATCGTGGCCCTGGGCCACGGCTGCAGGCCCATCTTCTGCCCTGCTCACAGCATCAGCCCTAGCCGGACTTTTCCAGGCATAGAACAGCAGCAGGTGCAGCAAAGAAGGTCTATCTCTTCTAAACACATCTTCACCATCAGCACAACCTCTTGAAGGTTACACAGTGGCTCCGGTGGCTGTCAACACTAAGACCATGGCCTGAGACGGCTGCTGCCAGGCCTTCCAGCTGTTGGCGTATGCAGTTTGAATCACATGTGCCTAGGATTTTCCAAAAGGCCGGCCTCTGAACCTCATCTCTTTAATAGACTCATGGAGCAAGCCATTTCTGACTGACAAACTGGGAGCAGGCTTGTTCCAGACTAAGTTAGGGGACAGCCAGATATGGGCTTTGCTGCCTGCGTGCGGTGGAGCTCAAAGTCAGCATTCCCATGGAACTCTCCGAGGCCAATGCAGGTAACCAGGGATTGAGAAGCTGTTGTCTCCACCAACCTAGCCAAGCGCAGACGAGGAGGTTCACCTGGCTAACTGATAAAGCCTTTGTGAGCAACATTTCAGTGTCTGTTTGTCTGTTTTTTCCTTGATAGCAGCAATGAAAGGAAATGGCAGTTAGCAAGGCTCTGGAAGGGCAAAGGCCGGAGCACTTTCTGGAGTTGGAGTCTGTAGGAAAGTTGCAATTTCCAGGCGTCTTGAGCAGCATTGGGAAGGGTTGGCATAGGCTTGGTTCACTGCAGTCAGCCTCTCTACTAAACCTGGCACGCAGCCCCTCTCGCAGCTCGGCAGGAATTTTCTGAGGCCTTGCACATACACCACTGTCTTCCTGTGTGCATGCCACCTTGTTCAGCAGCTGCTTGCACAGCTCTGCAAGAGTTGGACAAGACATCTTCTTGGGCATGACGAGTCTCTTTGCAGGAGACTGACCTTGATAGGTGCAGGCCCATTTTCTCATGACAGCTTTGACATTGCCAGGGCGCAGCCAGGGCCAGCTGCTCCCTCAGCTGCTCCTGGGAGCTGGGAGCCACAGTCACCCGGCCGCCATGGCAGGGACATCACCAGCCAGGGCCCCATCCCACAGGAGCCACATGAGGTAAGCGAGGCAGGCCCAGAGATGGCAGCCCAGTTCAAGCAAGAGCTCGTGGTGATGAGACAGGTCCGAGGTCAAGCCGGCAAACCAATGCACAGGTCAAGGTCAGCATGAGGTCTGACGAGGGTCCCTAGGGTCAGACACGGTCCAGTGATCAGCAGGTAGGTCCCGGGTCAGGCCGAGAGGTCTGGCCACGGGCCAGGGGTCCGTGGCCAGGCACAGGCACGGCTGTAGCTGAGCGCTAGTGCTCCTACAGTGCTCCTTGTACTCGCCTCAGCAGAAAGCAGGGATGGCCAGCTCTGTGCGCAGGCCAGCAACTCAACCCTGCTGAGCCTACAGAATGGTGCCAAGGGGCTCTTCTGCTGGCTCTCAGCACCTGGTGCCCCTTCCTGACACCCATGTTCAGAGTTGCTCTTTTGATGTCAGCTGGCAGACAGGCCATTCTCAGCGAGGCCCTCAGCCTGTGGATGATGCCCAAGGAAAGGTGAGGAGGTTATCTAAGAAGTCTGGGAGATGTGGAGACCAGAGAAAGATGCAGCAAAGGAGCGGCAGATGTGTTTTGTGGCAGGCTGAGGAGGCAGGTGCAGGCATTAGGAGTGGGAAATAGGAGGAGGTGGCAGTACAGGTCTAGAACAGACGGGCAGGAGAGGGCAAGGAGGCAGTGGTCGTGGTGAGGCTTCAAGGTGGTGGCCCCTTGGAGAAAAGGCTAACACGGAAAGCAAGGGGATGACAGTGAGGCACAGAGTGTCTTTTCTAGGGCCAGTGGCCACATCTACAACCATCTGCTTCCAGAGGGGAGGGCCGCCTCTCCTGTCACGGCCAAGCCCTGCCATAGGAGAGCTCCGGCCACTCTCCTCCCCGGCCCACTATAACCTGAAGCCAGGAGGCAGGCACTGAAGACGCCTTGGACACAGGCTGCTGAGACACACCCACCGCCCCCCCAGGAAGGGCTGGGGCAAAGACCAACCCTCCAAACTCCCCAGGGGGAACGACAAGCCCCGTGGGCAGGAGGGTACCGGCACTTCCTGACAGCGCAGCTGCAGCAGCAAGCTCCCAGGCCACAGCCAGGACACGCACGACACAAAGAGCACACCCAGGAGAGGAGAACAGCACTTTGCTTTTACTGTCTGCATGCAGGGACAGATGACAAGGGGCAGCTCCTCATGGATCCTCAAGCCTACAGCCTTTCCAAACACACGCTGTTTTGCACAAGCCACAACACCCCAAGGGTATGGCAGCAACGGCAGGCCCTGAGCTCCTGCGACAAACTTGCCCCAGGGCAGGGAGAGACGGGGAGCTGCAGGGCACAGCTGGTGTCTTGGTGCTGCAAGAGCAGGCAGTCCCTGGCCTGAAAGGGCCCAGAGGAGCCTTGGGAATGGGCCGTGCTCACTGCTCCAGAGGAAGGCGAAAAACCCCCAGGCACTGCTGCCAATCTGTCCTGGGGGAAAATTCCTTCCTGACCCCAAAGCTGGCGATCGGCTGTTCCCTGTGCATGTGAGCAAGGCCTGCCTCCCGGCCAGCCCTGGGAGGCTTCTCACGCCCACCAGGGCATGAGACACCAGCGCTGCCCCACCCCTTTCCTCTCTCAACCTGCAGCCACCTTAGGGGCTCCAGAGAGTGGCAAAAAAAACCCCACAGACCTGACAGAGCTGGGGGGAAAAAATCTTTCCCGGGCCCTGCAGGAAACCACCAGCTGCTCCAGAGGGTTGGCTGAGAGGTATGACACTGTGGATAACCACCTGGAACAGCCTCACAGCCCATCCCCTGCATTTCCTGGGTGCTGCATCTGGCACCAAAGCAGATATGCATGGGGAGCTTTGGAACGGTCTTCAGCTGCCGAGAATGCATGTCCTTGTTCTTTGCAGGCCCTCGAGTTAACTTTTTCCACTGATCTCCAGCTGAAAAGGCCTGGTGCCCTTGGGCATCTCGAGGGGTGTGGGGGTCTTCCCATGCCAGCAAGGGGTTGGTCCAGTCTCTGAAGGACCACCGCTACATCCGGCTTTGAATCCGAGCCTGCTCGGAGCATGCATTGGATCAGAGGACCTCCAGAGAACTCTTCCAACAGAAATTCTTCCGTGGTCCAGTGGCTACACAACAGCTGAATCAGCTGTGAGATTCAGCCCGTTGCCTTCCCATCAGGAAACGCCTGGCCACAGTCTCTGCTCCCAGAGGAATGAATGGCTGCTGACAGTGGCGGCAGGTGTCACTGCCATTTCCCACAGGAGGCATGCACAGGCCAGCAGTGCCCAGCAGCGCCACACGAGTGCAGGAACACAGCCTTCAAGCCGGCTTGCCTTGGCCTCTTTGGGTCAGCTCAGCTGCTGGGGCTTAGAAGAGACCTGGAGCTGGCAGATGCTGACCTCCCTCTGCCTTCCGGAGAGTGAAAACACTGTGAAAACATTGCTGTCCCTTGGTATTGCTCTCCACGTCTTTGGAGGCGTCCCAGGCAGAAGAGGAACAGGATCGGCAGTCTTTCTGAGGCTCAGACAAGCCAAAGGCCCAGTCTTAGAGCAGGTGCTGGGCACTGCAGCAGGACTCTCTCCCCACAAGTACGTGCTACCCAACAAAAGCCCTTGCTGGCGCAGGCCCTTGTCCCATCAGGCTGGAAGCACTTCCTCTGAAGAAAGAAGGCTGTCGGTCCACAGTCAGCAGGCAACCTCTTCTATGCCCGTGCTGCTGCAACCTATCACCGGTGCAGACTGGCGCGAGACGCCAAGCACGGGCGAGGAGAACTGGCACCTCCGAGAGTCCCTTGTCCTCAGGGGGAACATTCGTGCCGTGATGGGGAAGGGCCGCCTGCTTCCCAGGTACAGCAGCTCTGCGAGGCTTTGCCAGGCAGCTCTGACCTCCCGTCTCCATCAGGCTCTCAGCAGTCCTCATCCAAGGCAGCCATTTCCTGAGGCTCTTTCAAAGACCCATCTCTGCTGTCACAGGTCAGGCACTGAGGGCCACTTCACTCAGCAGGCCAGGAAGGGTGCTGCATGCGGGGCAGTTGCCACAGGCCAGGTCGTGGCCACATGCCACGAGCATCAAGAACTGCTCTAGGTAAGTTTACTGAAAGCACAGACAGAACGCTGCCTCACCACACGCATCCTCACCACACGCATCCTAATACCCACTGCTGACTCCTGCCACCAGACTGAGTCCTGCAATGAGCCAGCAGATTCCTGGGCGCTGGAACCCGCATTCCAGTGGCGGCAACATTGGCCAGGAAATGGCTTCAGAAATAGTGAGACGGCTGCTATCTTTTTGGAGTCTGTGGAAGAGCTGTGTTTCCCTCTCCGGAAGAGCAGTGGAATGGAGCTCTCCCTGGGCAGCTGGAAGCGCAGAATAGTCCTGCGTGACACTCAGCAGGCAAGCACGCTGGAAGAGCATGATTTGGATAGACACGTGGGCACAGGCAGCCTCTCTGATTTGCTGGTGGCTTGTCTCCCTCCTGTTAGCTGGAGGAAGGAAGCGCTCCACAGTCAAATCCCGCACAGCTCCTTCAAACGCCCAACCAGTCTTACTCGAGCCCTGCGCAGTGCACTGCCTCCAGGCTCTGCACTAGCACCAGAACACAGCACCGCGCCCTTCAACCTCGGCATGTCCCTCCCCGCTGACCTCTCCTGCCAATGCCGCTGCCACAGCTCCCAAGATGGAGCAGCCCCAAGACAATTTTGACCGTGCCCCTTGAGTGCCTGACAAGCACCAGATGCCTGAGGTCACAACAAGCTTCCAGAGGACAGCTCCAAACACCTAGCAGCACACCCTGAGCCAGCACAATGCAGAACACAGCCAACCTGTGAGCTCCCGAAAGGCAGCGTTTTCTCCACCCCAAAAGCACGGTACAGCTTGGGCTTTGTCTCAGCACTGCTGAAGCTCACGCAGCCTCCTCAGAAAGCTCCTGACACAACGCCAATGGCCACCACAAGTGGAGAAGCAAGGGCAGCAGGGGCAGAGCAAGAGGAAGGCAGAGGTTTGTTCCACTGCACAGCAAAGTGGTTGGGCCACCACCAGGCTACTCAGTTCCCCGCAGTCGCTTGCCAGTGGGAAGCGCAGGCCAGCGGGGCCAGAGAGATCACTAGTGCTTTGGGGCTGTCATGTCTCCCTCGTGGCCTGAGGAGGTTGCAGAGTGGCGCACCTCTCTTTGCCAGGCCCGTCCTCTTGCTCTCCTTGGCAAAGAGGCATCCTAGGGTCTCACCATGCCTGTCTTCTCCATCACGGTTTTCTTCAGGTCGTGTTTAGGCAGTGTGAGGGAGCGGAGCGGCAGACACAGGCACTCGACGAGCCCGCGAGGCAGAGCAGTGAGCGGTCTCAGCACCAAAGCCGGGCAGATAAGGTGCAAAGCAAGGGCTGGAAGTAAGGTCAGAGGAAGGCCAGGAGGAGGTCTCCGTTCCAAATGGAGGTGCAGCTGCTGAGTGCTTCCATCGCTCGGTGGCCTGAGGTGCAGGCACTGGTGCCCCCGCATGTCCTGCGATAATGCCCCGCTCGGCAGCCATCGATAGCTGGCCTCGCAGGGGTGCGTTCGTGCCCAAGGAGAGCCTGCCGAGAGCCTGCCGAGAGCCCTTGGCTGCAGGCAGCTCTGTGCTCTGGCAGGGGGCCTGGGAGGCTGCGCCTCTTATGCTGCCCCGGGGCATTGTGACTGCGTTGCCGGGGGACAGCACTGTGACATCGGGGCCCCGGGGCCCCGCCCCAGCCTCCCCTGCCGGCTGCCTGCCGGCCCAGCATCGGCGCGCGGCACAAGGTCCCTGGGGTGCCAGCCCTCGCGCAGTCCCTGTGCCCAGGACGCCAGGGCAGCTGGTCCTCTCCTTGCGGGGCTGCGCACTGGGCGTGGCCAGCAAAGCCTGCTGGGCTCCTTGCTCCGTGTTCCTCTGCACCAGGGTGCCCCTGTCACCGCAGAAAGGGCAGGAGTCCAGTCACATGCTGGCTTTGGGAAGCGGCTTCTCTCGCAGCTCCACCAGCAGCCGGGTAGCTTGGCAGAGCTGGGCACAGTGCCAGCAGCTGGGCAGCAGTGACCTCCTGGCAGGTGGAGGTGGGGGTGTTGGAGGTGAGGGGCGAGCTAAGCTGTTCTGGGCACCAGATCGTGGCCCTGGGCCACGGCTGCAGGCCCATCTTCTGCCCTGCTCACAGCATCAGCCCTAGCCGGACTTTTCCAGGCATAGAACAGCAGCAGGTGCAGCAAAGAAGGTCTATCTCTTCTAAACACATCTTCACCATCAGCACAACCTCTTGAAGGTTACACAGTGGCTCCGGTGGCTGTCAACACTAAGACCATGGCCTGAGACGGCTGCTGCCAGGCCTTCCAGCTGTTGGCGTATGCAGTTTGAATCACATGTGCCTAGGATTTTCCAAAAGGCCGGCCTCTGAACCTCATCTCTTTAATAGACTCATGGAGCAAGCCATTTCTGACTGACAAACTGGGAGCAGGCTTGTTCCAGACTAAGTTAGGGGACAGCCAGATATGGGCTTTGCTGCCTGCGTGCGGTGGAGCTCAAAGTCAGCATTCCCATGGAACTCTCCGAGGCCAATGCAGGTAACCAGGGATTGAGAAGCTGTTGTCTCCACCAACCTAGCCAAGCGCAGACGAGGAGGTTCACCTGGCTAACTGATAAAGCCTTTGTGAGCAACATTTCAGTGTCTGTTTGTCTGTTTTTTCCTTGATAGCAGCAATGAAAGGAAATGGCAGTTAGCAAGGCTCTGGAAGGGCAAAGGCCGGAGCACTTTCTGGAGTTGGAGTCTGTAGGAAAGTTGCAATTTCCAGGCGTCTTGAGCAGCATTGGGAAGGGTTGGCATAGGCTTGGTTCACTGCAGTCAGCCTCTCTACTAAACCTGGCACGCAGCCCCTCTCGCAGCTCGGCAGGAATTTTCTGAGGCCTTGCACATACACCACTGTCTTCCTGTGTGCATGCCACCTTGTTCAGCAGCTGCTTGCACAGCTCTGCAAGAGTTGGACAAGACATCTTCTTGGGCATGACGAGTCTCTTTGCAGGAGACTGACCTTGATAGGTGCAGGCCCATTTTCTCATGACAGCTTTGACATTGCCAGGGCGCAGCCAGGGCCAGCTGCTCCCTCAGCTGCTCCTGGGAGCTGGGAGCCACAGTCACCCGGCCGCCATGGCAGGGACATCACCAGCCAGGGCCCCATCCCACAGGAGCCACATGAGGTAAGCGAGGCAGGCCCAGAGATGGCAGCCCAGTTCAAGCAAGAGCTCGTGGTGATGAGACAGGTCCGAGGTCAAGCCGGCAAACCAATGCACAGGTCAAGGTCAGCATGAGGTCTGACGAGGGTCCCTAGGGTCAGACACGGTCCAGTGATCAGCAGGTAGGTCCCGGGTCAGGCCGAGAGGTCTGGCCACGGGCCAGGGGTCCGTGGCCAGGCACAGGCACGGCTGTAGCTGAGCGCTAGTGCTCCTACAGTGCTCCTTGTACTCGCCTCAGCAGAAAGCAGGGATGGCCAGCTCTGTGCGCAGGCCAGCAACTCAACCCTGCTGAGCCTACAGAATGGTGCCAAGGGGCTCTTCTGCTGGCTCTCAGCACCTGGTGCCCCTTCCTGACACCCATGTTCAGAGTTGCTCTTTTGATGTCAGCTGGCAGACAGGCCATTCTCAGCGAGGCCCTCAGCCTGTGGATGATGCCCAAGGAAAGGTGAGGAGGTTATCTAAGAAGTCTGGGAGATGTGGAGACCAGAGAAAGATGCAGCAAAGGAGCGGCAGATGTGTTTTGTGGCAGGCTGAGGAGGCAGGTGCAGGCATTAGGAGTGGGAAATAGGAGGAGGTGGCAGTACAGGTCTAGAACAGACGGGCAGGAGAGGGCAAGGAGGCAGTGGTCGTGGTGAGGCTTCAAGGTGGTGGCCCCTTGGAGAAAAGGCTAACACGGAAAGCAAGGGGATGACAGTGAGGCACAGAGTGTCTTTTCTAGGGCCAGTGGCCACATCTACAACCATCTGCTTCCAGAGGGGAGGGCCGCCTCTCCTGTCACGGCCAAGCCCTGCCATAGGAGAGCTCCGGCCACTCTCCTCCCCGGCCCACTATAACCTGAAGCCAGGAGGCAGGCACTGAAGACGCCTTGGACACAGGCTGCTGAGACACACCCACCGCCCCCCCAGGAAGGGCTGGGGCAAAGACCAACCCTCCAAACTCCCCAGGGGGAACGACAAGCCCCGTGGGCAGGAGGGTACCGGCACTTCCTGACAGCGCAGCTGCAGCAGCAAGCTCCCAGGCCACAGCCAGGACACGCACGACACAAAGAGCACACCCAGGAGAGGAGAACAGCACTTTGCTTTTATTGTCTGCATGCAGGGACAGATGACAAGGGGCAGCTCCTCATGGATCCTCAAGCCTACAGCCTTTCCAAACACACGCTGTTTTGCACAAGCCACAACACCCCAAGGGTATGGCAGCAACGGCAGGCCCTGAGCTCCTGCGACAAACTTGCCCCAGGGCAGGGAGAGACGGGGAGCTGCAGGGCACAGCTGGTGTCTTGGTGCTGCAAGAGCAGGCAGTCCCTGGCCTGAAAGGGCCCAGAGGAGCCTTGGGAATGGGCCGTGCTCACTGCTCCAGAGGAAGGCGAAAAACCCCCAGGCACTGCTGCCAATCTGTCCTGGGGGAAAATTCCTTCCTGACCCCAAAGCTGGCGATCGGCTGTTCCCTGTGCATGTGAGCAAGGCCTGCCTCCCGGCCAGCCCTGGGAGGCTTCTCACGCCCACCAGGGCATGAGACACCAGCGCTGCCCCACCCCTTTCCTCTCTCAACCTGCAGCCACCTTAGGGGCTCCAGAGAGTGGCAAAAAAAACCCCACAGACCTGACAGAGCTGGGGGGAAAAAATCTTTCCCGGGCCCTGCAGGAAACCACCAGCTGCTCCAGAGGGTTGGCTGAGAGGTATGACACTGTGGATAACCACCTGGAACAGCCTCACAGCCCATCCCCTGCATTTCCTGGGTGCTGCATCTGGCACCAAAGCAGATATGCATGGGGAGCTTTGGAACGGTCTTCAGCTGCCGAGAATGCATGTCCTTGTTCTTTGCAGGCCCTCGAGTTAACTTTTTCCACTGATCTCCAGCTGAAAAGGCCTGGTGCCCTTGGGCATCTCGAGGGGTGTGGGGGTCTTCCCATGCCAGCAAGGGGTTGGTCCAGTCTCTGAAGGACCACCGCTACATCCGGCTTTGAATCCGAGCCTGCTCGGAGCATGCATTGGATCAGAGGACCTCCAGAGAACTCTTCCAACAGAAATTCTTCCGTGGTCCAGTGGCTACACAACAGCTGAATCAGCTGTGAGATTCAGCCCGTTGCCTTCCCATCAGGAAACGCCTGGCCACAGTCTCTGCTCCCAGAGGAATGAATGGCTGCTGACAGTGGCGGCAGGTGTCACTGCCATTTCCCACAGGAGGCATGCACAGGCCAGCAGTGCCCAGCAGCGCCACACGAGTGCAGGAACACAGCCTTCAAGCCGGCTTGCCTTGGCCTCTTTGGGTCAGCTCAGCTGCTGGGGCTTAGAAGAGACCTGGAGCTGGCAGATGCTGACCTCCCTCTGCCTTCCGGAGAGTGAAAACACTGTGAAAACATTGCTGTCCCTTGGTATTGCTCTCCACGTCTTTGGAGGCGTCCCAGGCAGAAGAGGAACAGGATCGGCAGTCTTTCTGAGGCTCAGACAAGCCAAAGGCCCAGTCTTAGAGCAGGTGCTGGGCACTGCAGCAGGACTCTCTCCCCACAAGTACGTGCTACCCAACAAAAGCCCTTGCTGGCGCAGGCCCTTGTCCCATCAGGCTGGAAGCACTTCCTCTGAAGAAAGAAGGCTGTCGGTCCACAGTCAGCAGGCAACCTCTTCTATGCCCGTGCTGCTGCAACCTATCACCGGTGCAGACTGGCGCGAGACGCCAAGCACGGGCGAGGAGAACTGGCACCTCCGAGAGTCCCTTGTCCTCAGGGGGAACATTCGTGCCGTGATGGGGAAGGGCCGCCTGCTTCCCAGGTACAGCAGCTCTGCGAGGCTTTGCCAGGCAGCTCTGACCTCCCGTCTCCATCAGGCTCTCAGCAGTCCTCATCCAAGGCAGCCATTTCCTGAGGCTCTTTCAAAGACCCATCTCTGCTGTCACAGGTCAGGCACTGAGGGCCACTTCACTCAGCAGGCCAGGAAGGGTGCTGCATGCGGGGCAGTTGCCACAGGCCAGGTCGTGGCCACATGCCATGAGCATCAAGAACTGCTCTAGGTAAGTTTACTGAAAGCACAGACAGAACGCTGCCTCACCACACGCATCCTCACCACACGCATCCTAATACCCACTGCTGACTCCTGCCACCAGACTGAGTCCTGCAATGAGCCAGCAGATTCCTGGGCGCTGGAACCCGCATTCCAGTGGCGGCAACATTGGCCAGGAAATGGCTTCAGAAATAGTGAGACGGCTGCTATCTTTTTGGAGTCTGTGGAAGAGCTGTGTTTCCCTCTCCGGAAGAGCAGTGGAATGGAGCTCTCCCTGGGCAGCTGGAAGCGCAGAATAGTCCTGCGTGACACTCAGCAGGCAAGCACGCTGGAAGAGCATGATTTGGATAGACACGTGGGCACAGGCAGCCTCTCTGATTTGCTGGTGGCTTGTCTCCCTCCTGTTAGCTGGAGGAAGGAAGCGCTCCACAGTCAAATCCCGCACAGCTCCTTCAAACGCCCAACCAGTCTTACTCGAGCCCTGCGCAGTGCACTGCCTCCAGGCTCTGCACTAGCACCAGAACACAGCACCGCGCCCTTCAACCTCGGCATGTCCCTCCCCGCTGACCTCTCCTGCCAATGCCGCTGCCACAGCTCCCAAGATGGAGCAGCCCCAAGACAATTTTGACCGTGCCCCTTGAGTGCCTGACAAGCACCAGATGCCTGAGGTCACAACAAGCTTCCAGAGGACAGCTCCAAACACCTAGCAGCACACCCTGAGCCAGCACAATGCAGAACACAGCCAACCTGTGAGCTCCCGAAAGGCAGCGTTTTCTCCACCCCAAAAGCATGGTACAGCTTGGGCTTTGTCTCAGCACTGCTGAAGCTCACGCAGCCTCCTCAGAAAGCTCCTGACACAACGCCAATGGCCACCACAAGTGGAGAAGCAAGGGCAGCAGGGGCAGAGCAAGAGGAAGGCAGAGGTTTGTTCCACTGCACAGCAAAGTGGTTGGGCCACCACCAGGCTACTCAGTTCCCCGCAGTCGCTTGCCAGTGGGAAGCGCAGGCCAGCGGGGCCAGAGAGATCACTAGTGCTTTGGGGCTGTCATGTCTCCCTCGTGGCCTGAGGAGGTTGCAGAGTGGCGCACCTCTCTTTGCCAGGCCCGTCCTCTTGCTCTCCTTGGCAAAGAGGCATCCTAGGGTCTCACCATGCCTGTCTTCTCCATCACGGTTTTCTTCAGGTCGTGTTTAGGCAGTGTGAGGGAGCGGAGCGGCAGACACAGGCACTCGACGAGCCCGCGAGGCAGAGCAGTGAGCGGTCTCAGCACCAAAGCCGGGCAGATAAGGTGCAAAGCAAGGGCTGGAAGTAAGGTCAGAGGAAGGCCAGGAGGAGGTCTCCGTTCCAAATGGAGGTGCAGCTGCTGAGTGCTTCCATCGCTCGGTGGCCTGAGGTGCAGGCACTGGTGCCCCCACATGTCCTGCGATAATGCCCCGCTCGGCAGCCATCGATAGCTGGCCTCGCAGGGGTGCGTTCGTGCCCAAGGAGAGCCTGCCGAGAGCCTGCCGAGAGCCCTTGGCTGCAGGCAGCTCTGTGCTCTGGCAGGGGGCCTGGGAGGCTGCGCCTCTTATGCTGCCCCGGGGCATTGTGACTGCGTTGCCGGGGGACAGCACTGTGACATCGGGGCCCCGGGGCCCCGCCCCAGCCTCCCCTGCCGGCTGCCTGCCGGCCCAGCATCGGCGCGCGGCACAAGGTCCCTGGGGTGCCAGCCCTCGCGCAGTCCCTGTGCCCAGGACGCCAGGGCAGCTGGTCCTCTCCTTGCGGGGCTGCGCACTGGGCGTGGCCAGCAAAGCCTGCTGGGCTCCTTGCTCCGTGTTCCTCTGCACCAGGGTGCCCCTGTCACCGCAGAAAGGGCAGGAGTCCAGTCACATGCTGGCTTTGGGAAGCGGCTTCTCTCGCAGCTCCACCAGCAGCCGGGTAGCTTGGCAGAGCTGGGCACAGTGCCAGCAGCTGGGCAGCAGTGACCTCCTGGCAGGTGGAGGTGGGGGTGTTGGAGGTGAGGGGCGAGCTAAGCTGTTCTGGGCACCAGATCGTGGCCCTGGGCCACGGCTGCAGGCCCATCTTCTGCCCTGCTCACAGCATCAGCCCTAGCCGGACTTTTCCAGGCATAGAACAGCAGCAGGTGCAGCAAAGAAGGTCTATCTCTTCTAAACACATCTTCACCATCAGCACAACCTCTTGAAGGTTACACAGTGGCTCCGGTGGCTGTCAACACTAAGACCATGGCCTGAGACGGCTGCTGCCAGGCCTTCCAGCTGTTGGCGTATGCAGTTTGAATCACATGTGCCTAGGATTTTCCAAAAGGCCGGCCTCTGAACCTCATCTCTTTAATAGACTCATGGAGCAAGCCATTTCTGACTGACAAACTGGGAGCAGGCTTGTTCCAGACTAAGTTAGGGGACAGCCAGATATGGGCTTTGCTGCCTGCGTGCGGTGGAGCTCAAAGTCAGCATTCCCATGGAACTCTCCGAGGCCAATGCAGGTAACCAGGGATTGAGAAGCTGTTGTCTCCACCAACCTAGCCAAGCGCAGACGAGGAGGTTCACCTGGCTAACTGATAAAGCCTTTGTGAGCAACATTTCAGTGTCTGTTTGTCTGTTTTTTCCTTGATAGCAGCAATGAAAGGAAATGGCAGTTAGCAAGGCTCTGGAAGGGCAAAGGCCGGAGCACTTTCTGGAGTTGGAGTCTGTAGGAAAGTTGCAATTTCCAGGCGTCTTGAGCAGCATTGGGAAGGGTTGGCATAGGCTTGGTTCACTGCAGTCAGCCTCTCTACTAAACCTGGCACGCAGCCCCTCTCGCAGCTCGGCAGGAATTTTCTGAGGCCTTGCACATACACCACTGTCTTCCTGTGTGCATGCCACCTTGTTCAGCAGCTGCTTGCACAGCTCTGCAAGAGTTGGACAAGACATCTTCTTGGGCATGACGAGTCTCTTTGCAGGAGACTGACCTTGATAGGTGCAGGCCCATTTTCTCATGACAGCTTTGACATTGCCAGGGCGCAGCCAGGGCCAGCTGCTCCCTCAGCTGCTCCTGGGAGCTGGGAGCCACAGTCACCCGGCCGCCATGGCAGGGACATCACCAGCCAGGGCCCCATCCCACAGGAGCCACATGAGGTAAGCGAGGCAGGCCCAGAGATGGCAGCCCAGTTCAAGCAAGAGCTCGTGGTGATGAGACAGGTCCGAGGTCAAGCCGGCAAACCAATGCACAGGTCAAGGTCAGCATGAGGTCTGACGAGGGTCCCTAGGGTCAGACACGGTCCAGTGATCAGCAGGTAGGTCCCGGGTCAGGCCGAGAGGTCTGGCCACGGGCCAGGGGTCCGTGGCCAGGCACAGGCACGGCTGTAGCTGAGCGCTAGTGCTCCTACAGTGCTCCTTGTACTCGCCTCAGCAGAAAGCAGGGATGGCCAGCTCTGTGCGCAGGCCAGCAACTCAACCCTGCTGAGCCTACAGAATGGTGCCAAGGGGCTCTTCTGCTGGCTCTCAGCACCTGGTGCCCCTTCCTGACACCCATGTTCAGAGTTGCTCTTTTGATGTCAGCTGGCAGACAGGCCATTCTCAGCGAGGCCCTCAGCCTGTGGATGATGCCCAAGGAAAGGTGAGGAGGTTATCTAAGAAGTCTGGGAGATGTGGAGACCAGAGAAAGATGCAGCAAAGGAGCGGCAGATGTGTTTTGTGGCAGGCTGAGGAGGCAGGTGCAGGCATTAGGAGTGGGAAATAGGAGGAGGTGGCAGTACAGGTCTAGAACAGACGGGCAGGAGAGGGCAAGGAGGCAGTGGTCGTGGTGAGGCTTCAAGGTGGTGGCCCCTTGGAGAAAAGGCTAACACGGAAAGCAAGGGGATGACAGTGAGGCACAGAGTGTCTTTTCTAGGGCCAGTGGCCACATCTACAACCATCTGCTTCCAGAGGGGAGGGCCGCCTCTCCTGTCACGGCCAAGCCCTGCCATAGGAGAGCTCCGGCCACTCTCCTCCCCGGCCCACTATAACCTGAAGCCAGGAGGCAGGCACTGAAGACGCCTTGGACACAGGCTGCTGAGACACACCCACCGCCCCCCCAGGAAGGGCTGGGGCAAAGACCAACCCTCCAAACTCCCCAGGGGGAACGACAAGCCCCGTGGGCAGGAGGGTACCGGCACTTCCTGACAGCGCAGCTGCAGCAGCAAGCTCCCAGGCCACAGCCAGGACACGCACGACACAAAGAGCACACCCAGGAGAGGAGAACAGCACTTTGCTTTTACTGTCTGCATGCAGGGACAGATGACAAGGGGCAGCTCCTCATGGATCCTCAAGCCTACAGCCTTTCCAAACACACGCTGTTTTGCACAAGCCACAACACCCCAAGGGTATGGCAGCAACGGCAGGCCCTGAGCTCCTGCGACAAACTTGCCCCAGGGCAGGGAGAGACGGGGAGCTGCAGGGCACAGCTGGTGTCTTGGTGCTGCAAGAGCAGGCAGTCCCTGGCCTGAAAGGGCCCAGAGGAGCCTTGGGAATGGGCCGTGCTCACTGCTCCAGAGGAAGGCGAAAAACCCCCAGGCACTGCTGCCAATCTGTCCTGGGGGAAAATTCCTTCCTGACCCCAAAGCTGGCGATCGGCTGTTCCCTGTGCATGTGAGCAAGGCCTGCCTCCCGGCCAGCCCTGGGAGGCTTCTCGCCCACCAGGGCATGAGACACCAGCGCTGCCCCACCCCTTTCCTCTCTCAACCTGCAGCCACCTTAGGGGCTCCAGAGAGTGGCAAAAAAAACCCCACAGACCTGACAGAGCTGGGGGGAAAAAATCTTTCCCGGGCCCTGCAGGAAACCACCAGCTGCTCCAGAGGGTTGGCTGAGAGGTATGACACTGTGGATAACCACCTGGAACAGCCTCACAGCCCATCCCCTGCATTTCCTGGGTGCTGCATCTGGCACCAAAGCAGATATGCATGGGGAGCTTTGGAACGGTCTTCAGCTGCCGAGAATGCATGTCCTTGTTCTTTGCAGGCCCTCGAGTTAACTTTTTCCACTGATCTCCAGCTGAAAAGGCCTGGTGCCCTTGGGCATCTCGAGGGGTGTGGGGGTCTTCCCATGCCAGCAAGGGGTTGGTCCAGTCTCTGAAGGACCACCGCTACATCCGGCTTTGAATCCGAGCCTGCTCGGAGCATGCATTGGATCAGAGGACCTCCAGAGAACTCTTCCAACAGAAATTCTTCCGTGGTCCAGTGGCTACACAACAGCTGAATCAGCTGTGAGATTCAGCCCGTTGCCTTCCCATCAGGAAACGCCTGGCCACAGTCTCTGCTCCCAGAGGAATGAATGGCTGCTGACAGTGGCGGCAGGTGTCACTGCCATTTCCCACAGGAGGCATGCACAGGCCAGCAGTGCCCAGCAGCGCCACACGAGTGCAGGAACACAGCCTTCAAGCCGGCTTGCCTTGGCCTCTTTGGGTCAGCTCAGCTGCTGGGGCTTAGAAGAGACCTGGAGCTGGCAGATGCTGACCTCCCTCTGCCTTCCGGAGAGTGAAAACACTGTGAAAACATTGCTGTCCCTTGGTATTGCTCTCCACGTCTTTGGAGGCGTCCCAGGCAGAAGAGGAACAGGATCGGCAGTCTTTCTGAGGCTCAGACAAGCCAAAGGCCCAGTCTTAGAGCAGGTGCTGGGCACTGCAGCAGGACTCTCTCCCCACAAGTACGTGCTACCCAACAAAAGCCCTTGCTGGCGCAGGCCCTTGTCCCATCAGGCTGGAAGCACTTCCTCTGAAGAAAGAAGGCTGTCGGTCCACAGTCAGCAGGCAACCTCTTCTATGCCCGTGCTGCTGCAACCTATCACCGGTGCAGACTGGCGCGAGACGCCAAGCACGGGCGAGGAGAACTGGCACCTCCGAGAGTCCCTTGTCCTCAGGGGGAACATTCGTGCCGTGATGGGGAAGGGCCGCCTGCTTCCCAGGTACAGCAGCTCTGCGAGGCTTTGCCAGGCAGCTCTGACCTCCCGTCTCCATCAGGCTCTCAGCAGTCCTCATCCAAGGCAGCCATTTCCTGAGGCTCTTTCAAAGACCCATCTCTGCTGTCACAGGTCAGGCACTGAGGGCCACTTCACTCAGCAGGCCAGGAAGGGTGCTGCATGCGGGGCAGTCGCCACAGGCCAGGTCGTGGCCACATGCCACGAGCATCAAGAACTGCTCTAGGTAAGTTTACTGAAAGCACAGACAGAACGCTGCCTCACCACACGCATCCTCACCACACGCATCCTAATACCCACTGCTGACTCCTGCCACCAGACTGAGTCCTGCAATGAGCCAGCAGATTCCTGGGCGCTGGAACCCGCATTCCAGTGGCGGCAACATTGGCCAGGAAATGGCTTCAGAAATAGTGAGACGGCTGCTATCTTTTTGGAGTCTGTGGAAGAGCTGTGTTTCCCTCTCCGGAAGAGCAGTGGAATGGAGCTCTCCCTGGGCAGCTGGAAGCGCAGAATAGTCCTGCGTGACACTCAGCAGGCAAGCACGCTGGAAGAGCATGATCTGGATAGACACGTGGGCACAGGCAGCCTCTCTGATTTGCTGGTGGCTTGTCTCCCTCCTGTTAGCTGGAGGAAGGAAGCGCTCCACAGTCAAATCCCGCACAGCTCCTTCAAACGCCCAACCAGTCTTACTCGAGCCCTGCGCAGTGCACTGCCTCCAGGCTCTGCACTAGCACCAGAACACAGCACCGCGCCCTTCAACCTCGGCATGTCCCTCCCCGCTGACCTCTCCTGCCAATGCCGCTGCCACAGCTCCCAAGATGGAGCAGCCCCAAGACAATTTTGACCGTGCCCCTTGAGTGCCTGACAAGCACCAGATGCCTGAGGTCACAACAAGCTTCCAGAGGACAGCTCCAAACACCTAGCAGCACACCCTGAGCCAGCACAATGCAGAACACAGCCAACCTGTGAGCTCCCGAAAGGCAGCGTTTTCTCCACCCCAAAAGCACGGTACAGCTTGGGCTTTGTCTCAGCACTGCTGAAGCTCACGCAGCCTCCTCAGAAAGCTCCTGACACAACGCCAATGGCCACCACAAGTGGAGAAGCAAGGGCAGCAGGGGCAGAGCAAGAGGAAGGCAGAGGTTTGTTCCACTGCACAGCAAAGTGGTTGGGCCACCACCAGGCTACTCAGTTCCCCGCAGTCGCTTGCCAGTGGGAAGCGCAGGCCAGCGGGGCCAGAGAGATCACTAGTGCTTTGGGGCTGTCATGTCTCCCTCGTGGCCTGAGGAGGTTGCAGAGTGGCGCACCTCTCTTTGCCAGGCCCGTCCTCTTGCTCTCCTTGGCAAAGAGGCATCCTAGGGTCTCACCATGCCTGTCTTCTCCATCACGGTTTTCTTCAGGTCGTGTTTAGGCAGTGTGAGGGAGCGGAGCGGCAGACACAGGCACTCGACGAGCCCGCGAGGCAGAGCAGTGAGCGGTCTCAGCACCAAAGCCGGGCAGATAAGGTGCAAAGCAAGGGCTGGAAGTAAGGTCAGAGGAAGGCCAGGAGGAAGTCTCCGTTCCAAATGGAGGTGCAGCTGCTGAGTGCTTCCATCGCTCGGTGGCCTGAGGTGCAGGCACTGGTGCCCCCGCATGTCCTGCGATAATGCCCCGCTCGGCAGCCATCGATAGCTGGCCTCGCAGGGGTGCGTTCGTGCCCAAGGAGAGCCTGCCGAGAGCCTGCCGAGAGCCCTTGGCTGCAGGCAGCTCTGTGCTCTGGCAGGGGGCCTGGGAGGCTGCGCCTCTTATGCTGCCCCGGGGCATTGTGACTGCGTTGCCGGGGGACAGCACTGTGACATCGGGGCCCCGGGGCCCCGCCCCAGCCTCCCCTGCCGGCTGCCTGCCGGCCCAGCATCGGCGCGCGGCACAAGGTCCCTGGGGTGCCAGCCCTCGCGCAGTCCCTGTGCCCAGGACGCCAGGGCAGCTGGTCCTCTCCTTGCGGGGCTGCGCACTGGGCGTGGCCAGCAAAGCCTGCTGGGCTCCTTGCTCCGTGTTCCTCTGCACCAGGGTGCCCCTGTCACCGCAGAAAGGGCAGGAGTCCAGTCACATGCTGGCTTTGGGAAGCGGCTTCTCTCGCAGCTCCACCAGCAGCCGGGTAGCTTGGCAGAGCTGGGCACAGTGCCAGCAGCTGGGCAGCAGTGACCTCCTGGCAGGTGGAGGTGGGGGTGTTGGAGGTGAGGGGCGAGCTAAGCTGTTCTGGGCACCAGATCGTGGCCCTGGGCCACGGCTGCAGGCCCATCTTCTGCCCTGCTCACAGCATCAGCCCTAGCCGGACTTTTCCAGGCATAGAACAGCAGCAGGTGCAGCAAAGAAGGTCTATCTCTTCTAAACACATCTTCACCATCAGCACAACCTCTTGAAGGTTACACAGTGGCTCCGGTGGCTGTCAACACTAAGACCATGGCCTGAGACGGCTGCTGCCAGGCCTTCCAGCTGTTGGCGTATGCAGTTTGAATCACATGTGCCTAGGATTTTCCAAAAGGCCGGCCTCTGAACCTCATCTCTTTAATAGACTCATGGAGCAAGCCATTTCTGACTGACAAACTGGGAGCAGGCTTGTTCCAGACTAAGTTAGGGGACAGCCAGATATGGGCTTTGCTGCCTGCGTGCGGTGGAGCTCAAAGTCAGCATTCCCATGGAACTCTCCGAGGCCAATGCAGGTAACCAGGGATTGAGAAGCTGTTGTCTCCACCAACCTAGCCAAGCGCAGACGAGGAGGTTCACCTGGCTAACTGATAAAGCCTTTGTGAGCAACATTTCAGTGTCTGTTTGTCTGTTTTTTCCTTGATAGCAGCAATGAAAGGAAATGGCAGTTAGCAAGGCTCTGGAAGGGCAAAGGCCGGAGCACTTTCTGGAGTTGGAGTCTGTAGGAAAGTTGCAATTTCCAGGCATCTTGAGCAGCATTGGGAAGGGTTGGCATAGGCTTGGTTCACTGCAGTCAGCCTCTCTACTAAACCTGGCACGCAGCCCCTCTCGCAGCTCGGCAGGAATTTTCTGAGGCCTTGCACATACACCACTGTCTTCCTGTGTGCATGCCACCTTGTTCAGCAGCTGCTTGCACAGCTCTGCAAGAGTTGGACAAGACATCTTCTTGGGCATGACGAGTCTCTTTGCAGGAGACTGACCTTGATAGGTGCAGGCCCATTTTCTCATGACAGCTTTGACATTGCCAGGGCGCAGCCAGGGCCAGCTGCTCCCTCAGCTGCTCCTGGGAGCTGGGAGCCACAGTCACCCGGCCGCCATGGCAGGGACATCACCAGCCAGGGCCCCATCCCACAGGAGCCACATGAGGTAAGCGAGGCAGGCCCAGAGATGGCAGCCCAGTTCAAGCAAGAGCTCGTGGTGATGAGACAGGTCCGAGGTCAAGCCGGCAAACCAATGCACAGGTCAAGGTCAGCATGAGGTCTGACGAGGGTCCCTAGGGTCAGACACGGTCCAGTGATCAGCAGGTAGGTCCCGGGTCAGGCCGAGAGGTCTGGCCACGGGCCAGGGGTCCGTGGCCAGGCACAGGCACGGCTGTAGCTGAGCGCTAGTGCTCCTACAGTGCTCCTTGTACTCGCCTCAGCAGAAAGCAGGGATGGCCAGCTCTGTGCGCAGGCCAGCAACTCAACCCTGCTGAGCCTACAGAATGGTGCCAAGGGGCTCTTCTGCTGGCTCTCAGCACCTGGTGCCCCTTCCTGACACCCATGTTCAGAGTTGCTCTTTTGATGTCAGCTGGCAGACAGGCCATTCTCAGCGAGGCCCTCAGCCTGTGGATGATGCCCAAGGAAAGGTGAGGAGGTTATCTAAGAAGTCTGGGAGATGTGGAGACCAGAGAAAGATGCAGCAAAGGAGCGGCAGATGTGTTTTGTGGCAGGCTGAGGAGGCAGGTGCAGGCATTAGGAGTGGGAAATAGGAGGAGGTGGCAGTACAGGTCTAGAACAGACGGGCAGGAGAGGGCAAGGAGGCAGTGGTCGTGGTGAGGCTTCAAGGTGGTGGCCCCTTGGAGAAAAGGCTAACACGGAAAGCAAGGGGATGACAGTGAGGCACAGAGTGTCTTTTCTAGGGCCAGTGGCCACATCTACAACCATCTGCTTCCAGAGGGGAGGGCCGCCTCTCCTGTCACGGCCAAGCCCTGCCATAGGAGAGCTCCGGCCACTCTCCTCCCCGGCCCACTATAACCTGAAGCCAGGAGGCAGGCACTGAAGACGCCTTGGACACAGGCTGCTGAGACACACCCACCGCCCCCCCAGGAAGGGCTGGGGCAAAGACCAACCCTCCAAACTCCCCAGGGGGAACGACAAGCCCCGTGGGCAGGAGGGTACCGGCACTTCCTGACAGCGCAGCTGCAGCAGCAAGCTCCCAGGCCACAGCCAGGACACGCACGACACAAAGAGCACACCCAGGAGAGGAGAACAGCACTTTGCTTTTATTGTCTGCATGCAGGGACAGATGACAAGGGGCAGCTCCTCATGGATCCTCAAGCCTACAGCCTTTCCAAACACACGCTGTTTTGCACAAGCCACAACACCCCAAGGGTATGGCAGCAACGGCAGGCCCTGAGCTCCTGCGACAAACTTGCCCCAGGGCAGGGAGAGACGGGGAGCTGCAGGGCACAGCTGGTGTCTTGGTGCTGCAAGAGCAGGCAGTCCCTGGCCTGAAAGGGCCCAGAGGAGCCTTGGGAATGGGCCGTGCTCACTGCTCCAGAGGAAGGCGAAAAACCCCCAGGCACTGCTGCCAATCTGTCCTGGGGGAAAATTCCTTCCTGACCCCAAAGCTGGCGATCGGCTGTTCCCTGTGCATGTGAGCAAGGCCTGCCTCCCGGCCAGCCCTGGGAGGCTTCTCACGCCCACCAGGGCATGAGACACCAGCGCTGCCCCACCCCTTTCCTCTCTCAACCTGCAGCCACCTTAGGGGCTCCAGAGAGTGGCAAAAAAAACCCCACAGACCTGACAGAGCTGGGGGGAAAAAATCTTTCCCGGGCCCTGCAGGAAACCACCAGCTGCTCCAGAGGGTTGGCTGAGAGGTATGACACTGTGGATAACCACCTGGAACAGCCTCACAGCCCATCCCCTGCATTTCCTGGGTGCTGCATCTGGCACCAAAGCAGATATGCATGGGGAGCTTTGGAACGGTCTTCAGCTGCCGAGAATGCATGTCCTTGTTCTTTGCAGGCCCTCGAGTTAACTTTTTCCACTGATCTCCAGCTGAAAAGGCCTGGTGCCCTTGGGCATCTCGAGGGGTGTGGGGGTCTTCCCATGCCAGCAAGGGGTTGGTCCAGTCTCTGAAGGACCACCGCTACATCCGGCTTTGAATCCGAGCCTGCTCGGAGCATGCATTGGATCAGAGGACCTCCAGAGAACTCTTCCAACAGAAATTCTTCCGTGGTCCAGTGGCTACACAACAGCTGAATCAGCTGTGAGATTCAGCCCGTTGCCTTCCCATCAGGAAACGCCTGGCCACAGTCTCTGCTCCCAGAGGAATGAATGGCTGCTGACAGTGGCGGCAGGTGTCACTGCCATTTCCCACAGGAGGCATGCACAGGCCAGCAGTGCCCAGCAGCGCCACACGAGTGCAGGAACACAGCCTTCAAGCCGGCTTGCCTTGGCCTCTTTGGGTCAGCTCAGCTGCTGGGGCTTAGAAGAGACCTGGAGCTGGCAGATGCTGACCTCCCTCTGCCTTCCGGAGAGTGAAAACACTGTGAAAACATTGCTGTCCCTTGGTATTGCTCTCCACGTCTTTGGAGGCGTCCCAGGCAGAAGAGGAACAGGATCGGCAGTCTTTCTGAGGCTCAGACAAGCCAAAGGCCCAGTCTTAGAGCAGGTGCTGGGCACTGCAGCAGGACTCTCTCCCCACAAGTACGTGCTACCCAACAAAAGCCCTTGCTGGCGCAGGCCCTTGTCCCATCAGGCTGGAAGCACTTCCTCTGAAGAAAGAAGGCTGTCGGTCCACAGTCAGCAGGCAACCTCTTCTATGCCCGTGCTGCTGCAACCTATCACCGGTGCAGACTGGCGCGAGACGCCAAGCACGGGCGAGGAGAACTGGCACCTCCGAGAGTCCCTTGTCCTCAGGGGGAACATTCGTGCCGTGATGGGGAAGGGCCGCCTGCTTCCCAGGTACAGCAGCTCTGCGAGGCTTTGCCAGGCAGCTCTGACCTCCCGTCTCCATCAGGCTCTCAGCAGTCCTCATCCAAGGCAGCCATTTCCTGAGGCTCTTTCAAAGACCCATCTCTGCTGTCACAGGTCAGGCACTGAGGGCCACTTCACTCAGCAGGCCAGGAAGGGTGCTGCATGCGGGGCAGTCGCCACAGGCCAGGTCGTGGCCACATGCCACGAGCATCAAGAACTGCTCTAGGTAAGTTTACTGAAAGCACAGACAGAACGCTGCCTCACCACACGCATCCTCACCACACGCATCCTAATACCCACTGCTGACTCCTGCCACCAGACTGAGTCCTGCAATGAGCCAGCAGATTCCTGGGCGCTGGAACCCGCATTCCAGTGGCGGCAACATTGGCCAGGAAATGGCTTCAGAAATAGTGAGACGGCTGCTATCTTTTTGGAGTCTGTGGAAGAGCTGTGTTTCCCTCTCCGGAAGAGCAGTGGAATGGAGCTCTCCCTGGGCAGCTGGAAGCGCAGAATAGTCCTGCGTGACACTCAGCAGGCAAGCACGCTGGAAGAGCATGATCTGGATAGACACGTGGGCACAGGCAGCCTCTCTGATTTGCTGGTGGCTTGTCTCCCTCCTGTTAGCTGGAGGAAGGAAGCGCTCCACAGTCAAATCCCGCACAGCTCCTTCAAACGCCCAACCAGTCTTACTCGAGCCCTGCGCAGTGCACTGCCTCCAGGCTCTGCACTAGCACCAGAACACAGCACCGCGCCCTTCAACCTCGGCATGTCCCTCCCCGCTGACCTCTCCTGCCAATGCCGCTGCCACAGCTCCCAAGATGGAGCAGCCCCAAGACAATTTTGACCGTGCCCCTTGAGTGCCTGACAAGCACCAGATGCCTGAGGTCACAACAAGCTTCCAGAGGACAGCTCCAAACACCTAGCAGCACACCCTGAGCCAGCACAATGCAGAACACAGCCAACCTGTGAGCTCCCGAAAGGCAGCGTTTTCTCCACCCCAAAAGCACGGTACAGCTTGGGCTTTGTCTCAGCACTGCTGAAGCTCACGCAGCCTCCTCAGAAAGCTCCTGACACAACGCCAATGGCCACCACAAGTGGAGAAGCAAGGGCAGCAGGGGCAGAGCAAGAGGAAGGCAGAGGTTTGTTCCACTGCACAGCAAAGTGGTTGGGCCACCACCAGGCTACTCAGTTCCCCGCAGTCGCTTGCCAGTGGGAAGCGCAGGCCAGCGGGGCCAGAGAGATCACTAGTGCTTTGGGGCTGTCATGTCTCCCTCGTGGCCTGAGGAGGTTGCAGAGTGGCGCACCTCTCTTTGCCAGGCCCGTCCTCTTGCTCTCCTTGGCAAAGAGGCATCCTAGGGTCTCACCATGCCTGTCTTCTCCATCACGGTTTTCTTCAGGTCGTGTTTAGGCAGTGTGAGGGAGCGGAGCGGCAGACACAGGCACTCGACGAGCCCGCGAGGCAGAGCAGTGAGCGGTCTCAGCACCAAAGCCGGGCAGATAAGGTGCAAAGCAAGGGCTGGAAGTAAGGTCAGAGGAAGGCCAGGAGGAAGTCTCCGTTCCAAATGGAGGTGCAGCTGCTGAGTGCTTCCATCGCTCGGTGGCCTGAGGTGCAGGCACTGGTGCCCCCGCATGTCCTGCGATAATGCCCCGCTCGGCAGCCATCGATAGCTGGCCTCGCAGGGGTGCGTTCGTGCCCAAGGAGAGCCTGCCGAGAGCCTGCCGAGAGCCCTTGGCTGCAGGCAGCTCTGTGCTCTGGCAGGGGGCCTGGGAGGCTGCGCCTCTTATGCTGCCCCGGGGCATTGTGACTGCGTTGCCGGGGGACAGCACTGTGACATCGGGGCCCCGGGGCCCCGCCCCAGCCTCCCCTGCCGGCTGCCTGCCGGCCCAGCATCGGCGCGCGGCACAAGGTCCCTGGGGTGCCAGCCCTCGCGCAGTCCCTGTGCCCAGGACGCCAGGGCAGCTGGTCCTCTCCTTGCGGGGCTGCGCACTGGGCGTGGCCAGCAAAGCCTGCTGGGCTCCTTGCTCCGTGTTCCTCTGCACCAGGGTGCCCCTGTCACCGCAGAAAGGGCAGGAGTCCAGTCACATGCTGGCTTTGGGAAGCGGCTTCTCTCGCAGCTCCACCAGCAGCCGGGTAGCTTGGCAGAGCTGGGCACAGTGCCAGCAGCTGGGCAGCAGTGACCTCCTGGCAGGTGGAGGTGGGGGTGTTGGAGGTGAGGGGCGAGCTAAGCTGTTCTGGGCACCAGATCGTGGCCCTGGGCCACGGCTGCAGGCCCATCTTCTGCCCTGCTCACAGCATCAGCCCTAGCCGGACTTTTCCAGGCATAGAACAGCAGCAGGTGCAGCAAAGAAGGTCTATCTCTTCTAAACACATCTTCACCATCAGCACAACCTCTTGAAGGTTACACAGTGGCTCCGGTGGCTGTCAACACTAAGACCATGGCCTGAGACGGCTGCTGCCAGGCCTTCCAGCTGTTGGCGTATGCAGTTTGAATCACATGTGCCTAGGATTTTCCAAAAGGCCGGCCTCTGAACCTCATCTCTTTAATAGACTCATGGAGCAAGCCATTTCTGACTGACAAACTGGGAGCAGGCTTGTTCCAGACTAAGTTAGGGGACAGCCAGATATGGGCTTTGCTGCCTGCGTGCGGTGGAGCTCAAAGTCAGCATTCCCATGGAACTCTCCGAGGCCAATGCAGGTAACCAGGGATTGAGAAGCTGTTGTCTCCACCAACCTAGCCAAGCGCAGACGAGGAGGTTCACCTGGCTAACTGATAAAGCCTTTGTGAGCAACATTTCAGTGTCTGTTTGTCTGTTTTTTCCTTGATAGCAGCAATGAAAGGAAATGGCAGTTAGCAAGGCTCTGGAAGGGCAAAGGCCGGAGCACTTTCTGGAGTTGGAGTCTGTAGGAAAGTTGCAATTTCCAGGCATCTTGAGCAGCATTGGGAAGGGTTGGCATAGGCTTGGTTCACTGCAGTCAGCCTCTCTACTAAACCTGGCACGCAGCCCCTCTCGCAGCTCGGCAGGAATTTTCTGAGGCCTTGCACATACACCACAGTCTTCCTGTGTGCATGCCACCTTGTTCAGCAGCTACTTGCACAGCTCTGCAAGAGTTGGACAAGACATCTTCTTGGGCATGACGAGTCTCTTTGCAGGAGACTGACCTTGATAGGTGCAGGCCCATTTTCTCATGACAGCTTTGACATTGCCAGGGCGCAGCCAGGGCCAGCTGCTCCCTCAGCTGCTCCTGGGAGCTGGGAGCCACAGTCACCCGGCCGCCATGGCAGGGACATCACCAGCCAGGGCCCCATCCCACAGGAGCCACATGAGGTAAGCGAGGCAGGCCCAGAGATGGCAGCCCAGTTCAAGCAAGAGCTCGTGGTGATGAGACAGGTCCGAGGTCAAGCCGGCAAACCAATGCACAGGTCAAGGTCAGCATGAGGTCTGACGAGGGTCCCTAGGGTCAGACACGGTCCAGTGATCAGCAGGTAGGTCCCGGGTCAGGCCGAGAGGTCTGGCCACGGGCCAGGGGTCCGTGGCCAGGCACAGGCACGGCTGTAGCTGAGCGCTAGTGCTCCTACAGTGCTCCTTGTACTCGCCTCAGCAGAAAGCAGGGATGGCCAGCTCTGTGCGCAGGCCAGCAACTCAACCCTGCTGAGCCTACAGAATGGTGCCAAGGGGCTCTTCTGCTGGCTCTCAGCACCTGGTGCCCCTTCCTGACACCCATGTTCAGAGTTGCTCTTTTGATGTCAGCTGGCAGACAGGCCATTCTCAGCGAGGCCCTCAGCCTGTGGATGATGCCCAAGGAAAGGTGAGGAGGTTATCTAAGAAGTCTGGGAGATGTGGAGACCAGAGAAAGATGCAGCAAAGGAGCGGCAGATGTGTTTTGTGGCAGGCTGAGGAGGCAGGTGCAGGCATTAGGAGTGGGAAATAGGAGGAGGTGGCAGTACAGGTCTAGAACAGACGGGCAGGAGAGGGCAAGGAGGCAGTGGTCGTGGTGAGGCTTCAAGGTGGTGGCCCCTTGGAGAAAAGGCTAACACGGAAAGCAAGGGGATGACAGTGAGGCACAGAGTGTCTTTTCTAGGGCCAGTGGCCACATCTACAACCATCTGCTTCCAGAGGGGAGGGCCGCCTCTCCTGTCACGGCCAAGCCCTGCCATAGGAGAGCTCCGGCCACTCTCCTCCCCGGCCCACTATAACCTGAAGCCAGGAGGCAGGCACTGAAGACGCCTTGGACACAGGCTGCTGAGACACACCCACCGCCCCCCCAGGAAGGGCTGGGGCAAAGACCAACCCTCCAAACTCCCCAGGGGGAACGACAAGCCCCGTGGGCAGGAGGGTACCGGCACTTCCTGACAGCGCAGCTGCAGCAGCAAGCTCCCAGGCCACAGCCAGGACACGCACGACACAAAGAGCACACCCAGGAGAGGAGAACAGCACTTTGCTTTTATTGTCTGCATGCAGGGACAGATGACAAGGGGCAGCTCCTCATGGATCCTCAAGCCTACAGCCTTTCCAAACACACGCTGTTTTGCACAAGCCACAACACCCCAAGGGTATGGCAGCAACGGCAGGCCCTGAGCTCCTGCGACAAACTTGCCCCAGGGCAGGGAGAGACGGGGAGCTGCAGGGCACAGCTGGTGTCTTGGTGCTGCAAGAGCAGGCAGTCCCTGGCCTGAAAGGGCCCAGAGGAGCCTTGGGAATGGGCCGTGCTCACTGCTCCAGAGGAAGGCGAAAAACCCCCAGGCACTGCTGCCAATCTGTCCTGGGGGAAAATTCCTTCCTGACCCCAAAGCTGGCGATCGGCTGTTCCCTGTGCATGTGAGCAAGGCCTGCCTCCCGGCCAGCCCTGGGAGGCTTCTCACGCCCACCAGGGCATGAGACACCAGCGCTGCCCCACCCCTTTCCTCTCTCAACCTGCAGCCACCTTAGGGGCTCCAGAGAGTGGCAAAAAAAACCCCACAGACCTGACAGAGCTGGGGGGAAAAAATCTTTCCCGGGCCCTGCAGGAAACCACCAGCTGCTCCAGAGGGTTGGCTGAGAGGTATGACACTGTGGATAACCACCTGGAACAGCCTCACAGCCCATCCCCTGCATTTCCTGGGTGCTGCATCTGGCACCAAAGCAGATATGCATGGGGAGCTTTGGAACGGTCTTCAGCTGCCGAGAATGCATGTCCTTGTTCTTTGCAGGCCCTCGAGTTAACTTTTTCCACTGATCTCCAGCTGAAAAGGCCTGGTGCCCTTGGGCATCTCGAGGGGTGTGGGGGTCTTCCCATGCCAGCAAGGGGTTGGTCCAGTCTCTGAAGGACCACCGCTACATCCGGCTTTGAATCCGAGCCTGCTCGGAGCATGCATTGGATCAGAGGACCTCCAGAGAACTCTTCCAACAGAAATTCTTCCGTGGTCCAGTGGCTACACAACAGCTGAATCAGCTGTGAGATTCAGCCCGTTGCCTTCCCATCAGGAAACGCCTGGCCACAGTCTCTGCTCCCAGAGGAATGAATGGCTGCTGACAGTGGCGGCAGGTGTCACTGCCATTTCCCACAGGAGGCATGCACAGGCCAGCAGTGCCCAGCAGCGCCACACGAGTGCAGGAACACAGCCTTCAAGCCGGCTTGCCTTGGCCTCTTTGGGTCAGCTCAGCTGCTGGGGCTTAGAAGAGACCTGGAGCTGGCAGATGCTGACCTCCCTCTGCCTTCCGGAGAGTGAAAACACTGTGAAAACATTGCTGTCCCTTGGTATTGCTCTCCACGTCTTTGGAGGCGTCCCAGGCAGAAGAGGAACAGGATCGGCAGTCTTTCTGAGGCTCAGACAAGCCAAAGGCCCAGTCTTAGAGCAGGTGCTGGGCACTGCAGCAGGACTCTCTCCCCACAAGTACGTGCTACCCAACAAAAGCCCTTGCTGGCGCAGGCCCTTGTCCCATCAGGCTGGAAGCACTTCCTCTGAAGAAAGAAGGCTGTCGGTCCACAGTCAGCAGGCAACCTCTTCTATGCCCGTGCTGCTGCAACCTATCACCGGTGCAGACTGGCGCGAGATGCCAAGCACGGGCGAGGAGAACTGGCACCTCCGAGAGTCCCTTGTCCTCAGGGGGAACATTCGTGCCGTGATGGGGAAGGGCCGCCTGCTTCCCAGGTACAGCAGCTCTGCGAGGCTTTGCCAGGCAGCTCTGACCTCCCGTCTCCATCAGGCTCTCAGCAGTCCTCATCCAAGGCAGCCATTTCCTGAGGCTCTTTCAAAGACCCATCTCTGCTGTCACAGGTCAGGCACTGAGGGCCACTTCACTCAGCAGGCCAGGAAGGGTGCTGCATGCGGGGCAGTTGCCACAGGCCAGGTCGTGGCCACATGCCACGAGCATCAAGAACTGCTCTAGGTAAGTTTACTGAAAGCACAGACAGAACGCTGCCTCACCACACGCATCCTCACCACACGCATCCTAATACCCACTGCTGACTCCTGCCACCAGACTGAGTCCTGCAATGAGCCAGCAGATTCCTGGGCGCTGGAACCCGCATTCCAGTGGCGGCAACATTGGCCAGGAAATGGCTTCAGAAATAGTGAGACGGCTGCTATCTTTTTGGAGTCTGTGGAAGAGCTGTGTTTCCCTCTCCGGAAGAGCAGTGGAATGGAGCTCTCCCTGGGCAGCTGGAAGCGCAGAATAGTCCTGCGTGACACTCAGCAGGCAAGCACGCTGGAAGAGCATGATTTGGATAGACACGTGGGCACAGGCAGCCTCTCTGATTTGCTGGTGGCTTGTCTCCCTCCTGTTAGCTGGAGGAAGGAAGCGCTCCACAGTCAAATCCCGCACAGCTCCTTCAAACGCCCAACCAGTCTTACTCGAGCCCTGCGCAGTGCACTGCCTCCAGGCTCTGCACTAGCACCAGAACACAGCACCGCGCCCTTCAACCTCGGCATGTCCCTCCCCGCTGACCTCTCCTGCCAATGCCGCTGCCACAGCTCCCAAGATGGAGCAGCCCCAAGACAATTTTGACCGTGCCCCTTGAGTGCCTGACAAGCACCAGATGCCTGAGGTCACAACAAGCTTCCAGAGGACAGCTCCAAACACCTAGCAGCACACCCTGAGCCAGCACAATGCAGAACACAGCCAACCTGTGAGCTCCCGAAAGGCAGCGTTTTCTCCACCCCAAAAGCATGGTACAGCTTGGGCTTTGTCTCAGCACTGCTGAAGCTCACGCAGCCTCCTCAGAAAGCTCCTGACACAACGCCAATGGCCACCACAAGTGGAGAAGCAAGGGCAGCAGGGGCAGAGCAAGAGGAAGGCAGAGGTTTGTTCCACTGCACAGCAAAGTGGTTGGGCCACCACCAGGCTACTCAGTTCCCCGCAGTCGCTTGCCAGTGGGAAGCGCAGGCCAGCGGGGCCAGAGAGATCACTAGTGCTTTGGGGCTGTCATGTCTCCCTCGTGGCCTGAGGAGGTTGCAGAGTGGCGCACCTCTCTTTGCCAGGCCCGTCCTCTTGCTCTCCTTGGCAAAGAGGCATCCTAGGGTCTCACCATGCCTGTCTTCTCCATCACGGTTTTCTTCAGGTCGTGTTTAGGCAGTGTGAGGGAGCGGAGCGGCAGACACAGGCACTCGACGAGCCCGCGAGGCAGAGCAGTGAGTGGTCTCAGCACCAAAGCCGGGCAGATAAGGTGCAAAGCAAGGGCTGGAAGTAAGGTCAGAGGAAGGCCAGGAGGAGGTCTCCGTTCCAAATGGAGGTGCAGCTGCTGAGTGCTTCCATCGCTCGGTGGCCTGAGGTGCAGGCACTGGTGCCCCCGCATGTCCTGCGATAATGCCCCGCTCGGCAGCCATCGATAGCTGGCCTCGCAGGGGTGCGTTCGTGCCCAAGGAGAGCCTGCCGAGAGCCTGCCGAGAGCCCTTGGCTGCAGGCAGCTCTGTGCTCTGGCAGGGGGCCTGGGAGGCTGCGCCTCTTATGCTGCCCCGGGGCATTGTGACTGCGTTGCCGGGGGACAGCACTGTGACATCGGGGCCCCGGGGCCCCGCCCCAGCCTCCCCTGCCGGCTGCCTGCCGGCCCAGCATCGGCGCGCGGCACAAGGTCCCTGGGGTGCCAGCCCTCGCGCAGTCCCTGTGCCCAGGACGCCAGGGCAGCTGGTCCTCTCCTTGCGGGGCTGCGCACTGGGCGTGGCCAGCAAAGCCTGCTGGGCTCCTTGCTCCGTGTTCCTCTGCACCAGGGTGCCCCTGTCACCGCAGAAAGGGCAGGAGTCCAGTCACATGCTGGCTTTGGGAAGCGGCTTCTCTCGCAGCTCCACCAGCAGCCGGGTAGCTTGGCAGAGCTGGGCACAGTGCCAGCAGCTGGGCAGCAGTGACCTCCTGGCAGGTGGAGGTGGGGGTGTTGGAGGTGAGGGGCGAGCTAAGCTGTTCTGGGCACCAGATCGTGGCCCTGGGCCACGGCTGCAGGCCCATCTTCTGCCCTGCTCACAGCATCAGCCCTAGCCGGACTTTTCCAGGCATAGAACAGCAGCAGGTGCAGCAAAGAAGGTCTATCTCTTCTAAACACATCTTCACCATCAGCACAACCTCTTGAAGGTTACACAGTGGCTCCGGTGGCTGTCAACACTAAGACCATGGCCTGAGACGGCTGCTGCCAGGCCTTCCAGCTGTTGGCGTATGCAGTTTGAATCACATGTGCCTAGGATTTTCCAAAAGGCCGGCCTCTGAACCTCATCTCTTTAATAGACTCATGGAGCAAGCCATTTCTGACTGACAAACTGGGAGCAGGCTTGTTCCAGACTAAGTTAGGGGACAGCCAGATATGGGCTTCGCTGCCTGCGTGCGGTGGAGCTCAAAGTCAGCATTCCCATGGAACTCTCCGAGGCCAATGCAGGTAACCAGGGATTGAGAAGCTGTTGTCTCCACCAACCTAGCCAAGCGCAGACGAGGAGGTTCACCTGGCTAACTGATAAAGCCTTTGTGAGCAACATTTCAGTGTCTGTTTGTCTGTTTTTTCCTTGATAGCAGCAATGAAAGGAAATGGCAGTTAGCAAGGCTCTGGAAGGGCAAAGGCCGGAGCACTTTCTGGAGTTGGAGTCTGTAGGAAAGTTGCAATTTCCAGGCATCTTGAGCAGCATTGGGAAGGGTTGGCATAGGCTTGGTTCACTGCAGTCAGCCTCTCTACTAAACCTGGCACGCAGCCCCTCTCGCAGCTCGGCAGGAATTTTCTGAGGCCTTGCACATACACCACTGTCTTCCTGTGTGCATGCCACCTTGTTCAGCAGCTACTTGCACAGCTCTGCAAGAGTTGGACAAGACATCTTCTTGGGCATGACGAGTCTCTTTGCAGGAGACTGACCTTGATAGGTGCAGGCCCATTTTCTCATGACAGCTTTGACATTGCCAGGGCGCAGCCAGGGCCAGCTGCTCCCTCAGCTGCTCCTGGGAGCTGGGAGCCACAGTCACCCGGCCGCCATGGCAGGGACATCACCAGCCAGGGCCCCATCCCACAGGAGCCACATGAGGTAAGCGAGGCAGGCCCAGAGATGGCAGCCCAGTTCAAGCAAGAGCTCGTGGTGATGAGACAGGTCCGAGGTCAAGCCGGCAAACCAATGCACAGGTCAAGGTCAGCATGAGGTCTGACGAGGGTCCCTAGGGTCAGACACGGTCCAGTGATCAGCAGGTAGGTCCCGGGTCAGGCCGAGAGGTCTGGCCACGGGCCAGGGGTCCGTGGCCAGGCACAGGCACGGCTGTAGCTGAGCGCTAGTGCTCCTACAGTGCTCCTTGTACTCGCCTCAGCAGAAAGCAGGGATGGCCAGCTCTGTGCGCAGGCCAGCAACTCAACCCTGCTGAGCCTACAGAATGGTGCCAAGGGGCTCTTCTGCTGGCTCTCAGCACCTGGTGCCCCTTCCTGACACCCATGTTCAGAGTTGCTCTTTTGATGTCAGCTGGCAGACAGGCCATTCTCAGCGAGGCCCTCAGCCTGTGGATGATGCCCAAGGAAAGGTGAGGAGGTTATCTAAGAAGTCTGGGAGATGTGGAGACCAGAGAAAGATGCAGCAAAGGAGCGGCAGATGTGTTTTGTGGCAGGCTGAGGAGGCAGGTGCAGGCATTAGGAGTGGGAAATAGGAGGAGGTGGCAGTACAGGTCTAGAACAGACGGGCAGGAGAGGGCAAGGAGGCAGTGGTCGTGGTGAGGCTTCAAGGTGGTGGCCCCTTGGAGAAAAGGCTAACACGGAAAGCAAGGGGATGACAGTGAGGCACAGAGTGTCTTTTCTAGGGCCAGTGGCCACATCTACAACCATCTGCTTCCAGAGGGGAGGGCCGCCTCTCCTGTCACGGCCAAGCCCTGCCATAGGAGAGCTCCGGCCACTCTCCTCCCCGGCCCACTATAACCTGAAGCCAGGAGGCAGGCACTGAAGACGCCTTGGACACAGGCTGCTGAGACACACCCACCGCCCCCCCGGAAAGGGCTGGGGCAAAGACCAACCCTCCAAACTCCCCAGGGGGAACGACAAGCCCCGTGGGCAGGAGGGTACCGGCACTTCCTGACAGCGCAGCTGCAGCAGCAAGCTCCCAGGCCACAGCCAGGACACGCACGACACAAAGAGCACACCCAGGAGAGGAGAACAGCACTTTGCTTTTATTGTCTGCATGCAGGGACAGATGACAAGGGGCAGCTCCTCATGGATCCTCAAGCCTACAGCCTTTCCAAACACACGCTGTTTTGCACAAGCCACAACACCCCAAGGGTATGGCAGCAACGGCAGGCCCTGAGCTCCTGCGACAAACTTGCCCCAGGGCAGGGAGAGACGGGGAGCTGCAGGGCACAGCTGGTGTCTTGGTGCTGCAAGAGCAGGCAGTCCCTGGCCTGAAAGGGCCCAGAGGAGCCTTGGGAATGGGCCGTGCTCACTGCTCCAGAGGAAGGCGAAAAACCCCCAGGCACTGCTGCCAATCTGTCCTGGGGGAAAATTCCTTCCTGACCCCAAAGCTGGCGATCGGCTGTTCCCTGTGCATGTGCGCAAGGCCTGCCTCCCGGCCAGCCCTGGGAGGCTTCTCACGCCCACCAGGGCATGAGACACCAGCGCTGCCCCACCCCTTTCCTCTCTCAACCTGCAGCCACCTTAGGGGCTCCAGAGAGTGGCAAAAAAAAACCCACAGACCTGACAGAGCTGGGGGGAAAAAATCTTTCCCGGGCCCTGCAGGAAACCACCAGCTGCTCCAGAGGGTTGGCTGAGAGGTATGACACTGTGGATAACCACCTGGAACAGCCTCACAGCCCATCCCCTGCATTTCCTGGGTGCTGCATCTGGCACCAAAGCAGATATGCATGGGGAGCTTTGGAACGGTCTTCAGCTGCCGAGAATGCATGTCCTTGTTCTTTGCAGGCCCTCGAGTTAACTTTTTCCACTGATCTCCAGCTGAAAAGGCCTGGTGCCCTTGGGCATCTCGAGGGGTGTGGGGGTCTTCCCATGCCAGCAAGGGGTTGGTCCAGTCTCTGAAGGACCACCGCTACATCCGGCTTTGAATCCGAGCCTGCTCGGAGCATGCATTGGATCAGAGGACCTCCAGAGAACTCTTCCAACAGAAATTCTTCCGTGGTCCAGTGGCTACACAACAGCTGAATCAGCTGTGAGATTCAGCCCGTTGCCTTCCCATCAGGAAACGCCTGGCCACAGTCTCTGCTCCCAGAGGAATGAATGGCTGCTGACAGTGGCGGCAGGTGTCACTGCCATTTCCCACAGGAGGCATGCACAGGCCAGCAGTGCCCAGCAGCGCCACACGAGTGCAGGAACACAGCCTTCAAGCCGGCTTGCCTTGGCCTCTTTGGGTCAGCTCAGCTGCTGGGGCTTAGAAGAGACCTGGAGCTGGCAGATGCTGACCTCCCTCTGCCTTCCGGAGAGTGAAAACACTGTGAAAACATTGCTGTCCCTTGGTATTGCTCTCCACGTCTTTGGAGGCGTCCCAGGCAGAAGAGGAACAGGATCGGCAGTCTTTCTGAGGCTCAGACAAGCCAAAGGCCCAGTCTTAGAGCAGGTGCTGGGCACTGCAGCAGGACTCTCTCCCCACAAGTACGTGCTACCCAACAAAAGCCCTTGCTGGCGCAGGCCCTTGTCCCATCAGGCTGGAAGCACTTCCTCTGAAGAAAGAAGGCTGTCGGTCCACAGTCAGCAGGCAACCT
Source organism: Dromaius novaehollandiae (assembly GCF_036370855.1). Taxonomy (NCBI): domain Eukaryota; kingdom Metazoa; phylum Chordata; class Aves; order Casuariiformes; family Dromaiidae; genus Dromaius; species Dromaius novaehollandiae. Next base: position 17,283,593 of record NC_088114.1, read on the forward strand.
CTTCTATGCCCGTGCTGCTGCAACCTATCACCGGTGCAGACTGGCGCGAGACGCCAAGCACGGGCGAGGAGAACTGGCACCTCCGAGAGTCCCTTGTCCTCAGGGGGAACATTCGTGCCGTGATGGGGAAGGGCCGCCTGCTTCCCAGGTACAGCAGCTCTGCGAGGCTTTGCCAGGCAGCTCTGACCTCCCGTCTCCATCAGGCTCTCAGCAGTCCTCATCCAAGGCAGCCATTTCCTGAGGCTCTTTCAAAGACCCATCTCTGCTGTCACAGGTCAGGCACTGAGGGCCACTTCACTCAGCAGGCCAGGAAGGGTGCTGCATGCGGGGCAGTTGCCACAGGCCAGGTCGTGGCCACATGCCACGAGCATCAAGAACTGCTCTAGGTAAGTTTACTGAAAGCACAGACAGAACGCTGCCTCACCACACGCATCCTCACCACACGCATCCTAATACCCACTGCTGACTCCTGCCACCAGACTGAGTCCTGCAATGAGCCAGCAGATTCCTGGGCGCTGGAACCCGCATTCCAGTGGCGGCAACATTGGCCAGGAAATGGCTTCAGAAATAGTGAGACGGCTGCTATCTTTTTGGAGTCTGTGGAAGAGCTGTGTTTCCCTCTCCGGAAGAGCAGTGGAATGGAGCTCTCCCTGGGCAGCTGGAAGCGCAGAATAGTCCTGCGTGACACTCAGCAGGCAAGCACGCTGGAAGAGCATGATTTGGATAGACACGTGGGCACAGGCAGCCTCTCTGATTTGCTGGTGGCTTGTCTCCCTCCTGTTAGCTGGAGGAAGGAAGCGCTCCACAGTCAAATCCCGCACAGCTCCTTCAAACGCCCAACCAGTCTTACTCGAGCCCTGCGCAGTGCACTGCCTCCAGGCTCTGCACTAGCACCAGAACACAGCACCGCGCCCTCCAACCTCGGCATGTCCCTCCCCGCTGACCTCTCCTGCCAATGCCACTGCCACAGCTCCCAAGATGGAGCAGCCCCAAGACAATTTTGACCGTGCCCCTTGAGTGCCTGACAAGCACCAGATGCCTGAGGTCACAACAAGCTTCCAGAGGACAGCTCCAAACACCTAGCAGCACACCCTGAGCCAGCACAATGCAGAACACAGCCAACCTGTGAGCTCCCGAAAGGCAGCGTTTTCTCCACCCCAAAAGCATGGTACAGCTTGGGCTTTGTCTCAGCACTGCTGAAGCTCACGCAGCCTCCTCAGAAAGCTCCTGACACAACGCCAATGGCCACCACAAGTGGAGAAGCAAGGGCAGCAGGGGCAGAGCAAGAGGAAGGCAGAGGTTTGTTCCACTGCACAGCAAAGTGGTTGGGCCACCACCAGGCTACTCAGTTCCCCGCAGTCGCTTGCCAGTGGGAAGCGCAGGCCAGCGGGGCCAGAGAGATCACTAGTGCTTTGGGGCTGTCATGTCTCCCTCGTGGCCTGAGGAGGTTGCAGAGTGGCGCACCTCTCTTTGCCAGGCCCGTCCTCTTGCTCTCCTTGGCAAAGAGGCATCCTAGGGTCTCACCATGCCTGTCTTCTCCATCACGGTTTTCTTCAGGTCGTGTTTAGGCAGTGTGAGGGAGCGGAGCGGCAGACACAGGCACTCGACGAGCCCGCGAGGCAGAGCAGTGAGTGGTCTCAGCACCAAAGCCGGGCAGATAAGGTGCAAAGCAAGGGCTGGAAGTAAGGTCAGAGGAAGGCCAGGAGGAGGTCTCCGTTCCAAATGGAGGTGCAGCTGCTGAGTGCTTCCATCGCTCGGTGGCCTGAGGTGCAGGCACTGGTGCCCCCGCATGTCCTGCGATAATGCCCCGCTCGGCAGCCATCGATAGCTGGCCTCGCAGGGGTGCGTTCGTGCCCAAGGAGAGCCTGCCGAGAGCCTGCCGAGAGCCCTTGGCTGCAGGCAGCTCTGTGCTCTGGCAGGGGGCCTGGGAGGCTGCGCCTCTTATGCTGCCCCGGGGCATTGTGACTGCGTTGCCGGGGGACAGCACTGTGACATCGGGGCCCCGGGGCCCCGCCCCAGCCTCCCCTGCCGGCTGCCTGCCGGCCCAGCATCGGCGCGCGGCACAAGGTCCCTGGGGTGCCAGCCCTCGCGCAGTCCCTGTGCCCAGGACGCCAGGGCAGCTGGTCCTCTCCTTGCGGGGCTGCGCACTGGGCGTGGCCAGCAAAGCCTGCTGGGCTCCTTGCTCCGTGTTCCTCTGCACCAGGGTGCCCCTGTCACCGCAGAAAGGGCAGGAGTCCAGTCACATGCTGGCTTTGGGAAGCGGCTTCTCTCGCAGCTCCACCAGCAGCCGGGTAGCTTGGCAGAGCTGGGCACAGTGCCAGCAGCTGGGCAGCAGTGACCTCCTGGCAGGTGGAGGTGGGGGTGTTGGAGGTGAGGGGCGAGCTAAGCTGTTCTGGGCACCAGATCGTGGCCCTGGGCCACGGCTGCAGGCCCATCTTCTGCCCTGCTCACAGCATCAGCCCTAGCCGGACTTTTCCAGGCATAGAACAGCAGCAGGTGCAGCAAAGAAGGTCTATCTCTTCTAAACACATCTTCACCATCAGCACAACCTCTTGAAGGTTACACAGTGGCTCCGGTGGCTGTCAACACTAAGACCATGGCCTGAGACGGCTGCTGCCAGGCCTTCCAGCTGTTGGCGTATGCAGTTTGAATCACATGTGCCTAGGATTTTCCAAAAGGCCGGCCTCTGAACCTCATCTCTTTAATAGACTCATGGAGCAAGCCATTTCTGACTGACAAACTGGGAGCAGGCTTGTTCCAGACTAAGTTAGGGGACAGCCAGATATGGGCTTTGCTGCCTGCGTGCGGTGGAGCTCAAAGTCAGCATTCCCATGGAACTCTCCGAGGCCAATGCAGGTAACCAGGGATTGAGAAGCTGTTGTCTCCACCAACCTAGCCAAGCGCAGACGAGGAGGTTCACCTGGCTAACTGATAAAGCCTTTGTGAGCAACATTTCAGTGTCTGTTTGTCTGTTTTTTCCTTGATAGCAGCAATGAAAGGAAATGGCAGTTAGCAAGGCTCTGGAAGGGCAAAGGCCGGAGCACTTTCTGGAGTTGGAGTCTGTAGGAAAGTTGCAATTTCCAGGCGTCTTGAGCAGCATTGGGAAGGGTTGGCATAGGCTTGGTTCACTGCAGTCAGCCTCTCTACTAAACCTGGCACGCAGCCCCTCTCGCAGCTCGGCAGGAATTTTCTGAGGCCTTGCACATACACCACTGTCTTCCTGTGTGCATGCCACCTTGTTCAGCAGCTACTTGCACAGCTCTGCAAGAGTTGGACAAGACATCTTCTTGGGCATGACGAGTCTCTTTGCAGGAGACTGACCTTGATAGGTGCAGGCCCATTTTCTCATGACAGCTTTGACATTGCCAGGGCGCAGCCAGGGCCAGCTGCTCCCTCAGCTGCTCCTGGGAGCTGGGAGCCACAGTCACCCGGCCGCCATGGCAGGGACATCACCAGCCAGGGCCCCATCCCACAGGAGCCACATGAGGTAAGCGAGGCAGGCCCAGAGATGGCAGCCCAGTTCAAGCAAGAGCTCGTGGTGATGAGACAGGTCCGAGGTCAAGCCGGCAAACCAATGCACAGGTCAAGGTCAGCATGAGGTCTGACGAGGGTCCCTAGGGTCAGACACGGTCCAGTGATCAGCAGGTAGGTCCCGGGTCAGGCCGAGAGGTCTGGCCACGGGCCAGGGGTCCGTGGCCAGGCACAGGCACGGCTGTAGCTGAGCGCTAGTGCTCCTACAGTGCTCCTTGTACTCGCCTCAGCAGAAAGCAGGGATGGCCAGCTCTGTGCGCAGGCCAGCAACTCAACCCTGCTGAGCCTACAGAATGGTGCCAAGGGGCTCTTCTGCTGGCTCTCAGCACCTGGTGCCCCTTCCTGACACCCATGTTCAGAGTTGCTCTTTTGATGTCAGCTGGCAGACAGGCCATTCTCAGCGAGGCCCTCAGCCTGTGGATGATGCCCAAGGAAAGGTGAGGAGGTTATCTAAGAAGTCTGGGAGATGTGGAGACCAGAGAAAGATGCAGCAAAGGAGCGGCAGATGTGTTTTGTGGCAGGCTGAGGAGGCAGGTGCAGGCATTAGGAGTGGGAAATAGGAGGAGGTGGCAGTACAGGTCTAGAACAGACGGGCAGGAGAGGGCAAGGAGGCAGTGGTCGTGGTGAGGCTTCAAGGTGGTGGCCCCTTGGAGAAAAGGCTAACACGGAAAGCAAGGGGATGACAGTGAGGCACAGAGTGTCTTTTCTAGGGCCAGTGGCCACATCTACAACCATCTGCTTCCAGAGGGGAGGGCCGCCTCTCCTGTCACGGCCAAGCCCTGCCATAGGAGAGCTCCGGCCACTCTCCTCCCCGGCCCACTATAACCTGAAGCCAGGAGGCAGGCACTGAAGACGCCTTGGACACAGGCTGCTGAGACACACCCACCGCCCCCCCGGAAAGGGCTGGGGCAAAGACCAACCCTCCAAACTCCCCAGGGGGAACGACAAGCCCCGTGGGCAGGAGGGTACCGGCACTTCCTGACAGCGCAGCTGCAGCAGCAAGCTCCCAGGCCACAGCCAGGACACGCACGACACAAAGAGCACACCCAGGAGAGGAGAACAGCACTTTGCTTTTATTGTCTGCATGCAGGGACAGATGACAAGGGGCAGCTCCTCATGGATCCTCAAGCCTACAGCCTTTCCAAACACACGCTGTTTTGCACAAGCCACAACACCCCAAGGGTATGGCAGCAACGGCAGGCCCTGAGCTCCTGCGACAAACTTGCCCCAGGGCAGGGAGAGACGGGGAGCTGCAGGGCACAGCTGGTGTCTTGGTGCTGCAAGAGCAGGCAGTCCCTGGCCTGAAAGGGCCCAGAGGAGCCTTGGGAATGGGCCGTGCTCACTGCTCCAGAGGAAGGCGAAAAACCCCCAGGCACTGCTGCCAATCTGTCCTGGGGGAAAATTCCTTCCTGACCCCAAAGCTGGCGATCGGCTGTTCCCTGTGCATGTGAGCAAGGCCTGCCTCCCGGCCAGCCCTGGGAGGCTTCTCACGCCCACCAGGGCATGAGACACCAGCGCTGCCCCACCCCTTTCCTCTCTCAACCTGCAGCCACCTTAGGGGCTCCAGAGAGTGGCAAAAAAAAACCCACAGACCTGACAGAGCTGGGGGGAAAAAATCTTTCCCGGGCCCTGCAGGAAACCACCAGCTGCTCCAGAGGGTTGGCTGAGAGGTATGACACTGTGGATAACCACCTGGAACAGCCTCACAGCCCATCCCCTGCATTTCCTGGGTGCTGCATCTGGCACCAAAGCAGATATGCATGGGGAGCTTTGGAACGGTCTTCAGCTGCCGAGAATGCATGTCCTTGTTCTTTGCAGGCCCTCGAGTTAACTTTTTCCACTGATCTCCAGCTGAAAAGGCCTGGTGCCCTTGGGCATCTCGAGGGGTGTGGGGGTCTTCCCATGCCAGCAAGGGGTTGGTCCAGTCTCTGAAGGACCACCGCTACATCCGGCTTTGAATCCGAGCCTGCTCGGAGCATGCATTGGATCAGAGGACCTCCAGAGAACTCTTCCAACAGAAATTCTTCCGTGGTCCAGTGGCTACACAACAGCTGAATCAGCTGTGAGATTCAGCCCGTTGCCTTCCCATCAGGAAACGCCTGGCCACAGTCTCTGCTCCCAGAGGAATGAATGGCTGCTGACAGTGGCGGCAGGTGTCACTGCCATTTCCCACAGGAGGCATGCACAGGCCAGCAGTGCCCAGCAGCGCCACACGAGTGCAGGAACACAGCCTTCAAGCCGGCTTGCCTTGGCCTCTTTGGGTCAGCTCAGCTGCTGGGGCTTAGAAGAGACCTGGAGCTGGCAGATGCTGACCTCCCTCTGCCTTCCGGAGAGTGAAAACACTGTGAAAACATTGCTGTCCCTTGGTATTGCTCTCCACGTCTTTGGAGGCGTCCCAGGCAGAAGAGGAACAGGATCGGCAGTCTTTCTGAGGCTCAGACAAGCCAAAGGCCCAGTCTTAGAGCAGGTGCTGGGCACTGCAGCAGGACTCTCTCCCCACAAGTACGTGCTACCCAACAAAAGCCCTTGCTGGCGCAGGCCCTTGTCCCATCAGGCTGGAAGCACTTCCTCTGAAGAAAGAAGGCTGTCGGTCCACAGTCAGCAGGCAACCTCTTCTATGCCCGTGCTGCTGCAACCTATCACCGGTGCAGACTGGCGCGAGACGCCAAGCACGGGCGAGGAGAACTGGCACCTCCGAGAGTCCCTTGTCCTCAGGGGGAACATTCGTGCCGTGATGGGGAAGGGCCGCCTGCTTCCCAGGTACAGCAGCTCTGCGAGGCTTTGCCAGGCAGCTCTGACCTCCCGTCTCCATCAGGCTCTCAGCAGTCCTCATCCAAGGCAGCCATTTCCTGAGGCTCTTTCAAAGACCCATCTCTGCTGTCACAGGTCAGGCACTGAGGGCCACTTCACTCAGCAGGCCAGGAAGGGTGCTGCATGCGGGGCAGTTGCCACAGGCCAGGTCGTGGCCACATGCCACGAGCATCAAGAACTGCTCTAGGTAAGTTTACTGAAAGCACAGACAGAACGCTGCCTCACCACACGCATCCTCACCACACGCATCCTAATACCCACTGCTGACTCCTGCCACCAGACTGAGTCCTGCAATGAGCCAGCAGATTCCTGGGCGCTGGAACCCGCATTCCAGTGGCGGCAACATTGGCCAGGAAATGGCTTCAGAAATAGTGAGACGGCTGCTATCTTTTTGGAGTCTGTGGAAGAGCTGTGTTTCCCTCTCCGGAAGAGCAGTGGAATGGAGCTCTCCCTGGGCAGCTGGAAGCGCAGAATAGTCCTGCGTGACACTCAGCAGGCAAGCACGCTGGAAGAGCATGATTTGGATAGACACGTGGGCACAGGCAGCCTCTCTGATTTGCTGGTGGCTTGTCTCCCTCCTGTTAGCTGGAGGAAGGAAGCGCTCCACAGTCAAATCCCGCACAGCTCCTTCAAATGCCCAACCAGTCTTACTCGAGCCCTGCGCAGTGCACTGCCTCCAGGCTCTGCACTAGCACCAGAACACAGCACCGCGCCCTTCAACCTCGGCATGTCCCTCCCCGCTGACCTCTCCTGCCAATGCCGCTGCCACAGCTCCCAAGATGGAGCAGCCCCAAGACAATTTTGACCGTGCCCCTTGAGTGCCTGACAAGCACCAGATGCCTGAGGTCACAACAAGCTTCCAGAGGACAGCTCCAAACACCTAGCAGCACACCCTGAGCCAGCACAATGCAGAACACAGCCAACCTGTGAGCTCCCGAAAGGCAGCGTTTTCTCCACCCCAAAAGCACGGTACAGCTTGGGCTTTGTCTCAGCACTGCTGAAGCTCACGCAGCCTCCTCAGAAAGCTCCTGACACAACGCCAATGGCCACCACAAGTGGAGAAGCAAGGGCAGCAGGGACAGAGCAAGAGGAAGGCAGAGGTTTGTTCCACTGCACAGCAAAGTGGTTGGGCCACCACCAGGCTACTCAGTTCCCCGCAGTCGCTTGCCAGTGGGAAGCGCAGGCCAGCGGGGCCAGAGAGATCACTAGTGCTTTGGGGCTGTCATGTCTCCCTCGTGGCCTGAGGAGGTTGCAGAGTGGCGCACCTCTCTTTGCCAGGCCCGTCCTCTTGCTCTCCTTGGCAAAGAGGCATCCTAGGGTCTCACCATGCCTGTCTTCTCCATCACGGTTTTCTTCAGGTCGTGTTTAGGCAGTGTGAGGGAGCGGAGCGGCAGACACAGGCACTCGACGAGCCCGCGAGGCAGAGCAGTGAGCGGTCTCAGCACCAAAGCCGGGCAGATAAGGTGCAAAGCAAGGGCTGGAAGTAAGGTCAGAGGAAGGCCAGGAGGAGGTCTCCGTTCCAAATGGAGGTGCAGCTGCTGAGTGCTTCCATCGCTCGGTGGCCTGAGGTGCAGGCACTGGTGCCCCCGCATGTCCTGCGATAATGCCCCGCTCGGCAGCCATCGATAGCTGGCCTCGCAGGGTGCTCACTGCTCCAGAGGAAGGCACCTCTCGCAGCTCCACAAGCAGCTGGGTAGCTTGGAGGAGGGAAGTGGGCTGGACTGGTGTGTTTCCATGGTTAGAGCAGGCACAGCCACTCCCTCTCACTGTGATTGGTCCCTTTGCTGACGAATGTGATATTGAGGGCAACAGCTTGATCGAAAGAATGGTTTTGTACTGTTCCAGTGTTGATGTTTAACATCACATGTACTTGAAACAAGATTTCAGTGCTGTGATTGCAGCTAGAGCCCCTGGGCACCATCTCACTTCATCGAATCAATTCTGGGTGATTTGTTTTTGGTTCTTCATCTTCATTTTGTTTTGGTCCTGTACAGCTCAGTATTGCTCTCATCACTGAGAGAATAACATCATCCTCTCTAAAATGCAATTACCATCCCTCGTGTGACTTATTCAGCAGGCTGGCCTCAGCTGTAGCAGATCTGAACCTGGTGACTGTGTGGTCTGGTGGCTGTGCAGCTCAGCCAGCATCCTGGACCATCCTACCATAAGCCCACGATGGCTGCCATGGCTCCCACTATGCTTGACAGCTGCTGGTAGCCTGATGCTTTACTGTCACGCTCTTCCTCTCCCCCTTCCTGGCTGAAGGGGCAAAATACTCTGAACCCTTCCAAGATGTTTCTGAGGGTGAAGTAGAAAGAGAAAGATGCAGTGCCAGCCCAGGATCAGCCCCTCTCTGAAGTGCCTGTACATTCATGCACGCAACATGAGGAACAAGCAGGAAGAATTAGCAATCTGTTTGTAGTTACAAGGATATGATCTCACTGGGATCACAGAGATGTGGTGGGATAGCTCACATGACTGGAATGCTGCAATGGATGGATGCAGGCTCTTCAGGAAAGACAGGCACATGGGTGACACTGTTGTGGGTGTCTTCTATAGAACACCTGATCAGGAAGAAGTAGACAAGGCCTTCTTCAGACATTTGGAAGAACTTTCACATTTGCAAGCCCTGGTCCTCATAGGGAGCTTTAACCACCCTGATAACTGCTGGAGGGGCAACACAGCACAGCACACCCAGGAGGAGTGCTGGAGTGCATTGATGACAAATGCCTAACTCAGGTGATCAAGGAGCCATTGAGGAGAGGAACTCTGCTGGACCTCACACTTATGAACAGGAAGAACTTGTCAGAGATGTGAAAGTCAGAGGCAGCGCTGGTGCAGCAACCATGAGATGGTGAAGTTCAGGATCCCGCAAGGAGGGGGCAGGACAAAAAGTAGGATCATCACCCTGAAGGGAGAGTGTAAAGAGGATGGGGCCAAACTCTTTCCAGTTGTGCCCAGTGATAGGACAAGAGGCAATGGGCACAACTGAAACACAGAAGGTTCCATCTGAACATAAGGAAAAACTCATTTACTGTGAGAGTAACAGAGTACTGGAACAGGTTGCCCAGAGAGGTTGTGGAGTCTCCATCCTTGGCAATGTTCAAAACCGTCTGGACACAATCTTGGGCAACATGATGTAGGTGACCCTGCTTGAGCAAGGGGGTTGGACTAGATGATCTCCAGAGGTGCCCTCCAACCTCAACCCTTCTGTGATTCTGTGATATTCAGGAAAGCAGACTTTGGCCTGTTTAGGGACCTGCTTGGGACAATCCCATGGGATACAGCCCTGGAGGGATGAGGGGTCCAAGAGAGCTGGTTGATATTCAAGGATCACCTCTTCCAAGCTCAAGAATAGCCCAGCCCAACAAGCAGGAAATCAAGCAAAAGCAGCAGGAGGCCTGCATTGGTGAACAAGGAACTCCTGACTAATGCTTGAATCCCAGTGAGTAGGTGAGACTCTCAGGTTGTACTAAAGAAAGAAATTTTCTAGCTGCAGAAAAACCTGGAAAACTTTCAGCAAGTGAGTTATCAAGGTTAGAAAAGAAAGGAAAAAGGGAAACCAGTGGGCATTGATTTTTTAAGATTTCCTCAGGTTTATGAAGGCTGGAGGCTGCTGATGCTAAGGTGAGGCCCAGCACAGAAGGGCGCATCTTGGTGTGGGCCTTCTCCAGCCCAGCAGAGATCAGGAGTCCCTGTGCCTGTTCCCATGAACCAGGCACCAGCTAAACCCCAAGAAACCTGTGTGAGCTGGGAGGACACCACTCGCTGGGGGCTGGAGCCATGCCACCCTGCACATCAAGGGCTATAGGGGCAGGAGTTGCTTGGCTGTAAGTTAGGTATCTCCACTGAAGATGTTGACCTCTGAAATAGGTCAGACAAACCAGTCCCTGGAAACACACATATACAGGGACTCATGGCCACTAGCTCACCTGAAGATACTTGCTCTGTAGCCACTTGACTGTGGGAGAGAGGAAATTCCTTCTTGATGCTGTGGAGGCAGTGTTATGACAGCTCACTGTTTCCTTGCAAATGCTGCTTCCCTTGCTGCCTCTGCTCCACAGGGAGACCTCTTTCTCTAAAACTAATACAGCTCAGTTAAACTCAGAAGAATTTTTCATTTTCCTGCTCTTAGCCTGAAAGTCACCCTTCAAATTTTCAAGCCTTATCTGCTTATCAGACAGCAGAACTGGCAAAGGGGGTGGAGGTGAGCTTACCCACTTTAAACACATTACGGCTGAGGGCAGGACACTGCAGTGGGCTAAAGGACTCTGATCCCTGCTGTACCCCTACCTTGTCATGTCATCCTGTAAAAACTGTTTCTCTTCGCTCTGCACAACCTGCACAGAGTGGCAGCGATTTTAGTGATCTCTGCAAAGCAATCTGCACTCCATTTGTTACATAGGCATTGTAAACAACAGAACAACAAAATTCCTGGAATGTTCTGGAATCACCAAGGGAAAGGCTTAAAACCTTTTCTTGGAGGCAGCTTAATCCTGAGGAGAAGAAGGCAGGCTGCTGAATGACCGGGGGCAATAAGATCCTCCCTAAGTTAAACATAAATCTCATTTCCTCTCTAACTTTCCCAGAATTAGTGTCTGGGAGCACCCTTGCTCCCCCCTCACTCCCTTTTTATCTGAAGAGATTCCAGCATGTTCTTAAGTCTAGTTTAGCACCTAGAGAATATCTGGATACACAAAAGACATTTGATAAAAACCTTCCTCTTCAGTACAGAGCAGAACTATGTGGGAAAAATGTGCTTTGAATTGGTTAGAGACATACAGAAAAGTCCTTTAACAGCTAGCACTTTCTGTGGAAAGCCTAAGAGAAAAATCACCACTTCATGCCTTCCTGAGAAAGGTATTTTTTATTTAAAATACAAAGCATTATTGTGTTTCTGTGCTCCCCTTCATCTGCATTACTCCACTTAAAATCCCATTTAAGAAATATGAAATAATTCTGCTTTCCTTAAAGATATATAAGCCCTGTTCCCAGAGGGATAAAAGAGCAACATAAAAAAGGGACAGATTTAGTAAAACAGCACTGCCAGAGGGCATAATAAATACATAAATTACTCACAACCAGCAAGCCATACTCACAAGCTGCAGAATAAGCTTCTGGAGAACGAAGAAATATATTAGCATACTAAAAGAAATCTGCACAGTTATACAGTGCTCTGCTGCCTGGAGTTACAGCCCCTCCACTGGCCATTGGCAATGGTCTCTAGAAAAAGGAAGAGTCATGGTAGTGTTTACACTGCCAGTCTATAGCTTCTTCCCTGTGGGTCTCTAATTTCCCACATTCAAACCTGCGGTCTGACAGGAGTTATAATGCCACAGTGAACATCTGGAGCAGAACGAGCTCCCATCCGAAGAGGATGGCTGTCACTGCTCACTGCCCCTCCAGGCTGTTGGCAGAGAGAGTGAGCAAGCAGCATCCTAGCTGCATGTAGAGAAACCCTATAGCGATTTTTCTGGCGCAGCACATACTCAGGGAAGCCTCAAGAAGCCACAGTGCCTTACATAACACACCCAACTGTCTGCTGTGGGGACCTCAAGACCACAGGCTGTCAAAACCCATTTCAACATTTGGCCCTTTGGCCTTGTTGTGATTCCCTCTCACTGTTCCTGCTGCTCTTCTACATCTGATGGTTTCTTTTCCTTTTCCCAGTCATTCCTGCTGTTTGCTGTTCTGCTTTGCTTCTCTGAAAAAAGACAAAGTTAGACATCTCAGTGCCTATCCTCGAGCTGCTCACAGACAGCCAGAGGAAATGCAGTGCTGGTCCTACTATGCTAGGATTGGGGCAGGGAAGGAGGTGAAGAAAGAGGTTTGCAGCTCAAGGAATCTCCTATAATCAGTACCAGAAGGTGCTTGAGCAGCTCACTCAGAGGCATGGAGCAAAGCCATTTGAAGTTTGGATGATGGGACTAGCCAGCAGCGACTCCAATGTATTCAGCTCCTCAAATGTATTCACACAATGAGGACCTGAGCCAAGTCTCAGCTGGTATGTCACCATACTGCCACTCACAGCCCATGGGCCACCTAGACTTGGGATCCTACTTTGTGTGTTGACAACAATCACAGCAAAAGCTTCATGGCGAGGGGCAAGACCATCAGCTGACCTTCCCCAGCCAGTGTGCCCAGTAATATCTCTAGGACAGCTGATTCATTCCAGATACCTGGCTCCGAGGAGTGTCTTTCTCTGTTTACTCCTGTTGCCGATCAGGAGGAAGTAGAAAGGAAGAAGCAGCAGCTGGGAGGACTCTAGTCTCCCATAATGCTCCAGAGTCCTTGTTTTCCATTGCACAAAAAACTAATAACAGAGCTGACTTGCATACAGTACAGTTCCACTACATGACGTATTTCTGCTTTATTATTATTACATATTCTAACCTTCTATCTTTGCACCAATGCTTATAATAAAAACTCTCCTGCATATGTGAAGTTGATGAATATATATCCACTAGCTACTTCTTATGTGTCTTATAGAGCCATAGAAATTTTTGTTGGAAAAGTTTTGGCTTGTCACTACAGGCAGTTTATCCATGCATTTGATAGACAATTCATTGATACGGGTTCTGAAAGAAGATAACCCAACCTGGGTTAAGAGTTAAGAAATAAAGAGCATTCCTACAGCTCCTCTCCCTCTGTACATCTCTCAGCAACAAATCTGCTGGGCATAGAAAATGCAGAAGCATTGTGGGAAAGGCCATCTTGAGTGCCTAATGTAACAACCTATTTGGAGCAGGACTTTCACCGAGTAGGACTATCACTAGGTCAGACTGGCCTTGGCTTTCTCTAGCTAGGTTTTATAAATCTCCAGGGATGTAGATCCCACCACCTCTCTGGTGACCTACTGCAAGGGTTGCATAGCTCTCCCATAGAAGAATTCTTTTCTTAATGTACAATTTGAACCTCCCAAGCCACAGTTTATGACTATTGTCCATTGTTATATCATCTGGCAACACTGAGAAGAGTTTGGCTCCATCATCTCTTTAACTCTCCTTCAAGTTGTAGACTGCTATTAGATCACCCCTGCACACCCTCTTCATTCAATGAAACCAGCTCAGCTCCTCAGTATCTCTCTGTAGAACATATGCTCTAAACCCTTGACCATCCTTTTAGGCCTCCAGTGGTTCCTCTCCAGTTTCTCTGTAACTCTCCTGAACTGGTGGAGTTCAAAACTGGACACGGTATTCCAGGTGTACTTTCCCCGGTATAAAGTAAAGGGGCATGACACATTCCAGCAACCTGGTAGCCACACTCCTCCTAACATAGCCCAAGGTGCAGTTTGCTTTAATCATAGTAAAAGCACACTGTTGGCTCATATTCACTCTAGCATCCACTGTAACCCCCACATCCTTTTCAGCAAGACCCCTGTTCAACCAGTGTATCAGTGAGGAGACAGTGCATAGTGTGGTCCAACTTTCCAGCAGCCTAAATCCAAAGAAGCTAAGGCTTCTCCTTAGGAATACTGTAACAGTCCTTTGCATACTGAATTATGCATTCATAATGGCTATTATCGTCCATCATGGGTTGTAATGCTTTTTTTAATCGGTTAATGATTTTATCCATACACTGAACACGCACTAACATTGTAGTCATTGTCAGCTCTGTTCATCCTGCATACTTTTAGAAGCTATATTTAGGTATTTTCTGTCCTGCATATCTTTCGCCATACAATACCTTAGGTGTCTTTTGTATCTCTTCATTGTTCTTTGAAGGATTACAATCATCACTCCTGTTGATTATTACCTGTCTGCTTATCCACTGAACTCTTGAGTTCCCCATTAATTCTGTTACAGTTAAAATAATTGGGCATGTCTTTCAGGCCTATACAGCATTTATTTAGCCTGCTCTGTTCACTGCTGGAAGTACTGGCTTCTTCAGACTTGTGTTGTAATGTACCTTGTGCATTTGCTGAAAAGGACTGGAGACGCCCTATATCCCTATCTTACAATTGTTCTGAAAAATAAAGCACAGAGATGGGGCCTAAAGAACACCCTTGCGCATGTGGATCGATGATATTAGGAAAGAGAACACGGAGACAGGAGAGTAGATGCCTTGTGAGACACTGATGTCTCTAGAGTGCTTGCAGAGAGTCAAGAGGAAAGGTCTTAGGGAACAGGGAACAAGATCCTTGCAGCTAGCAGCCTTCCACTCTGTTTTCTTATGCCGGCCATCACACTGGGTTTTCCTGCCCACTCTAGGCAGCTTTATCTCAGACAAGTATCACAGCTAGCTCCATCCAGTGTCTGACAAGGTACGGAGATGCAGCAGTAACACAGTCAGCTGACGAACAGGAAAACTCACTCTCCACACTACAGGGCTTCGAAGTCTCTCTCTTTTTTGCTTCCTTGTGACCTTGTCTGTCCTTTCCCTTGTCTCTTTATTTACAGCTAATCACTAAGCCTAGGTCTAGGTTCCTCTTGTGCAGTGCTATAGTACCCAGTGTAATGGGACCTCAATCATTCATACAGACGCTGCAACATAGCATTGTCAGCATTGCAGCACCCCTGGGAGTAAGGAGAGAGTTGGACTTTCTCCTGCATTCATGAAACCACACACCATGAAGCAACCCACCAAGGTATACCAAAGGTAACAGCAAGGAGACAGTGGGAGCTCACGCGGACATCATTAGGCAGGACTGCACATGTAGGCTGGCTGAGGAATCTGGGAAGATGGAAATAATGTTTGGGGCACAGGAGAATTACTATCTGCTAGAGGAAGATTTGCAGAGCTGTTTCTCTGCCCTGTTCTCAGTTGCTTTTTGTTCTCTCTGTTCTCCCTAGTGAAGTTCAGGATATCCTCTTTGCATATTTGGGGTAGCTTGTTCTGACATTTTCAAAACTGCATTTTGGTTGGATTACTATATTATATCCTTAATGCAGAAAGGACAAATTGAAGAGTCAGCAACTCCAAATGTCACCTTTCAGGGAGCTTGCTTTATTATTATAAATTCCTAACTGCCTTCATTCATTCTTCTTCACTGTCACCTCTATTGTTTTCTTCTCTTTCCATCCCTGTATTTAAGGTGTTTCTTTCTTAGCAGATCCATCTTTGTGGGCTTTCACACTCTGCTACAGCTGTAGCTGTGCCTAGCCACATTGCTCAGGCTGACCTGTGGATGACCAAGATAGATAAGATCTTGCAGGTAACAACAGCAGCAGATAGTAAGTCCTTCATAAAAGCTCCAGAAAAGGAGAGGAATTCCAGGTTCAAAGGCCTGAGGAACCAGTCCTGGGTCATATGCCAATGCTGGATCTAGTCAGCTCTTCTTTCGGGATTCTTCTTTGTGTTATTTCTTGGATAGTCTCTAAGAATTGCTTTGTAAACTGTGCAAAGTCTTCCTTTGAAGGTACTTGGCAGCTATTAATTCTAACAGAAGACTCTCTCTAGAGTCTTTAAAAGCTAGAAGATGCTGCAAGTGACTGTCCGATACCAAGCTCAGTAAAAAAGCCATGTATAATCCTTTTTACTTTATCCCATTTACAAAAAGTTAAGCTCCTATTGCCCCAGGTGAGGTTTTACCTTGGCAAGATGAAATCTAGACAGGAAATGTTATGAATGTTGTCTATGTAGCAAAAAAATGCAGGGTCAGCTCTGATCATCCCCTGCACATGTTCTGCCTTCTTGTCTGGAAATCTCCACGGAATGTTTCATCCAGCATTCCCCATGGCATATCACACATGGTTATTTCGACTCCCACCTGGAAGAACAATTCTGACCTGGAGCCTCAGAGTGTACCCCCAAAAGTTGCAGGCACTGAAACTATGGAAGGACCCGCTCCCCATCTAGGAGGAGGTGCAAAAGTCTCCTGAATGAACTGAATTGCATCCAGGGCTCCCCACGTGCTTCCATCTAGAAGATTAAGTGAATGATTTGAGAACTTAACCTAGCTCTCAAAGGACTAGCTGTAACACACAGCTAATCTTTTAGCCCTACAACAAAATGTTTTAGCCCTAACACCTCCTTGCCTGACTCATTCCAGAAGAAGCATTCCTGCCCCAGAAACACCACCATGAAGGAAATCCATGAACTCCCACAAGGCAAAGGTTAAAGAGACCTTACTTGCTCAGTAGAAGCACTTCCCTCTGAGTAACAAGGGCCGTCAGGATCATCTCTGGTGGCATAAGATCCCTGCACCGCTCCCACAGCAGGACTAGGGGCTGTTGTGCATGGGGCAGGACATCCAGGTCATCTTCTTAAGAGATAAGGCAAGTACAAAATGAGAGGAAAAGGAGAGAGATACAAATGATTCAAAACATTGTTCAGTGTTGCTAAGGGCAGTTCAGTGTCTCCTTTAACAGGAAACAGTTCTGCTTGGCTCTACTACATTTCCTACAAGCTATGCTACTCACTGTGGCAAGAGTCTATGGTGATTCAGTCATGCAGGTTTGCACATAGCAGCTATTGCAATTCAATTGCTTCTGTCAAGGAAATTTCTCCTATTCTGACCAATAGCTTTAAAAGGTTTTGGATTTGGGGAATCAGTGCACAATTTCTAGAAAGCAAATGTAAGCGTCCAATTACTTCTGGTTTCTCCCATGAGGTCTCTGAGTTAGTGAAGTTAATTAATTAAGGAAGGCAGTAAACAAGCTAACACAAAGGGAATATATTAACTTCCTTACTTCTGACATTATAGCTGTCTTTACTAATCTAGACTCTCCTGACATTGTGACTGTGCAGCAGGGGATGAAGAAGGGAGACCAGAGTAGAAGAGGGGTTCATGTTATGTGGGTCAGTCTGGGATATTTGGGAATCAAGACAAGCTGGTGAGTAGCCTGCTTATGAAGGGCAGAACCATAGACTTTCTTCATCAGGTTGCAACGCATCAAACACCTCCAGCACAGGTTAGCCCAGGTGGACTAGTCAGCAAGAAGTTTTTATGTATGATCTCTTGAGGGCAAAGTGCTAAGTGTTGTTTTGACTTGTTCACAGGTGTTCTTCCGATGGAAGTTCCCATCCAGGATTTTTACTCCTTACTTCTCTCTAATAGCTCTTTTCTTGTCCAGGGTACTATATGTTCCCAGGCAGCCTCTATCTGTTTCACAGGTTTCCTCCACAACAACAGATTTATGGAGAAGAACAACAGGGCCAGCAAGATGGTCACTGCTTGCCCAGCTTCTCCCTTTATGTCCATGCATTCTTACCACTGAATATATTTCCCCACAGGCTGCTGGATTTTCTACGCTGCCTGGGAAAAGAGGCTTGTGGCTCTTGTGGAGAGTTTTTGATCAGCAATCCAGAGCAGGGTGAGTCCTCCTTCAGATCTGGCCCTGCCTTTGGCTGTCAGGTCACACAAACATAAAGTCGTACAGCATAGACATTTCAACATGACCACAGATCTTGGCACATAAGAAAACTTAGGGTGGGAGAGGGGCATGAGCATTAGGTGTATTGATTCAAAATACTGAACACATCTTCTTGGCACTGCACTTAGCTGGCACGTTGAGACCTCAATGTGTAATGCGAATGTTGCATGGGATAGATAGATACAATATGGCTGCTCCCCTGTGGTCAGCCATGTTCACCAACAACCCAGGCTGAAACTTGCCTTGCTGGCTCCTAGGCTGTGTAACTGGAAAATTACAGCTTGTTCTTACCTCTTGTGATTGATGCTGCAGATTCCTATCACCTCTGATAGTACTGAGCCTTTGACATCTGATCTTTTTTCTTGCTGGTTCTCTCCTCAGCTGTATGTTTTTCCATTGCCTTTTCCATGTCTTCATTTATCATCACACCTAATGAGGGATGTGTCTGTGAAAAACTGTCACCAGATGGGCACTGGCTTTATCCAATTCCACAATTTCTTCACCATGAGCTCTGCAAGTTCCTTATCTTCTCTCACGTGGCACTCACAGAGTTTCAGGCAGCAGTGTTAACACATCTTTGAGCATGTCCCTTCTCCACCATTCATTTTTTTCTTTCTATTCTTTAATTCCCTGCAACGTGGTCTATCTAGAGTTGTTTTTTAACTACTTCCTGAATTAACCCTTCTGTCACTATGTACTATTAAATCTTATAACTCACCCTCAGAAGACATTACAAAACCTTCAGATCCCTCCTCCAAACCCACCTGTGCTGCAACAGTCACAAAACCACTGACCATGACAAGCCTGCTGCCTGCTACATTGACAGTCATCCTAATTCACTCATCTGCATTTTCACACCATATGATTTGATGGCAAGTCTTTCAGAGTAGGAACTCCCCATTCATCAGAGAGATACATAGAGTCCATAATGAGAGTCAGGTCTTTATGGGTCTCCTCATAATATCAAATTAATTGAAGGCTAGTTTATCAGTCTGGCATCTCTTAATATAACAGGACTAAGAGACAAAGCTAAGAAAATGGATGCTGAGCTTTTCGCTAGGAGAAAGAATTCACATCTAGTGCTGCTGAATCATAAGATACAGCAACATAAAAGTTTCATGGGCTCTTTCACAGCCCGGCTGTGCTATTCTGACAGTTATCTAGCACAGAATGTTGCAAGTCCTGAACCCTGAGTCAGTGTAATTTTCAGGCCCTGAACCTCTGCTTTTACTGCATCAGAGCGATATAGAATGGAAACTGCTTCTGCTGGAGCCTGACACAGCAGGTCTGGCCCTGCATTTTGATACCTGCAGTAGGATAACACTCTGCTAATCATCTGCAAAGGGCCAGGAGGATTTGAGGAGACTGCAGTGCTGTCTTAGAGAGGCTACAGAACAGAATGTAAAATGAACAGAGAACCCTTCCCAGAATCAGATAGCATTCACCCTGGAGTCCTAAAGGAATTCAAAGACAAAACAGCTGTTATAGGCAACCTCTGGCTTAAAACCAACATGGGATTAGAGAATTTTTTCAGGTTTTACTGGTTTAACTACAGACCAGTAAGTCTGATGTTTGTAGTAGACTAGAAACTATTCTGGAGACCAGAATCTTCAGGCATCTATAGGGAAATGGATAAAGATAATGTATTGGGAAAGAGTCAATATAGCTGTTTTTAAAGGAAAGTCAAGCCACTACTAAACTCTGCTGAAGGAATCACAACCACATTTCAGAGGAGATCTGGTTGATACAGTCTACTTATATTCTAGAAAGCACTCAGTAAGCTCTGTCACAAGAGGCTTTTAGAGAAATTAGGTTGCCATGGGAAAAGGGTAAAGATCCTTAGATAGATAAACATGTGGCTGAAAGAAAGGAAACAGGTTAGAAGTAAATGGACAACATCACAGTGGAGGGAGGTATGCAGAGAGCTGTCTGAGTTTCTGCGGATCTGTGCTGCTCAGCACACTCATAAACAATCAGGAGAACTGTGCAAGTAGTTAGGGAAAAGTTTTCTGGTGATGCACCATTACTCAGGGGACTAAGGAGAAAAAATTCTAGAAGCACAATGTGATAAAATGGAAGATGAAGTTTAATGTAAGTAAATGTAAAGTCAAGTATATGGGGAAAAATGCTAATTATGTATCACCAGTGATAGGCTCTTAGTTGATTACTGTCATTTAGGAATGAGATAGTGAGATTATAACAGCTAGTCCTATGAAAACATCAGCTCAGTACATAAAAAAGCAAATCAAATTCTAGGAATTAACAGGACAAGAGAAGACAGATACATTAAAAAAAAAAAAAAAAAGACAAGAATGATAAATCTATGATATACCTGCACCTGAATACTGCATGTAGTTCTGCATGCAGTTTCTCCCATCTGAAATAGGAAGTATAGGACAGCTGAAAAAAGTACAGAAACGTACAACAGGGATGAACAAGGTCATGGAATGGCTTTCGTATGAGGAATGACTGCATAGTTTTTGAGATATCAGCCAGTAGAGATGTCTTCGAGGAAATATGATATAGTTCTATAAAATCCTGAATAGCTTAGAGAATGTGTCTGGAGAATAATTGCTCACTTTCTAATGCTAATTCAGGAACTATCATGCATCTAACGAAACCTGCAAATGGAAGGTACAGAACAAACAAAAGGTGGAATTTCTTCAGTGTGTAGTTAAGCAGTGGAACTCCTTCCCTCAAGATATCACAGAAACGAAATTATAAATAATTTCAAAAAGTGACTGGAGAAATTCATACAAGAAAATGATACCCTGAGCTATTAATACAAAAACATTTCCAGAAACAGCCTGGGTCACCAGCTGCTGGGGAGGTATTCTGGAAAAGTACCACTCCACAGTTGCCCTTTTCCAACAGTCTCACCGTGGCATCCACCAGTGCCCAGTGTCTCTATTAGACTCTTTGGTGAAGACAAAAAAACCTCTACCTTGAGAACGAACTAGAAACACTTCTGGAAATGGAGATGAATGAAAGGACTAGAGAAAGGAAATGATTGCAGGGGAAACAAGGAACATTTATGCAGAAGAAGGTTATGCATAGCTTATAGGAGGAACTTCAGCTGTGAGGAAAGAGATGGAGGACATTGGCTCTTTCAGCTGTAATAAAGGGATATTTCAAAATTCTCCTTTTAAGTCTGGGCACTAGGCTGACACTAACCAAAATACAAAGCCTTCCCCGAACAGAAAGAGATAGAGGGAAAAAAGACATGAACAGATAGCTCTGAACAGATAACTCAGGAAAAACACGGAAATGACATGAAGGTGACAGGCTCAAAGACAGACTAGGAGAGCACCAGAGATAGATGACTCAGCAGGGCAGCTCTCACACCACCCACTTTTCGCAAAAGGCATCAATGGAGCCTGTGTACACTGCCCCATAGCATCTTACTTGGGGATATGAGCAGAAAATGAAGGGGAACTTGCCTGCACATTCATTGCAGTCTTCCCTGTTAACCCTGGTGACATAGCATCCAGCTAAATCCTGACAGAGAGGTGTCACAACTTAGTGAGTAGCGGACAAAGCCTGCTATTGTGATCAGGATTGAAATAAGAAAATGAGATGAAACTACCACAGGTTCAAGAGGGCGGGGTTGGATGGGAAAAAAAGGTGGGAACCCAGGAGGAAACAGAGGAGGTGGGGCTGGGGCTTCTCTCATTATGCCTTATAGGAGAGGCAAGACAGAAAATATGGCTGCTCTGTCAGTCGGAGAGGGAAAGAGAAGAAAGGTGCAGGGAGCAAGTAAGCTCTCATTACTCTCAAGTCTTTTCTTATGCCATCTCATGGGAGAATCTGCAGAGGGCAGAAAGAGCAACACTTTTAGCCTGGGTTTTTGTTGGGAGGCAGGGTGTTAGGGCATATGAACTTTTGCATGACCTTGTTTAGCCATTCTATCTCTCTGCTTTACTCTCTTTTTCTATTGATTTAGCATCTGGCTCTCAGTGATTAACAGGAAAGTGAGAACATGAGTGTCTAGCAAACACAAACCTGGCAACACTGATAGCACTTCATTAGAGAAGTCAGTTAGCATTAGTGTGTGTGCTCACTTTACTGGGTGGAATGAAGCTCTTTTGCATGCATTAAAAAGGCAGGGCAGCGTGACTGAGAGATCCTGTCTTGAGCTCTGTAGATCAGTTTTAAAGTGATCTAGCTCTGCTGTCATTAGCTGTCCTGCTTGTATACCTAAATGCAACTGTAGCTTTCAACATGCAGAATAGGTGGCCTGTTTGAACAAACTGAGCTTTGTAAATCATACACTAGCCCTTAAAGTGAAGAAATGCACTGAGCACTGGGTTTGATTGCTAGCACTGAAGTATTGTGCAACTGTGTTAAAAGTTCTCTAAATTCAAATCCCATGCTACACAATGGAACAGAATGAAACTGTCTCTCATTATAATCCTGAACTGGGCAAGGCACACAGTGGCCCTGAGCTAGTCTTGGGTTGTTAGGAGATCCTGCCACAATTGTAGCATGGGCTTGACCAGAACATGACATGTTCTCCAATGTGACATTGATGGTCTTCAGCAAAGACAGATGTAAATCCCTGGACTCTGGCACTCAATGAAAATAGCCTGAGAGACACTAATACAGATCTGCATTGACTGTGTTTCCCATATTCAAAGACTGCTGGAAGATGATAAGCACTGAAGAAGAGTGCATCTTTAGACTACACGGAGTCCAAAGTCCAGGCATGCTGACAGCCTTCCAGGGAAAAGCAATGATCAAATTCCAACTAAAGTAGTTTTATACATATGTTTGCTCTTGCAACAACAGGCAGGAGCCTGTGCTGTCAGAGAGATCTCTCAGGGAAAGGAGAAACAGCAATTGAACTGTTGATCCAAATGGAAAGTGAAATGGTTAGCTTTGAATGGTGTCTGATTTTCCTGGCTGTCATGAGTCAGTGACCTTTTCAGTATGTTCCACTGCTCTCTGACAGTGAGCAAGTGAACGCCTGCCATGCAAACATGCACAGCTTCGCTGCTTTTCTCTGTGTGAGCAGATAGCTTTTGGTCTGGCTTTACCGCCGAGCCATCAGTTCTTCTGCACTCTGCTAGGATAACAACCTTAGCCAATTCCCTCGGGGATACATCCCCCTGCCTGGTGACTGCAGGGTACTCTTTGGCTCACTGACCAATGTTTGGTCTGATCCTCAGGCCAGGGAAAATTCATGGCTCTTCTCAGACCCTACCTCACAATCACTGGAGGATCTCTGGAGGTTTCTGGTTCAACTGCCAACCAAAGCAGGGCCAACAATAAGAGATTGCTCAGGACCTTGTGGTGTTGTTGTCTGAGTACTTCCAAGGATGGAAATCCCACAACACTTCTGTGTGCCTGTCCCAGTGTTTGGGGACCCTCATCATCATTTACTTTCCTTATATCCCTTCCATCCACCAGTGTTGCCCTCCTGCTCCTGTTGTGCACACTTCGGAGTCCCACATGCCCTCCATCTGCACATGCTTCTTGCTGAGTCTACTATCCCAGCAGAGATGGTGTCATTTGGCTGTAGGCTCCCAGGGCGTGACATTTGCTGAATGTGTCTGTGATTCCGCAGAACTGCCATCCTTCCTCCCCATCCTCTTCCCTCCCCACCGCCCCCCCCCCCCCCAGCCCTTGCAGTATGGACCATTTTCAATGCTGGGACCAAAATCCTCTCCTTTTACTGCTGGCAATGGCAGGCCTCAACTATTTCATTTCAGGTGAAAGATAAAGCTAATGTCCTGCTTTCTATAAAAATTAGCTTTCTTGCCCTGAAGTTCTGGTCAAATTCCGGTGAAGGTAATTATACTGAAAACACATAAATTCCCCTAAAGCCTGAACTGAAGACATTATTAAGGAAAAATTATGCTTTAATTTGCTTGCAACAACACTGCTTTGTACAATGTCAAAATAGTCATCATGCTGTACTCCAAGGGTAGCTGCATTTCAGCCATGGTAACAATGCAGCTGATGGCTCAATAGTATTTCCTGGCTGTTGCCATGATGTAGCTCTTATACAACAGATTTGGAACTAAAATTTAATCCATTAGGGTTGTAAACAACACTCTCTGATGTGAAGCAGGTGTAACCTATGCTGTCTGCTGAAAATATGAAGTAATAACTCTCCGAAAGTGCTGAAAATCTAACCATCTGTCTAGCTATTCATGACTGTGTAATGTCCCCTGCATCCAACCATTAATGGAGGGTGAGATTCTTCTGGCTACATATGCGTCCCTCTGTGGTCAGTGGTTCCCTTGTCAGTTTAAACATCAGAACCCAAGCCACCACTCTTCTTGTCCTAAAGCATGTGTCTAAAATAGGCCAGATGAACAGTGCCTGAAAGCACCTCTTTCTATGCAGATACTATAAAGGGAGCCAATAGAGAAGTGATCAGAGAAAAGCATTTAAAATTAGGAGGTATAAATCCCCCGGTGAATGTCTTACCACATATCTGAGCATCCTCATTGACCCCTGCATAAGTTCACCATAAAAACTAACGGGAGAGACATGGGCGCTGCTAACTGTCACTACAGCTGTGCATCTCTTGCATATTATGTTCTTGCATGTTCATGCATGTCTTGCATGTTCATTAAAGTCAACTGTGAGCTGACACAGTGATGTCACTGTTGGGTGAGGCCAGGGAAAGTTGCCCATTTACCTTTTTCCAGTCTGAACACTGATCTGTGCCGTTGGACATAGCTCACCTGGCCTATATGTCTGTCTCACAGCAACTGGGAATCCTCTTGAGTGAACTTATCACCTTGTATTCATTGGAGCATGATGTGTCCTGCCAAGCTAGAATATGTAGCCCAGGTAACCCTGAGTTGGGAGAAACTAAAGGACAAAGATTGTAGTGTTGTCTGAATCCAACCTGTAGAAGTAAGTAAGTCCTATTTACCCAAGGGAAAGGCAGTGAGCAAAAAAGTGCCATCCCCATGAAAAATTCTGGGTCTGGAGACCACTGCCCCATAAAAAGATGTCTGAACCCCTGGAGCAGTCATTTGCTATCCCTGGTGACCTCACTGCCCATTTGTGATCAGAAAAGGCTAAGAGAGCTCATCTCTCTCCCCTTCTTTTTGTGGCTTCTGAGGTAACACGTCAAGAGGGACATTCTCTTGCAGGAGCTTTTATATCCCCTAATGTATTGCATTCAACATAAAAGCAGTTTTACACATGGAACAAACTGCAGGATATATTTTTTCTCACATTCTAATCTCTCTGAGAACAGAAATGGGCAGCACCTCACGTGGCCAGGGTGGACAGAGAGGAGTTCAATTTATTGTCTGTAATATAACTGAGAATAAACAGAGCCATGGTGTATACATGGAATTTATTCCAGTTTGACAGGGACAAAGGCTGTTAGGAAAATGAGTGGGACCTTTCTATTAAGATGCTACATTTATTGTATGTTGAGCATAATTCACAGCCCCTACATGAACCTAAACACATTTGCTTTCCCTTTCCTATCTTCTCTCAGTAAGATCCGTTCTGGCCAGTGTTTATGGGCCATCTGTGGACTGTTGCCACACTGTCCAACACATGAGTCTAGAAGCAACCTGATTCTAGCTTTACAGATATGACTGTAAGGGAAAAGTCCAGAGAAAACAATGAAGTTCATTAGAAAGACAGCAAATAGGGAAAAGATGGGACAGTACAATTCAAAGAGGAGAGTGCTGTAGATGTGTTCACGGATACAAAGCAATGAATGATCTGGAGAAGATGAAAAAGGTAATATGAGTCTCCTACCATTCTCCTGCCCCGAAAGGAACATGAGAAGTATAAAGCAACTGCACTGAGAAGTGAAAAAGCAAAAATATGTTTACAACATACTATTATTCCTTGGAATAATTCCAGGTAACACAACATATTTCAGTGCTCTGAGAAGCTCTGGTCTCATAGTAGGAGACAGCAGTATTTCCAAAGGCAGGAGTCAGAAGGAGGAATGTTACAGGTACATGGCTCTACTGAATTGTCCCCCAAGACAGCCCTTTGGCACCCACACTTTAGGTGATCAGGGAACCTCCAGAGCACTCCAGTAATGCTCATATGATATGTCACCTGGGTGCTGCAGGGAGTAAAATCCCTTGATGGATGCCTGACAAAGCCCTTCATGCCTCTGCACATCTTGAAATCCTTCCCCTGCCCAGACATCCTCACTGCCACCCCACCAGGTAAACATCTGTGCTTTTGCATAGCCTCAGGGCTCGTTTCCTCCACCTCCACCCCTCCCTGCAGACCCTCTTTCCTACCCGCTTTCATCCCCCTCTCATCTCTGCAGGCAGCACACTCCTCCCCTTGTTACAGCAACAGGCAGCAACTGGGCTGCCCTGACCACCATGACAGCATTCCCTGCCTCCTCTCTCCAAAGGCACAACCTTATCTGAAAGATACCTTCTGCTGCCAGGACACTGTCTTCTCAGGCTAGAGTGGAAAGAAAGCTCTTCTCATGAGGAGCTGACTTCTGCCACAGGGCATATGCCTACCCAACACACCGCCTCACAGCACACACACAGGCAAACCTGTGCTGGCAGCAGCACTTCCCCAGCACACCCATGATCTTCAAGCCCTGCCCTGCCAGTGCTGCCTATCCTTCCTCCCATAATCAGGTACCACCACAGTTCCTGGCTCAGGTGCAGGCTGCAGGACCCACGGCTCTGCTCGACATCTAACCTAAGGAAAAGTGTGAAAATGCCTGCCTGAAGGCTGCTGCCTCCACGCCTCTCTGCCAGACCCGAGCTTCATCTCACCACATCCCAAAGTCCCACCTTTCCAACATTCTGTGCATACATTACTTGGGACTTGTCTCCTTCCCACAGAAGCCACTCAGTGTGCTACAGAAGAAGCAACCAGCCTCCTCAAAAACCATCAAGTCATGACATCAGGCAGATGTTGCAAAAAGCAAAAGTACATTCTGGTTTTCAAGTATAAAGCCTTTTACCACTATCAGAAGCAACCAAAAGCAACCTTTCCAGGCCTCCCAGCAGCAAATGGCTGGGGTTAGCCCTGAAAGAAAGCCCTGAAAAGCCCTGAAACTGTCTCTTATTAGTACTCCAAAAATTGCCTGCCACAATCAGGCAAGAGGAGAGCAGAAGACATTTCTGTGCAGGCCTGTCCTGCTCACTGGAACCACTATACAGTTTCCAAGTGTCAGCCAGAATTATGATGACTACTTGTTCCCTTATTTTAAAGGCTGGTCCCTTATGGTTTTGATTTGTTCCTTGAGGTGATTGCTTATTCCTGCTTGTAAGAGATGACCCTTACTTCATTTGTTACATGAGTTAGAGGAAGGTTGTATCAATCAATCAATCAAAGCCTGGAGAGTAAGCAATCCGACCATTGATTAAACCTTGTTTTCAGTGTGGAATTCAGCCTGAAGGAACCTAATCTTTTAACAAAAACTAATAATAAAGTTAGGAGGAAAAGAAGGCTCTCCTTTTGTGTTGTCGAAGACTCTCTTTTTCACACAGTCAAATTAAAAATCATAGATGCATTGCTGTGTTTAAGACTTTGCCTGTCAAACGTTATTATCCCTGGCCTCTGCTTCTGAACTTGTCATCCAGGTACAGAAAAGGTATACCAAAAAGAAGTCTTCTGGACAGACCCATTGAGACAAGACAGTACGTGTTCAGCATGCATGGGCACTGTGACATTTTATTGCAAAGATTTAGTGAATCTAACAAGTAGGACAAGGCTTTGAAACATTCTGCCAGACTGTCTCTCTCTGACAGGGCCTGAACATTACACTCTAGCACTCTAATAATCTCCATCCTGAGTCAGCAGCCCAGGACTGGGGAAGGACTCCAGGTTCTGCAGGGCTTTACTCTTCCTGTGCCACTCGTCTGCCCTGCGCTGCTAAGGCTGCTGCACAAAGACATTGCTGGAGAATCATGCAAGGGTGGTTGAGAAGAAATTGGCTTCCTCTGAGATGAGGGCAAGGACTGTGGGAGAGCAGAATAAAGGCAGAAAACCCACTGCAAAAAGTGGGATGGATATTCCCTGATCAGAGAATGGCCAAGAGTATTCTTGAAGGCTGAAGAACTTAGATAAAGGGAGGCAAAAACCCCCTCACGACAGAGAAGTGCTCCGAATGTTTTTCTGTGAGTATTTCTCCTCCAGAGCAATTTCTGAATGGTTGGATCAGAGTTATCTTTGTTGAAAGCTATCTCATTTCCTAAAACTTCTTACTGTTTGGGATAAAGTTCTGCATGCTTCGTCTCAAATACCAAATAATCATATCTATGCATCGTCTTGAGAACCAAAAGACTGCTAAATTACTTCTATGATAGTAGCCAGAAATTGTTCCAATTTCCACTGAGATATAATGATGTGTTTGAAATGCATTTTTATGGGATTTTCATCTACAGCTGGGATAACACTATATAGTCAGCCTTTTTTCAGTCTAAGGATTTTTAGTCCATAAATATATCGTAGGGAATATTGGGTAGCAGGAGCAGATTTCTGCAGTCCATTGGCCTAGTATGCTCAAAGCTGGAGGGCAGGCACGGTGACAAAGAGCTGATAGTCACAGTGCGAGTTCTGTATCCTATATGGATTGTGACCATGACGGTGACTTCTGCAAGTCAAAATATGCCCCTAAAAAGAAAGAGGCTTTCTGTTTTCCCAGTTGAAAAGATCTTGTATGGATCACTGAATATAGCAAAAATTTCCATAAGTCTTACTGGAGTTTATATGGAAGTAGGTTCTCAGTTGCTTGAGGTGGGTAATCAGATATAAGTCAGTATGCAAATGGAGCAAATGCAAATGCTAAAATTATATCATTAGAATTTAACAGAATATAATTATAAATTATTTTTATATATTTATATTTGTGTATATATATACATAAATTATAAAATTTTCACGTAACTTCTAAGAGCAGAACTCTTAAAACTTTTGCCTAAGGAAGATGAAAATATAAAAAATGACAAGATAACTGCTGCAGAAACAAAAATGCATCACAACATTATCAATAATCATTAATACAGATTTTGTGGTTGTGATAACAAATGAAACACTTGTTTGTCAGGCTTCACTTGCTGATAAAAAGGCAGATCTTGGTAGGGAAAAAAGTATATATGCTATCAAAAACATATTAGCTCTTCCTTATCTGGGGAAAATGATAAAGACAGGACATACTTTTCTTTATTGTCGTTAATGCTTCACACTGTGGAAATACCAAAATATTTCATTATGCATTACTACATAGATATAATCTGCTTGATTATTTTCAAGATAACAAAGAAGTTGCAGTGCTTATTTAAGAATTAAAAAAACAGACATTCTGTACTTATGACTATGTATCATCATTTATAGATTCTATGCTAATATTAATTTTGGTAGATATTATTGACTACAATTAACAGAAAATGAGAATGAATATTTGCTCTCTGCTAACTACCAGCTTATATAGAGCACAAGATAACAAGGTATGCTATATCTATATCGTAATTTTATCTTGAAAGTCATTAATAAACAATTTCAATCACTGTTCTTCATTTATGAAATGCATTTCAGCACTACAGAGATCTTTCATTTTGGCAACCTTGAACACATGAAAATATTGAGATATATCCCCACAAGATGATTTTTCTCTATACTACACAGCTGAAAGGAGTTTAAAGTATTTTCCACTTATTAGAGGTTACTTCTGTGCATTAAGGGAGAATTTTCCATGTTACATTTTTAAAGTTATTAAAGAGTAATAAAGCTGGTGATGTTGCAGAGACACTCCTTAGGATGTAGCAATGTATACATATATATTTATTTCCCAAGATGCTAAAAGCTTTTTTTTTTATGATACAGCTAATTAAAACAGTCTGATCCTTCTGTTTATGAGGTATTGCAGTCACTGAAGTGTAAACTAAAAAAAAAAAAAAGAATTTATGAAGGATCACTGGGCCACAAATATGGCTCCTATTAAAAAAACACACACTGATGAAGTAGGAAAGAAGTAGAGGAGTTTTATTCCGTTGCATATATCCATCTGGGGGTGAGAAGGAGGGCTTTTTCAGGAAGAACTGTGGAAGATTTTAAGTTGATTTGGCTGCTTGTATGAAGACTTGTGTGCTGACAGACTCAGTACAGTATGTATGTGGGTGGGTGTGTGTGTGCACTCAGAGTTCAGGAGTCCTGTTGTTGGAAAATGTATGAAGATCGAGCTTAAAATCCCAGTTCTCTCAAATATTCAAAACATTCAGGACTTGTGTTGTCCAGACATCAATGAAAAATAAAATATTTCCCTTGAATAACTAAATACAGATAGGCTGCAGAAATCTGTAAAATACTGGCTCTGTTAAGGCTAACTTGCACATTATATTTAATCTCGTTTGTACATGTAAAGAGTATTTTGTGAATCCATTAAAAATAACATATGTGCCCTGAAATGCAGTAAAACTGATTATGTGCACACTTAATTTGTATTGTATGTAATATATATTATAAAATAATATATTCTAAATAATGTGCTAGAGTCTACATTATCTGAGTTATTTATAAGAGGTAGTAATGTCGAGTAGAAGGAAAAATGAATGACTAAGAAAACCTGTTTTTTTATATGTCACTTAAAATAAAATATTATTTCCGAATTTCCAATTAGTTGTACCTCATCGTCATAGAATCACCTAATATTTCAGTTTGAAAGGGAGCTCCGGGGATCATCTGGTCCAACTCCCCTGCTCAAGCAGGGTGAGATGAACTTTGTCCTTGCCGAAGACATTGTCCAGTTGGGTTCTGAAAAACTCCCGGGATGGAGACTCCACAACCTCCCTGGGCAAGCTCTTCCAGCGTTCAACCACTCCCACAGTGAAAAAGTTTTTCTGCACGTTTAGATGGAACTTCCTGAGTTTCAGTTTGTGCCCATTGCCTCTTGTCCTGTCTCTAGGCATCACGGAGAAGAGTCTGGCCCCATTCCCTTTACACCCTCCATTCAGATATTTCTAAACATTGATAAAATCCCTCCTGAGCCTTCTCTTCTCCAGGCTGAACAGTCCCAGCTCTCTCAGCCTCTCCTCATATGAGAGATGCTCCAGTCCCTTCATCATCTTGGGACCCCTCTGCTGGACTCGCTACAGTATGTCCATGTCTTTTGTGTCCTCAGGAGCCCAGAACTGGACACAGTACTCCAGTGTGGCCTCACCAGTGCTGAACCAAGGGGCAGGATCACCTCCCTTGACCTGCAGCTGATGCTCTTCCTAGTGCAGCCCAGCATACCATTGACCTCCTTTGGCATGAGGGTGCATTACTGGCCCATGTTCAACTTGTTGTCCCCCAGGACTCCCATGTCCTTCTCTGCAAAGCTGCTCTCCAGGTTGTCAGCCCCCAGCCTGTACTGGTGCATGGGGCTAATCATCCCCCTCATGTGGGACTCTGCACTTGCCTTTGTTGAACTTCATGAGGTTCCTTTTTGCCCATTTCTCCAGCCTGTTGAGGTCCGTCTGAATGGCAGGACAACCATCTGGTCCATAAGCTGCTTCTTGCAGATTTGTATTGTCTGCAGATTTGCGGAGGGTGCACTGTGTCCCACCATCCAGTGTCCTGGCCTCAGTATCCATCCCTGGGGGACACCACGGCTGACTGGCCTCTAGCAGAACTTCATGCTTATGATCACAGCCCTCTGAGCCTGGCAGTTCAGCCAGTTTTCGATCCACCTCACTGTCTACTTACCTCATCCATACTTCATCAGCTAGTCTGTGAGGATGTTATGGGAGACAGTGTTGAAATCCTTGCCAAAGTCAAGATAGTATCCAGTACTCTCTCCTCATTCCAGTCATTCTGTTGTAGAAGGCTATTAGGTTGGTCAAGCGTGATTGCCGCTTCATAAATCCAAGCTGACTACTCCTAGTCAGGTAAGAGTTTCAGAGAAGATCTGGTCTATCTCTTTTTTGTTATCCCTGATGCTGTGCAGTCTGCTGATCATGTCCCACAACTCCTTTACCGGGCAGCACAAATCCTTCACCAGCACACTCCTCCTGCAAGAAAGGAGACCATCTCCAAAGCTGCCAATCTCAGCGAGAGGCACCAATCTGTCTCTGCAGCTCAAGACCTAGAAAGCTGCATCCTTGCTTGGGAGTTTGATTTGAGTCGAGGCTTCTGATGTTCCAGGGGTATTTGCTCTAAGTGCTGCTTGGGACCATGCACTGTGGTGCATCACCACCCTTGCTGAGCACATATAGTCTGTCCTCAACAGAATTTCTGGCTCCCTTCTGTGTAACCTTCCACAAGAAATGCTGTGCAAACTGTTGTCTTTTGGCTGTGTCCATTTGCTGCAGTAGCTTCCCCTGCAGCAACCACTCCTGGGTCAACCAGCCCACTCCAGAAGAACTTGATGGCCACGGGCAGCACAAAGTGGTGATAGTTGGGTGGGAGATCCTTTGGCTTATCTGCTTCAGATTAAGTCATGTGCCTAGATTTGCCAGTTTTGTGGGTGTGGGTATCTAGAGAATAAGGCAGTGCCTAGCTGACTCTTACTCCCATGATAGTCAGTGAATGTGCAGGGAGAACTGCAGCTATAGGAGGAAAGGCAAGAAAAGACATGGCACTCCCAGTGGAGATGGCTGTTGAACACCTCCCGAGTCAGGGCAAATTTGCTTCTCATTGCAATTATTTAGAATGTAATTTGGGGTCTTGAGGCATCATTAACTAAAGCTTCAACAAGATGCAATAAGAAGTGAGAGCTCCTCTCTTCTGTCTCCAGCACATCACCATTCCCATCCAACTTGATATTATTTGACCACGCTCAGCCACGTGGTAACTTTTTGCCTTGACAGTGCTGCAGCAGCAAAGGCAGGATTTATCACTTGTGCAGCCACCTCCGGCAGCTGTTAGATGAAAATGGAAAAAGGAGCCCTCCTTCATCCCCTGGAGAGCCATTGAGACAGAAACTCCAAGCATCTGTTGTGAAGATGGACAGTTTTAATACCATACAAGAGCCTACAGACACTTGCCCTGACTGGAGCATGTTCGACAGTGCTTACTTTGCTGGCACATGCCTGCTCTCACCTCTTGATATTTTTATTATTTTGCTGACAGGGTTTTTTTTCCAGATGATTTATGAGCCAGACCTTTTATTTTGGTTAAAGCCCAGGAAGCATCGAGTAGGGACGAGGTTAAAGGAGGTCAAAGGAGGAGATAGGAATTGGAGCCTGTAGCTAGGATGCATTATGTTTTCCTTAGACCTAGCTGCCAGTTTCCCCTTGCCTTTGCCACATGATGGATTTTCTCTCAGCTCCTCACTAGACACCTTGCACAGCAACAGCATTCAGAGAGAAATTACATCCAAATCTGGGATGGATAGTTTTAGTACAAACTGGCTACCACTCATAACTCAACAGTACCGATCAATATTGACAGCAATGGCTGGAGTGGAGCCAGATGGGAGCGCGCATGTGAGGGCCTGCCCTGAAAGAACAGGCTGCACCGCTGGCCTCAGAACAGCTGTGGTCAGATGGCTCAGGCAGATTTCATCTTTGCGGGTGTGAAGGTGATGGGGTGGCAGAAGCTGAGAGTTGTCCTTCACTAGCCAGGATAAGACAGAATTATGTGAACCATTGATGCTCAGGACTAACTTCCCTTCTTTACTGCAACTGCATTAGTGATGCCCCCCCATAGAAAAGTCATCCTGACATCAGCAAGGATGTACTGTGCCATGCCTATGCAGACTAGCATCCTGGGAAGAAAGGATGGGTGCCAACCCTTCCCCTTGTGTGCAGAGGCTCTGCAGGGTTCATCTGTGGATTCAGCTCTGCTGTGATTCAGCTCATGAGAGACTTTGGCTAAATTCCAGAGACCTGCACTGGCCTCTCACCCAATTCTTTTTTCTCCAGATTACCATTAGATGACAGGGAAGAAGGCGGTTGGCGCATAGTCTTCTGTCTCCCACATGCCATACAGCAAAGGGGGATGAACATAGTGCTGTGGAGACCTAGTCATGCAGCTCACTTCAGCAGAACAAAAAGAGAACAGGAGCTCCTGTGGAATTTGCTGATTTAAAATAACCTGTTTGTTACAAAGCACCTCACAGGACAGCAGATAACCTGCTGCTGTCAAGGTCTGGTCTTCTTTGGGTTCTCTGCATTTATTATATCTTCTCAAGAAAGAAGAAGAAATGAAAAAGTATACTTCCTTTTCTTTTGGGAGGGGCGGGGGGAGGGGCGAAGCTCTCTTCTGTCCACCAGTGCTATTGTAGCAAAAAACACAACCTTGCCAATAACATCCTGTAGGTAGAGTCTTCAGAAGAGCAGATACTCACTTCCTAGGCAGCCAAATGTTTAGCATCATCACAGCTGTGAAAGAGATAACTAGCTATTTCCACCATCGGTTGTACCCAAGAGAGACAGCATAATTAGGAATGCCTGAAACATTCAGCAGGGAGATCAGAGTATATGAAGAAAAAGTAGGAGAATAAACAGGTGCATCCCAGATGCTCAGTAGCACAGGTTAGCTGACACAACCATATCCTCTCTACCTACAAACCTTCAAGGAAACGACATCCCACCAGTCTCTTCCAACAGCAGCTGAGGTATGCTGTTTAATGTGCCTATTTCTTTCCAGTGGAGCTGCTTATTTGGAAATGTGCCATAGATGGAGTTGTTTTTCTGTTTGGTTTCTTATTATGACACAGCATTGCAAGTCATTAGCACTTCATATTTAGTGACAATCTTCCTCCTTTGGAGACCACTGTTAGATAAGACTGTGAGGCTGAAATGATCTGAGTGCCACTCAAGGGGGCCTTGTTATCTTGTCCAAAGAAACTTACGCTAATGTTAAAACATACACTGAAAAAAAAACTAGCAACAACTATCAAGATCAAAAACAAGACCCTGTTTTTTGTTGCTAGCCAAATCAGCTCAGTATTTGCACTGGTCTTCATGGCAGCAGAGACATGGCCCTACATCAAGGAAATGAGTCACCTCAGGGTGTCTCCCTGCAACACTGGCAAGTTTCAGGCAGCAAGACAGGAAGAGCCAGGTAGGGCAGCTGGGGGACCTGTTCCTACCCTGGTATTCATTTGCTCAAATTGCTCAGCACCCACTGGTGAATAAAAACAACAGTTTCGGCTCCTGGACACATGTTGGGAGTAAGGCTGGGTGAATAATTGATTTTTCAGTTCAACTATCAAGTTAAAATGTGAAAAAAAATCAATTTGATCTGAAATAAAACAGATTTTTTCAGATTTTCTTGCCAAAAAGAAAAATCAAATGATTCCATTTCTTTGGTTAAAAACAAAAAGTTTCATTTGAATTTGTGCCATTATGAAAAAAAAAGAAAAAGGATGTCCACAGCTTCTGCAGCTTGGAAATCAGAGTTATGGCATCTTTTGGCACTCAACACCCTTTAATTTAGGCATCAGCATAGCCTGGAGCGATGTCTCAGTGCTCAATCCCTACACTGTGGACAATGTCCCCATGTTCCATAATGAATCTGTTCCACTTGTGTATTATCACTAGAGCAAGAATGGAAGGTGGATGTCTCCTTTCCACGTGAGTGTGCTACCATCTGGAATGCAAGGTCATCCTAGTCCCCTAGTCAGTCATGAAGGAATTTGTCTTTATAGGGTGTCCTCACTCAATCTACCTTCAGTTTCAGGTATTTGGCAGAGAAGTGGAGCTCGCTGGCTTAGACCTCTGCTTTGAATTGAGCAGAGAGATTTCAGTTGGAGAGAGTGTTTTAGCCAGCTAACTTAAGGGGAAAAGTGGCTTAGATTCTTGAAATTATTTGTTTATTTATTTGCTTTTAGCAGGATGGACATTTTACAAAATAGGTGAAATGCAGATTAGAACAAAACATTTTAGACTGGTTCATTCTGACATTGAAACTCATTTGCCTGAGTTGTCACAGAATCTCATGAAGACAGTCCGTCAGGTTTCCTTGTCATTTTGAGTTAGAAAGTTGCCCAGTGCCCAAAATTGTTACTATTACGTTTTACTTTAAACCCTGTAGTACTAGATACTATTTATGGTGCTGTCAAGAAAGGCAGAGCTTTTTTGTTGATCCGTCTAGTACCAGAAGACAGGACTCAAGCATGTCTCTTGTTTCGGGTGAGTTGTAGGCACATGAATTGTATTATCTGCAGATAAAGGTCCCTCAGGTACCTTTAGGGGATAGAGGCAGTAGGTTCCTATAGCAAAAGCCATGTGAAAATAGAAACATAACAGCAACTGCTAACACTAATCACCTTTTCATCTTAAATCAAAAACACTCACCCAGGGTGCAAGAGACCTACATATTTGTTTTCTCTTCTGCTTCCCAAGACACATCTCCTGCCTCCCAGAAAATGCTCTACATTCATCTACTTGGAAAAAGGTAGCAGGAGGGAGCAAGTAGCGACTTTCCTCCCATTTTGTGGGAGCTGGCCCATTGTGCAGAGAATAACTCAGAATTTAGATGGTAAGATGAAACTGATTTGTACTGAGTATCTGTTTTTTCTGCCTGAGGACTAGCTTGGCAGTTGAGACGATTGTCCTGCACTGAAGAACTGCCTCTAGTTTAGTAACTGTGTCACCCTTCTAGGGTAATGAAGCCTTGAATCTCCTGAGATGGAAGAGGGCAATGAACAAATCTTTGACATCTGAGCAAGTGACAGTATTATGAAAGCATCTGGACTCTACGGATCTAAGTGAAACAAGCAGTGCTCTTCTCGGTGTCATGAAGTCTGAAGCTCTCCCAGGCCAGCAAAGAAAGAGAACTTTGAGCAAACAGAGAACTTCAAGGTAGAAAACAAACAAACAAAATCAGCAGATGCCAGGCAGCTGAGAAGGGTCAGAAAACCACTAAGTTTTTTTGATAAGTAGGATCTCAGATTTAGATTTTGCACCTACTTTTCAAGTGTCTATCTACATCTTTAGGCAGAAAAAGTTCTCAAAGCTTCTGAGACAACAAATATGCCTACAATGATGTCTCTGGGATTGCAGTGCTGACATTGCATGCATAGTAACAGCAGACAACAGCAGCTGATGAAAATAATAATTATCCAAAGGGAGAAATAGGTGCTCCCCCTAGCCCTTTCATAGACCATGTTACAGAGTCACAGAAGCATCTACTGAGTGTTACTTGACCTTTCCTCCCTTCTGTGACTTCATTCACCAAATCCCGTGATAAACTTTGTGTTACCAAGTGGTCTCCTTATCCATGACTCCTTCCTACCTCCATTCTGAATAGATCAAGGGTGATACAGACCAATCCATAGTACAACTGCCAAGCAAAATCAAGAGGCTGAGCAGTCAGGAAATTCACACCACGCTGGCACAAGTATCAGTCAAAGCTCTCATTCTCACTAGATCTGCTGGGCCCCTGGCATGGGTCATCTGAGTATGTCCACAAAGGGGCCCAGAAGTGGAGCTGCTGGATGTCAGTCAAGGCCACACACCAAAGACAGAAAACAGTTCACAAAAAGCAAAAGTGGAGCAGTTGGCCACTGACAGAGAAGTTCCAGCAGTCAGTGGCTGATTTGAGAAGCCAATGAACATCACAAGATGAGGGACACATTTTGCTCTGTGAGTATGGGAGGTTTGAACTGAGCTTTATAGAAATATTCTATTGCTATTCTCAGAGCAGCCCCATTTCTGCCTGAGATTTTCTGGCCAGAAATATGTGCACATACATGTATGTCTCAGTGCAGGCTCAGAGAGCCTCACTTCCTGCACTTGCAGAATTAGATTCACAAGTGATATATCTAGTGCTTCTGGAAGGTGTAAGACCCAACCCTTATGGACTTTCCAGTAGATCTGGATACATGTGGTGGATTAAGTTAGGATTTCTGCATTTAAACAGTTCAGTTAGTGCTACTGCACAGAAAATAGACCTGGAAGAACTTTGATTGAACATAATCAGTGGATGGAAGAAGTGGTATTTCACAGGAAATCTAGCTGCATGTTAGCCTTAGCCAAGCAGAAATTTCAAGGGTGGAAGTTTGGAGATCTTGTCTTTAGGGGAGGAAAAATCAAGCCGTGTCATATAGGCAAAATATCTGCTGAGGTTGTCAAGGGTAGTTCAAGAACTGGATGACATGGCAGGACCATGAAGAATGCATGCAATAAAGGCTTCTCCTGTTCCAGCCTGCATGTAGACAGAGTAATGTGGACGAAACTGGAGAGAGATGATCCTCAGAGGAAGGAGAAGAACAGGGTTCTTTGGGAATAGAGCTTGCCAAAGTGGCATGTCAGTTCATATGAGCGTGGAAAGTCCCTGCTACTGTTGCCTTCTGATATGTATAGGCCATGAAAACTTTGCATTCATTATTATAAATAAATAACCCCAAGAGTATAACTGAGGTGTGTCACTGAGATCATCTCCTACCAGGATGATACCTCCTGTATCCCTGAATGTTGGTGAGCAACCATGCAGCTGCAGCTTAAAAAGTGAGAGAGCTGCATGAAGCAAGGGCTGGAGTAAAGAGAGGCTGTGTTTCTACTTTCTTGCTTTGCATCTATTGTTCAGAGAGAAGACATTGCTTTACAAGGCTGCCAGTCTATCACCTTTCATCAGCGCAAAGTATATTTTGATAAAGAAATGAAATATGCACACTGAGGATAATTGCAGGTTGTAGATGGTGATAATAGCTGTAATTTGGATTGTGGAAGCAATAAACCCAGACTCAATCACTGGCTGCTTTATTTGGGAAAGAACCCAAGCTGCAAACACTGAAAATGAAATTTATGAAAAACATATATTTCAAGACAAGAAATTAGCATATGTCTGCTGCTGTGGTTGCAGGGAACTGAGTGCTTCCAACTTTCTGCAGGCTAATCCAAGATGTTTGCTTTAAGATAGGCAGGCTAGATAGGAGACAGTTCATCACACACAGTCATGGGTAGCCGGTACAAGTGGAATATATCATCTGTCAGGGGTTTGAATCTTTCTTTAGCAATGATGAATTGTGTAGATTGGACACCTAATTTTTAGGGAGCTAAAGGTAAGCAGGATAAATTTTGTTTTCACTTGATTGGCATTGGGTCATCAAAGATAGTCTGTTAAAAAAATATATCATTCCCACTGAGGTTGCCATATTCATGCCAGTGGACTGCAAAACATTCCTAATTGTATCTACTGCTGATGGCCTGACTCATTTCATGCTGCTCCAGTTGATGACATATGCTCAGCAGGATCATAGAATGAGAGGAAGATAAGGAAAATTACATCTCATTCTTTTTCTTCTCTCATCCTTTCTTTCTTCTTTGACAATCTGGATCTTTCTGTTAGCTTCTCTGGAGCAGCATCATGCTCAGCTGTATCTAGTCTGGTTTTAAACATCTCGGGCAAAACAAGACAAAAAAAGCATGCAATTAACAATAAAATTGCTTCAAAAATGAGATTCAGACTGAATGAGACTGCATTTGATTTTTGACCAAATTCATTTAATGTTCTGGGCAAAAAGAAATGAATGAAGGTGAAAATACACAAGTGTTCCATTTAGACACTTTCAAAACAAAAATACTGTGCTACAAAAATTCCAAAATAGTTTAATTTTTATTTTTAATTAAATTACATCATTTCAGTATAAAAGTGACCAATATCAAAAGGGAAAGAGGTACATACATGCGGCAAATAGCCCCAAAATACACAGTATTTATCTTACTCTCAAGGGAAACATTCCAGACTGACCCAAAGTGAATACTACTTTTTTTCAAGTTCCATGCTTTGAAGAAGAATAACAAAAATTGCTTCCAAAACAAACTTAAGTCGACTTTTAGGCTTGGTCACTGACATGAGAACTTCATTATTTTCACAGATCATATCTGAAGTGCTGAAGCTTCAATCATCTCCCTCAGAGAATTTCTTCCCCTGTAAAATTGATCTCCAGGGAGTTTCCTTGACAGTCAGTTGAACCACCCTTTCTCTCATTTTCATCCCATTACTCTTAGCAAATTATTTTGTTAGCGTTATGGTGATGTGTGATGGATATTCATGAGACCCTTTGTTATGCTGAGCTCTATATTATGGGATGGGAATGTGTCCAGAAAAACCTCTTGTTACTGATGGATGAGTAATTGTTTTACCTCTAAATAGCTTTGCAGCAAAGTAACTCAGGTCTGTCTTTTCTTCATAGGCATGGAACTACAGCCTCAGTGAAATGGAAACCTCACAATTAATGGCCCATGTAGCTCTCTCTGGAGGTGGGAGGGCTGCTCAGGAACTGGAAAAAGGAACAAAATGGCAACTCCCAAGAGTTGTTATAGAATCTTCACTAAAACAAACAAAAACACTCTTTTTTCTTTCTTGTCTTATTTGCCAGTAGGAACAGGGACTGTCTCATTGTTTCATATTTGTATGGCAAAAATACCACCATAGGTCCTGATCCACACATGGTTTTTTTGACCATAAATACATTCTGATCCAAATGGGCCAGGTGCCATTTCCCAAAGAAAGAGAATGGATGTAGGCAGTTTCACACTCTGCTCTTCCTTGCATGCCACCACTAAGGCACAAGACCCTGCTGCTCCCCAAAGAGAAGAGATGTTCACCAACCCCCACAAAAAGCCAGCCAACCATCTTGAACAATATGTTACAGCAGCAGCAGTGGTCCAGTTTCACTCTCTGTATGCAGATAAGCCAAAGACACCAGAAGACTAGTTGCCAGTGTCAGCATGTTGTCTTGGGTCCCAGCCAATGCTCTGCCTAAGGCGAAGCAGCTGATGACCTCTTGTAGACTACTCCTGTTCCCCCATGAGATGGCATCCCATGTCTGTGGAGCACCAGGCACATGCTGTGAGGATGAGGTGTGGGGTGTGTGTGTTTGCAGGGAAACTCCAGAGACCTTGCAATGCACTGCAGCAGATTTCCTAGCTCCTGGACCACTCAGGAAGCTCCTGCTTCATGTTTTCCTTCACATGTATGCTCTGTGCAGAGTCAACAGAGTATGTTCTTATTCTCAGGCATTCATTCATTGCAACAGCAAATGGCCCACTCCTTTCATAGCAGCCTCTTTCCTGTGCTCGTGCTGACACAGCCATATTTAGGTCATCATCTTCTCAGTTACATCTGCCATCACTTTGGCTGTCTAGCATCAACCACTGGCACGAATACTACTTAAGCTAAGAGTTAAAAATTATCTTTATTCAATCCTTGGCTAAACAAATAAGTAATCCCTTTTCAAAGCTATTTAAGGGTTCCCATCACCAGCTTCTTCCATGTGTCTGGACCAGCGCTTTCATCAGAAGATCACTTTTCCTTGTTCCCTGAAAGAGGGGGGCTGAGCACAGTCTCAAGGGCAGGGCTGTGGGTCTGTCCCTGGCTCTGTAAGATCATGCAATGATGCCAAAGCCTAAGCATGGCCCAGTGAAGAGACTCAGTATTGGAAGATGTTTGATCCAAGGAAGGTAAGCTGAGGCAAAGTCTAACTCAGTCTAACAGACTCCCAATCTGAAAAAGATTTTATTTGCAAATCTGCAAAGAACAGAGGCACTAAAAATAGGAGCTATTTAAGATTAGAAGCTCATGTTTGTGATTGTAGTATTCTTCAAAACTTCTTGTAAGGGTGAGGTGGGGGCACCGCCTGGACTCCCAGCAGGGATGGATACACAAACACAAGGCATACGATGGTTGATACGGAGCATTTATTACCTCTGTGTCTGAACGGGGGTTCCCCGGTGTTTTCCTGATCGAGGCAATAATGGAGCAGGGGATCCCTGGTACTGCTGAGCATCGGTCCAGGGTGAGGAACACGGCGGGTGGGGCACTAGATGAAGTTTTTATGTACTATACACATGCACAGTAAGCATGTTGAGCTCATTGTTATTCTCGATTCAAAGCCCAGGTGCAGCGCCACCCTGGCGCAGGCTCAACTACATGACTATAGGTCAACATGCCCTGTTGATGCTCCTTTTCCCACGGAAGGGTCTGGCTAGCTTCCATCACCTATCTCCTCGACATTCTTCCGCACTTTCCCATACACTTCTCTTTTCAACATCTGTTTAACCCTGCAAGTGACTGATGATGCTTCAGTTTTCAGTGTTCAGACCCCATCAGCATGGAATTGAGGCTGAGCAGCTTGGGCCCAGGTTCACAGAGATGTCTGGAAGCCCAGCACTTGTGGATGCCTGTGAGAAACGAGATCTTACGCGCTTCTGTAGGTCTCAGCCATGTAATAACATCAAAGCTAATTGTTCCTCCTCCTCTCCCTGTCTACCTACCAGTCAGGCTTTTCACAAATGTGGCTGTGACTATCTTTTCCCATCAAAATACAGCTGAAGGAAGAGGGGCTGTTTACAGCCACATTCCTCCTCTCCTCTTCACTGATGGTTAAGTAGCTGTCACATTTATTAGGGTAGACCTGCATTCAAATTCC
This sequence comes from Dromaius novaehollandiae, assembly GCF_036370855.1. NCBI lineage: Eukaryota > Metazoa > Chordata > Aves > Casuariiformes > Dromaiidae > Dromaius > Dromaius novaehollandiae. Next base: position 17,325,521 of record NC_088114.1, read on the forward strand.
CCTGCCTGAGACGGCAGCCCTGTGGCTATTGCACTTAGCAAGCAGAGGTAGGAGAGGGATCCTTTGGATAACCAAGAGCTGCTGCAGAGACTGGAACCCAGAGCTCCCTCACCACGGAGCGCTGCATCCCTCAGTTTCAGCCCCATTCTCACTGCTCTTTCTCTCAGCGTGTCCCTCCCTCCCCCAGAGGGGAAGGCCTTCTAGGCCCAGGGCCTAGGTGGGCACCTCAGTAACTGTTCCACATGATGTGGATCAGCTTCACAAGGGCAAGTCAGGGATGCACACCTACCCTCAGGAAACCTGACAGCCCCATATCAAGGAGCTTTAAGGAAGGAGCCTAGTCAGGACCACACCAGATCTCTGGGTGCTCTGGCCATGAAGTCATTGTGTAACCCTATAGCCTAAAACCATGAGAGTGCAGAGCTGTTTTCCCCTATTTCAGTCTGGAGAAGCACAGCCCACAGCTTCCCCCTCTTCCTTCTGGGGGAAGAGGGAGGGGGAGATGCCTCTGGGGATAAGTATTTTTCTGTCCCTGTTAGAAAGGCAGAGAGGGAACATACAGAAAGGTCCAGATCCCATATGCACGTTAGGGAGGACACAGCTTGTGGCAGTTCTGTTAACACTCTACTGCCTCTTAACACTGGAGTGAACACGGCTTTTGCACTCCCTTTGGAAATGTTTCAATGGCAGAACTGGGTTTGATGTGCCCAGGACGAGGGATACCCAGACTTCTGCTGATGCAAAACTGGTGAAAAGCCACCATGAAACACCAGGGGTGGAGCTATTGTCCAGGAGTGGGTTTTGTTCAATACTAAAGACATTGGTATGGTCTTACATGCCATGAATGCCAGTCTGGGCGATAGAACTCTATGGGGCTACCTTGGACAGCCAGAGGTGCTGTTCCTACTATTTGGAGTAGCATCTGGTAATTGGATGGCACAGCACACCACTGATAAAGAAAACTGGAGAGAGAACATGTCTCTGCAGCAAGTCCAGGAGCAGTCACAAAGAACTGGATGGTTTATTACCTCTTCCTTTTCTCTTTATTAAGCTCTTTGGATTCATGGTTAGGATTCATTGATTCACTGAAGTGTTTCTCACTACCACATTGATGTAGTTGCTGGAGTTTCTAGGTAAGAAATCCTAGTTCTTATATTATCCTGACGAAATGGCAAGGGCTGAACAACATCATTCTGTCCATTGAAAGTGTTGGGATGTAGTGAATAGTTTTTGTGTTAAAATCTGAAAAGTTCCAAATGAAGGATACAGCCTTTGGCAATGAAGAAGGCTGCTCATCCCTACCTTGGAGAGACCTGTTCCCACAGAGGTGGTTCTTACCAGGGCCCACTGTACTGTCCTGCTCCACTTGTGTAGCACAAACACAGTCACAGTGCTAGAACTGCTATAGGACTGAGCACATCTGCTTCCTCTTCACTGCCTACTGAGGCAATTCCTCTCCAATGCAAATATAACATACAAGTGGCTGGACACAGATCATTCTTTTAATGTTATCTTATTCTTTCCCACTCACGTCTCATGCAGAGCTTTGTATTGGTTCTGTCCTCCACCCTCCGCATCAAGAAAGTCTTCTGTTATTATACACAGCAGTTTCTCTTAACAGGAGATTGGTAGCTGGCGATGCTAATGCTAATGTAGTTCCAGAAGAAAAGTTGTGCTGACATTTACATGCAGCCTGAGATTAAAATCCCTACATCCATGAGAGCAACCTCAGCCCATTCCAGCAGTAAATAGATGTCTGCCCAGTCTCATGTTTCAACTCTCAAAAAACTGGTAGTTTTCACAGTTGCTGAGAAAACAATTCTCACCTGCAGAAGAAACTGTGGGATGTTGTGACACAATTCGTCATCCACCAGCTCCTCTCTGGGTAGGCAGCAGGGGGCAACTGCTTCCCTCCATATTGCAAAGTCCAGCAAGAAATGAATATCTTCCCTCTGAAGATTCAGGGAGAGGATGGAGTCTAGCTGGCCTAACATGTTTGTGACGTCCACAGTAACACAGAAGTACAGCAGGAGGAAGGACACAGTGCATAAATTCCATGCATATACCATTATTTATTGTTAATAATAGGATCCACTACTAACACAAAGCATCATTGTCATTCATAAGGCCCCTTGCACACCTGGCTTTCACTGGGTTGGATGTGTACAGATGCACCCAGAACATGAAACAAACACAGACCAAGCGTGAGATGATGGCCAACAGCTGAATACAACAAGTGTCAAAATAAGTAGCTATCTTCTTTAAAAACTGCATTTGTTCTACATCTTCCCCTGAAAAACTGAGTCAAAGAAGCAGGATGATGAAAGAGCAAACAAGAGATAATCAACAAAGAAGTTCTGGCAAGAAACCAAGTCACCTTTGGAGCTTCTTGTGTTGAACAAGAAACCATCAATGATAAGGTAAAGCCATAAATGATTTCATAGTGGGCTGGCCCAAACAGTGAAATTATTCTATGGGGAACAGCTCTTCACAGGCTAATTGGGCTTTTTCAGTCTTGAACACCAAGGATACACCAGGGGCTAGTTTCATTTATTGGATTTAGAAGTATTTACAAATCTGAAACCATAGATCTAGGGCTTTGTAGCCTTATCTAAAGAGCAGAAATGGAGCTAAGACTAATGTCAGCCCAGACTTTGTCTTCATTCTTGAGCTTAACTGATTGATTGAGTTACATGTAGATCATTACAAAACATATATTAAAAGACAACTCTGGAGCTCCAGGGAGACCAGCCTTTAACACTAGCAAAAAACTCAACCACCAAAAGTCAGCAGCAGTAATACAAAAGAAACCTGCAGTAACAAAATGCCAAAGAGGTAAAAATAATTCCAGTCACTAGCCAAAAATCCCAGTTTTCCTCTCTTCATGCTGGGCATTCGCCTTTTACTTGTGTGAACCCAAGGTCACCACATTTGGACTATAATGGACCAAGACTGTGACAGGTTTGATCGTGAGAGATATAGTCCTTGAGGAAGGCTAATCTCCAGATCAACAAGCCTTATAGGTCGCAACAAACACCTAAAGACATCTGGCAGCCAGTCATGGGGTTGGAGAGAGCTCGCTTAGGCAATTGAGACATTCTGGTCTGCATCAGGGCTGTTAGCTGAAGGGCAGAGCCACCCAGGAAACCCAAAAGCTCCTGCATGTCCTCCCTGCACTGAAAGGCCACAGTTAGAATGGGGCAAAACATTTATTGATGAGTAAAATGTCCCAGATAAATAATCTCAGAGGGATTATGCCAGTGAAATTTGGCCTACGGCTTCATTTGGAAAAAATCAGAAAACTCTTTCTTGAAGTTGAAAGAATCATAGAATAATTCAGGTGGAAGGGACTTCATAATGTCTCTAGTTCAATCTCTTGCTCAAAGCAGGGTCAGCTATGAGACAAGATGAGGTTACTCAGGGTTTTATCCAGTCTGGTCTTAAAAACCTTTAAGGATGGAAACTGCAGAAACTCTCTGGGCAACCTGTTCCAATGCCTCACTGTCCTAATGCCAAAAAAAATGCATTTGGAGATTTTGTTTCTGAATGATCCTCTTTAAAAAGCTGAAGGCAGGAAGAGAGAAAAAGTGGACAGCCTACAGAAAAACGAAACAACCTGTTGGGAGGTGGCTCAAGCAGGAGCAGAGCTCATTTCACCTGTTTTTTTCACATCTCCGGTCTGAGCTAGTCATCCCAGTTCTCTCCTTTCTGCCTGCAAACTGACACCTTCAGGATATGATTCAATACATTGTAAAGGAAACATTTACAATGGCTGAGACCAATGGCCCTCAGGACCTCTCTCTCTGGTGACTGTGAGGAGACCCCAGACTACTCATGCAGAGAAAGACATCTCCACAGAGATGTATAAACCTGACTGATGTTTCCCACCTTTCCTACCTCTTTCACACCATCCCCTCAAAAGCTGCAAACTTGCTGTCTGAGAGAAAGCTGGACCACAAATCAGATCAGCCTCCAACCAGAAAATCTATTTCTGCAGCTGCCTTACAGATGCAAATGTCAAAGCATTAAAACTGAGGAAGTTGTGCTTGTAAAAAGGCTGGGGGAGTGGATTTGCCCCCTCCTGCCCATCCCCTCTCCCCCAGCTAACATGGCTAACAAACAGGGAACTTGCTCCCTCAGAGAGGGGCTGGCCCGCACTCTTTCTGTTTGCTTTCTCTAGAGCTCTCTGCTTTCCTCCTTTGGAGGCAGGCCCAGGTCCAGCCAGCTGGCTCATGTATGACCCCTAGCTCAGAGAGGTGCTGGCAGCTCCTTGCTCCTCACGTTCTCTGTTAGCTCTGGTTGAGTGTGAAAAGCCAATGCATTTGCAAGATATTGCTGGCATCTAAATCACAGCTGCACAAAGTGGCCTGGGGTCTCTCACATGCTCAGGGTGCCATATCTGATGTCCTTCTATATCAGCCCAAACAGGCATATGGAGCTGATGTCACAGTTAGCTCAACAGAGACAATAAAATACAATTTGCCATCTAATTACCGCTGACCAGAGTGGCTTGTGTACTTTAAAGGGCTCATTAATTTAAACTAGTCTTTTATTTAGCTGTTACTTTTATGCAGCCTCACTCATCACTCAGTCAGGCCTCAGTGTACCCCATTATCACCATGTAGTCTCAAGCTGTACAAGCAGCTCACAGATGCCAAGCAGCCCCCTTTGCAACTCACAGGGAGCAGTGGCCAAGGCAGCAACTGGAGATTAGAACTGAACATTAGATGTGAGCCAGTTGCAAATGCCACTTAACTGTTTTGGCTCCTGCAAGGACAGATCAGTCCAAGTGGCTTTGGGAGTAGTAAAACTGGTTTGCAAATGATACTACTCTGATGACACCCTTTCTGTATTGTGCACAGAAACTAACAAAATGGTAAGACCTGGAAACATAAAAATCATTTGATGTAATCCTCTTTATTTTCCAACTCATCTGTAGGAGGGATTGTTTGGGCACAGAGCAGTAGAGAAATTAGCATTGTTAATTTGGTGCAAGCCAGGATAGCTATATGTGTTCAAGAAATGCAACACAATTAATTAGCCTCTAAAAAAAGCATTTGAAGTGTTTATTGCAGGATCAAGCTCCTGGTTTTATAAGCAGATGGGGAAATAAAGTGCTAGGAATGACATGGAGAAAACAGCTGCACTGGGACCAGCAGCCTAATTCATAATTCAACAGACTAATCAGTGAACATCTTCTGCAGTTCCTCAGCTGTAATGGAAGAACGTGAGGAGGCAAACGATTAGGCTGCTTTATTTCTTAAAGAGGCTGCTACCAATTAGCTTCCTTTCTCTGTTGCCCATGTACAAATCTAATGATGTGGCCTGTGTTATTAAAGAGACAGAGAAAAGTAGGTCAGCCTAAAATAATTGTCTTAATGATAAACACGCTGAGGCACAATTTCAATACAGTTTGCTGGGAATTAATTAAAAGAGAAAAGACCTGTTCACACTCACTTTTCTGATCTTCCCTATTCTCCTGCACGGAGGGAAAGGGCTGATGTTTTGTTGCTGCTGCTGTTTGCTCTGCAATTGCCTTTTACTAATGACTGCATAGTCAGCCATGGTTGGCGATTCTTCTCCATGCAGATCCAACTAGCACAACAGAGATTTGAATTCACGGTGTAGCTTTCTCCTGCCTTAGCTTTGTAGTCTGAATATCCAGCTATGTACCAATGTCTAAACTGTCACTGCTCATCATAGGCACCCAGTCTCTTAGCTAAAGGAGACAGGCTTGAGGTGCCTGCCTCTCTCCGTTGACAGAGGGGGAGCTAGCTGTGAGCAGCCCAGATTGCAACAGTGTTAGATAGCCATGGTTAGATGAATAGCTCCTGGAGAAAGCTGACTGCTTTCAAGGAATCATGGCATGGATTCTGTCCCTGAATCCAACAGAAAAGCTTGTTCTGCAGAAGAAACTGCAGGAGGGTCAGAATGCTAAAGGCTCACTTCTCAAGCCTTGTCTGACCTTCTTGGGAGTAAGTACTTTGCGTAAGCATAGTCTTTACTCCTAGGCAAGGCTTGGCTTGGAATACAACTGACACTCTCTGTAACCTAGACCAAATACCTTTCACAGAAATCTTGTGCCTTTCTTACAATGAAAAGCCATGAGTTTAAATTAGGATCCATGGGGATGACATGCCATCTGCATTTCAACATCTTTCCCAGAATCTTGCTTTCTAGTCTGGCCTGAACACCATTTCACTGGTCCCCAGCAGTTTCCTGCTGGCTCATGCTCCCTAAACTAGCATCAGGGCATTGAGAATTGACTATTTCTTTCTCTGTGCCACAGGAGAATGAGGGCCTTACCCCAGTTCCCTCTATGCTTCTCTGTGCAGGTCTGCACAGGTGGATGAGACCAAGGTAAGGCTACTGGTCTTAGACTCTCTATACTCACAGTAATCTCAGTTGGGATGTAGTTTTTCCTCTTCATGGATCTCCTAACTAAAACCTTCAAGCACAACCAGTGGATGCAGCACACTGTATTCATACCCCACTGTTCTTCCCAAGATTGAGATTCTAGGTACCATAAAAACACAGTTTGAGGGTATCTATCCAGTGGTTCTGAAAGAAATATGCTTGCCTTGACTTTGTGGGAAATCTTCCGAGTAGAGAGGAGCTTACATCTTCTTGTTTGCCAGCTGACACCTTTTGCAAAACTAGACCAAAATCCAAAGGATTTTTTTTTTTAGCTGAGTTTTTAATCAACTTCAAAAAATAGAATATTTCCCAACAAAATGTTTTACTTATTCCATTCAAAACAATATCTTGTCATCCTTTGCCATTTCAAATAACAAACACACAAAATTTAGCTAGGCTTACTGTCAGTTCTTTCCTTTTACACCAAAATCAAAACCATTTTCCAGTTATTCCAGTATGATTTTTTTAACAAATCTAATTTGATGCACTAATAAAAATCCAATCTTTTTTCCAGATCTGGCTGGGATAAAAATTGATGTTTGGAGCCCATTGATATCAAGCTGCACCTGGCTGTTCTGACATTTATCTAGAGAGAAGCCAAAGCCTGAATCCCAGATCAGCATTATTGTCTGAAGAACAAACAGCTGAGTCCTTCCTACCAGCCACTTCGAAGGTGCCAACCTTGGTGCTTAGATCTCTCTGCCCCTGCTTCTGCCTCAGAGCATCCCCTGCCAGCTTCTCCCTCAAGACCTGCTCTAGCAACCTGTCTGAGCTACCCTGCCACTCATTAAGCTGCAGTTTGTCATCTGCTGCATTTCTAGTGTGGTTTGGGGCACTGAGTCAGTTGCCCAGGTGTCAGCAGCAAAGATTCCTCACTATGGGTTTGCATACAAAACATATGTAGTGCACTGTCTTCCTTTATGGAGACAAAAACAGCCCTTCCCAAGGAATCACTTTCTAAAAAGCCAGCATGGATCACAGGCCTCTGATTAAAAGGAAGGAAAGTCATTTTCTATGTCTCCATTCAAGAACTATATTACTGAGCCTTTCAATAATTACTGAGCTAATCTGACATTCATGATCCTAACTGATGGACTTGATTTCAGTCATTCCTTCAGTGCCATATAGAATCTGATTAATAAGATGTTACTTAGTGGAACATAGTTTCTCTTCTTTCCCAAGGACATTATAATTTCAGAAAAAATTTAAATATTATAAAGGATGGCAGGTAACTGGCAGGAGCACTCATCATGCTGTTCTGCAGTTCACAGGCTTCTTCACCATCAGGAGAGGTCTTTCCCAAAAGATCACTTGATATGCCAGCTGAGAGGGAGCAGCTGGGAAGGAACTGGAAAAACAGGCGGGAGTGTAATGGCTAGGCGTCATGGCTGAGTACAGGCCCAGGTCTACCCAGTTGTGGCGGACAGATGAGTGAACTTTTGCCTTAAACATTTCTTGGTACATACGGTGCAAGCAAACCAAAACCCCAAACAAGCCGTCTGTTCCCAGCGGAAACAGGACTGAGCTGCTGCAACCCCTGAAATGGTCTCCCTGCGACCATTCGGGACACACCGAGCCTGCACTGAACCGGACCACGATCGGATAGAGACTTTGGGACCTGGACTGCAAATTACTGCCGCTTAACACAACTTTTATAAAACTTGCTTAGCCGCACTCCCTAGTTCAGTGAGAAGGGGCCCCAGAGCTGGTGCAGACTGGAAAGATAAGGGAGTTACAAGCAGTTTGCATTCCTATGCGTCACACTCCAGGAGGGAGGATGTCAAGGCTTTGAAATAAGGCCTGCTTGGGCGCCAGGACCCTGGGAAACAAAGCCTCCCCTCACTGCTGAAACAGTGTTAATTAGGGGGGGTCTGGATTATATCCTCCTCGTCAGGACCTTGGAAGATAACACCTATTGTCACTGCTGGGGCAGTGCTAATTGCTGGAACAACACCTGTTTGTCAGGGCCCTGAGAAAGAAGGGCAGAACCCGAGGAATCAACACATTTGTCAGCAGAAACCGCAACAGTAAAGATAAGGGAGAAAAGCAGCCTGCCTGGGAACAATGATGAGACCCAATAGGGAGCAGGAGACCCCAGACCCAAAAATTACTATTGGTCTGAACTACCGCGTGAGGGGCGGGAAACTTAATTTGAAAAAAGCTATAATTGCCCAGGGATTTCTTTGTTCAGGGTCCCTCTTCGGAGGCACCCAACTCGAGCTGTAACTACTGCACGCGTGTCATTACAATTTATTTATTTAATTTGCCTTGATTTGGCTCCAAACTTTTCAGCGGGAACCTAGGGTCGGACCCTGCTCGAGTTGTAATTACTGCACGCGCATCGCTAAAATTTACACCCAGGGTGAAGAGGACCAACGGGATGCCGCTGGATCCACGGGTGGTGATATTTCTTTCTCTCCCCCCCTTTTCTCTCTCTCTCTTTCTCTCTCTCTCTCCTCCCCTTTGCCTTTCCCCACCTTTATTCCCCACTCTGTGGAAAATAAATTTAAAAGGTTGTACGATATTTGACCGGTTTTAGCGTCTTAATCTCGTCCTTGGGATCGTAACGAAACCCTCCTGATATTGGATCGGGACACCAGTCAAAAATATAGGTCTGGTTCTCACTGTTTCTCCCTGTGATTACTGACCTATGCTCAAAGACAGATGGGAATTCAGAATGGCTTCACCTGCATTACTGAAGTTGCTCCCAGTCCACACTAGTATGCCTAACATACAAATTCTGCTTGGTGGAGCCCATGCAGTTGTGTGGATGTCCAGGCTACAAACTGGGCCAGTGAAACAGTCTAGCTTAAAAACAATTCACTTAAAACAACAACAAGGAGATCTGTTGTTAGCATCCTGTGGAATGACAGTCTCATTGCTGAATTCAGACTCCAGCCTTGAGCCTCCTATATCATTCCTGTGCTTGTACTTGACTAGGACAAAAACTCCGGATATTTACAATCATCTCAAAGCCTGTGGAGTCTTTCAAGAAAATGATGGTGTTCATCTCCGCAGCCCTGCCTGCATACCCACTGAACAGCCTTGTTCTGCCTCCCTGAGCTCCTCTTGAACAGGCTTTCAGTGCCTGCAACTTCTCATCCTCAACCACAGGTGGCTGAAAAATGCCTTCTCCTATCAAAAGATAGGGGGGGTTAATTAAAGAAATTAAATCATAACTTCAGAGACTTTGGTTTTTGGAACCTGGGAATATGCATAAATAAAATATTTTTATTACTCAAAGAAACAAAAAAAGTGAAGAAAAAGCAAATGAAATGAAGCTAATTAAAATCTAAATAATTTAATTGAGAAAATAATTTTCAATAAATGGGTTTGATTTTTTTTTCTCTTGAGTGTCAGACTTTCTTTCCTGCTAAGCTTTCACTTACTGCTCTTATGTTCTCTTCGCCACCCACTCCCCAAAGCTTTCTGAAGCCTTGCTGTGCTGTCTGAAGCAATTCCTGTGTATTGCTTGCTTCCATCTTCAGCTTATGAAGTCTGTCAAATATGTTTGAATCTCACTGATGTCACCTATCATCTCCGTCATAATTCTGAAAATGATTTCGAAAAACGGGCAAGCACAGTAGGCTGTTTCCAGAGCTTTAGGTCAACCACCAACCTTCTCCATTTGTTTGGGCCCTAAAATGTTCATTTCTTCCCATTTACAGTGTGAAAGGGAGTCTGTTCTTCCCACAGGAGCATCCCCAATGACATGTGGCAGAGCTGAAGTGGGAGAAGTGGAATCAGTGAAGCAGAAGAAGGGTTATTGTCACATCTTTCTTATAATCCTGGAAACTGAATTGGAGTGTTTAGGAAAATGCAGTTCATACCATACCAGAGACATCACAGGCCATCACAGCTTTGGAGAAGGCTGAATCACTCTGAATAAGCAGATGGTTCCGTACTTTGGTAGGTCATTCCCAGCTTCTGCAGCTGGAGAGGTTAGCAACCCCTGCCATTTCATCACAATAATACTGCCCTTAAAAAAATTAAATAAATAAACATTTCACAATTTCACCTGGATTTTTTTCATTTAGTTCCTATTCCTTCTGATCACCAAGGAGTATCAGGAAATATGGCTCGTAATGTCTTCAAAGCCATGAGGAGAATAAGCGAACCTCCTGTGTATTCAAACAGTCCCAAGGGTTAGGCGGAATCACCTACTAATTTATGAAAGTTGTTGGCATGAGTCCTCCGATGCCTAGAGCTGCTTTTTCCCCTGCCCTCTGTTGGTATTAATGGAGCCATTGTGCCGTTACAAGGACAAATCAGAGCAAGTTATTTGCAAGGAGTCCCAAAACAAACAGTCCTCCAAACTGAACAGTCCAAAAGTTGGAGCTGGATGAACCCTCCTTTACCATTAAAAGTCATGCCAGCCCTCCAAGAATGACTGCGTGGATTTTAAAAAGACTGCGTTTGTTTAGCTATCTGCTACTACACTACTGTCAGGGCCCTGAGTGCACCTACAGGCTTTGCTGTTTCTCTCTCCTTCCTAGGTGTTCGGCTCGTTGCCTGAACTATGTTGTAGGTCCACCTGCACCCAGCCTTGTACCTCACTGACCCTGACCTTGCCTTGCTGACTCCAGTTTCTCACTTGACCTTGGACCTGCCTCATTATTATGAACATGTCTATAAGCCTTATTTCTGCACGTTGTCTTTTGCCATGCCAACTCTTGTTCAGAGACAAGCCGAACATCACCAGGTTGGCTGCTGTTCCCATCCATCTGCAGATGGCTGTTCAGCAGCATGACTGTTCATTTCCAACATTTGTTAAACCCACTCAGTGTGAGTGCCACCTTTCCAGTCACCTAGCCTCCTGTGTGGTTTTAGGAAGTTTCAGTGAGGTAAGAAAATCTATTTTGAAGATTTCAGCTGAACAGTGGATGTTTCATATGTTCACACTGTTGTGTGCACTTTGGTTTGTGAATTTTGTCTAGCTGGTGACCACTCCTGTAGTGTCTCATGGAGCAATCCTGTCAGCATATGCATGCAGACTCTTCTCATTAGCTGGTCAGAGACATTCATCACAGTGTATCATTTAGGACTCTGCCTAATTCTTTTCATGTACCAATAGTTCTCCATTCCACTATTGAGTAACAGAGAGCAAGTGTAATAGTGTTTTGCAAAGATACATCATCCTCGTTCCATTAGCATCCATGAGCATAGACTGTCATAACTTCCTACCTCCTCCACTACTACATTAACCAGTTCTTTGCTAGCTGCAACAGTTTGTTTGGCTAATGGAGCCATTTCACACAAGTGCTTATTTCACATGCCTTTCAGCTGTTTTAGATATGGGTCTTGATGTGTAATTCCTTCTTCCAATAATTCTGCAGCTTCGTAGAGAGCACATACATCACTTTGAAAAAAACTACCAATTCCCTGCTATTTAATCTCTTGTGTTACAGCTCTAAGTTCTTCAGTGTGGTTTTCCCAGTTTGACTTTCAGAAAAGAGCAGCAGAAGGATATTGAGTCTGGTATTATGCCTGCCTGGATCTGCACAGCAAATGTTGTCTGCAACATGTGTGAGATACTGTCCACAACAGCCTTTTGCACAGTCCAACAGTGGGGTTGCTGGTTATGCTTTATCAGGATTAATTTTCTGTTTCCCCTGGCTGCTATGGATAGAATTAGGGAGAGCTGAGTCATGACTGAACTCAGGTGATGTGTGTCTGCTTGTACTCCAATGAGTTTCCATTATAGTGATTTGTGTTGTGGCCTGGCTGATGTTATGGCATTTGGACTTGCCAACAACCACTATATCTCTTCTTTGGTGGCAAAGACCTCTTTGATATTTGCAGATATATTTGTCTGCCCCAGTGATGAACCTTTCTCATGGTGCTGCCCGTTTCAACTTTTTTTTTCCCCATGATAGCAGGTGTTTTGCAGAATTTACAGATGCTCAGAAGCTGGCAGGGACTGTAAGAAGGATGCTCCTATTCTGGCCTAACTGCAGTACTAATTTGTAAAGACCTGAAACAAAGAGGGAGGGAAGAGATCAAAATACTGACAAGCCATCTTGTATGTGTAATGACATACTACAATAAAGAGTAGGGAAAGATTATTGTTATTGTATGATATAAGCAACATGTTAATTAATATAGCAGATACTGACAGTCTGGGCACACTGGAAACACCTGTTTCCCTCCCCACTAGAAAACAAACATGCTCATGGCTTAATAATACAATTAATAACACCAGCTGCATGCCAAGATGAGGGAGAAGACCCATTCTCTGTCATACTGTTAGCTCTCTGTACCTGTTGGAGCTAAGTAAAGGTAGTAAAGGTATAGTTTCAAGAAAGTAAAAGGAGGAAGGCTCGTTTCCAGTCTGGGTCTGTTTGTCAGTCCGTTATGCTTTTCCCAGTTGCTTCAAGTCAGACTGTTGTGCTGGAAGCATCAGAGCAGATTCAAAATGATCAAAAGTGATTAGAGATTCCTGGGAGTGATCTCACAGGAAGATGCAACAAACTTCAACTAATTATGTTGTTATAGTTTATTGTGTATATATTACTTTATGACTAATTATTAAACCCCACAGAAGATACTTGAAATAATTATTCTCATTTGTACATGCTTGAAATAATTATTCTGACTCACAGAATCATGTTAGCTATTACCCAAATGTTAGCTGGCCTTAGAAGCAAAGGAATAAACATTCCTGTTATTCCAGCGGAGTTACTGAGTGAGGTTTGAATCCAAGAGTCACAATAAACTGGCCCTAGTAAAGGGCAAAGTCAGCTAGTAGAAAGCTTCCATGCTGAGTTGTGGCAGTAGCGGGCAGCCCTAGCAGCTGGCCAGCCTGGCTCATTGGCTGGGTGTTCTGGTTTAACCTTTCTTTTGGGCTGCAAGAGAGTAGAAGGGCCACACACGCATGCTTCCCCTCCTCCAGCTGACTGCCACCAAGGAGGTCCGCTCTGCTGCACGGGCATGAATCACAGCCCGTCATTTTCCCTGTGTGGGGGCGATCACTGTGTAACCAGCCTTAAGGTATCACTCAGCAGTGAAAACTCAGGCCTGAGGGTTCCTGCCAACCATGGCAGCTGTATAACTGGAATATCAGTCCATCTTTCTCAAGCCACCCCAGCCAGTGAAGTCTCAGGGATGGGACTGGCATTTGCAGCAGCTCTGCACTCTGCAGTGGAGGTTCTGCAGTGACCACTGAAGAGATATCTGTCAGACAATTAAGTTCAAATAACTTTATGTTAGTGTGAATTACAGGGATACTACTTTATGGCCAGTCTCTCTCCAAATGTAGAAATGCTACATTGATATACAAGCATATAAAAATAGATACATATATATATGTATTGAAAGAAACTCTGCAATCCACCCTGGATACAGGAAAGCTTGCAGGCAGGGTCAAAAATGAGTTCCAGAGGATGAATTTCCCCAAAATAGCAGGTGCCATTTCTAACTTCAGGGGGTTCATTGGTGCTTATATCCCCCAAGGTGGCAGGAGTATGCTGGACAATCAGAGATACCAGTTTGAGTTTAGTCCTTAGGCCTTTTCTGCTCCACAGTGCCACCACACCCAGCGAGAGCAGACTGATGGTGCAAAAGCTGAGGGGCTCTTTCATAATCACCTAGCAATCCACCTCTTGAGGTTTTCAGTGTGTGTGTAGAACTATTCCATGCATACACAGAGAAACAAACACTTTTCTGTCTCAAATTTCAATTCAAGGAGGAATCTGTTTTTCTAGAAAGAGTACATTGTGAGCAGAGACTCTGGCAAAGCCTTTCCCTCTACTGCTTATTTGTTTTCTTTGCACACATGCAGATAAAAACTCCATGCTCAGCCTTCCTTCCAGTGCTGGGTACAGGCAGGATGGGAAAGAGGTCACGCTAGCTGCACCAAATTGGTTTATGTATTTTGCTAAATCATATTACGAGTGCCAGACAAGAGATTTAAAATAAATTGAATATCAAAAATTTAAATACATTTTATGAAATTTCTAGCTTCTACAAGAACGCAGTATTCAAAATAATGAAAGGATGTAAAAATGCATATTGAGATATTTCTGCTGGCTATGACCTTTAACAACATTCCTCTGTTGTGTTGAGAAGCAGAACTCATGCATATTCGCTGAGCAGAATTTTTCTATTCAAGTAACTATTGATAGTACTGCCTGCAAGTGCTGCCAATTCATGTTCAGCCAAGTGCCCTGCTTCTTTGTGCCTGGGAAACCGTCCGGTGAGACTTGTCAAATGATGTGTGCCTTAAAGCTTGCTTTCTAAAATAGAAAAAGCCCCCCAGAAACAATGATTAGGCCCTACTACATCCTAAGAGTTAGGTGCCAGTCTTTACAGTTAAAACACAACAGCTCTGAGATCTATTTATGATGTTTTCAGTTCGTCTTGTTATGCCTAAGAAAACTGGGTAAGGTATTTTGGTAAATAAATCAAAAATACACCTATGAATAGGCATAGGGGAGGGACTCTGTTATGTTTATTGCAACTTAAATAATTAAAAGACAGAAGATACACAAACATTTAATTTGTACTACTTGTAGAAATTTACTCACACCTGCATGGCAACATGTCAACAAATCCAATGCTGGAGAAGACATGGGGAAAATTACGCTAGAAAAAGAATTTCTTGATGATGGTAGTGGGTGATATGAGGGCTCTGCAGCTTAGTTTCTTCTTAGAAAAGAGATCACTGACATGAGATCCAGGCACATTTTATGTGCACAGGAGTTGCACTAAAATCCCTGGGCTTAGGTGGACACAATTAGAGATTTCAGTGTCCTGATCCACTCTATATAACCAGGCAGCCAGGGAGGAGCAAGGCTGTGGCCAGCTGCCCAGGCATTATACAATGAGCAGGAATGGATGAACAAGGAGCTTCTGACTAAACTCAGACATAAAAAGGAAGTGTACAAGAGGTGGAAGCAGGGACAGGTGACCCAGGAAGAATATAGAGACTCTGTCAGAGCACGTCAACATGGGGTCAGGAAAG
Organism: Dromaius novaehollandiae; assembly: GCF_036370855.1. Lineage (NCBI taxonomy): Eukaryota > Metazoa > Chordata > Aves > Casuariiformes > Dromaiidae > Dromaius > Dromaius novaehollandiae. The sequence goes on from NC_088114.1 coordinate 17,340,900, forward strand.
CCAAAGATGACCTGGAGTTAAGTCTGGTGAGGGACGTGAAGGGCAACAAGAAGGGCTTCTACAACACATCAGCTGCAAAAGGAAGACTAGGGAAAATGTGGGACCACTACTAAATGGGGCAGGGGCCCTGGTGACAAAGGACATGGGAAAGGCTGAGGTACTCCATGCCTTCTTCTCCTCAACGTTTGCTGGTAAGACATGCCTTCAGGAATCCCAGGCCACTGAGGCCAGAGCGGAAATCTGGAGCAAGAATGACTTACCTGCACTGGAGGAGGATCAGCTTAGGGAACATTTAAACAAGCTGGATATATAGAAGTCCTAGGGCCCTGATGGGATGCCCCTGCAAGTGCTAAGGGAGGTGGCTGATGTCATTGTGAGGCCACTCTCAATTATCTTTGAAAGGTCATGACAACTGAGGAAGGTTCTTGAGGACTAGAAGAGAGGAAAAGTCACCCCAATCTTCAAGCAGAGAAATAAGGAGGATTTGGGGAACTACAGGCTGGCTAGCCTCACCTTGATCCATGGGAAGATGTTAGGGCAAATAATTCTGGAATCCATTTCTAAACATATGATGGACAAGAAGGTGATCGGAAGTAGTTGGCATGTTTTCACAAAGGAGAAATCATGCCTGACCAACCTGATAGCCTTCTGTGATGAAATGACTAGCTTGGTGTACAAAGAGAGAGCAGTGGATGTTGTTTATCCTGACTTTAGCAAGGTTTTCCACACTGTTTCTGACAGCATCCTCATAGACAAACTGATGGAATATAGACTAGATAAGTAGACAATGACCTGAAAACTGGCTGAATAGCTAGGCTCAAAGGGTTGTGATCGGCAGCACGAAATCCACCCAGTCACTGTTAGTGTACCCCAAGGGTCAATACTGAGGTGAACAGTGTATAACATATTCATTAATGATCTGGATGATGGGACAAAATGCACTCAGCAAATTTGCAGAACATACAAAACTAGGAGGAGGGCTTAATAGACCAGACGGTCATGCTGCCATTCAGAATGACCTTGACAGATTGGAGAAATGGGTAGACCTTATCAAGTTCAACAAAAGGAAGGGCCAAGTCCAGAACTGGGGGCTGTGGGCTGACTAGCTGGAGACCAGCTTTGCAAAAAAAACCCTGGGGGTCCTGCTGGAAAGCAAGTTGACCATGAGCCAAGAATATGCCTCTGGAGCAAAGAAGGGCAAAAGCTTCTTGGGTTGCATTAGGAAGAACATCAGCAGCAGATCAAGGGAGTTGATCCTTCCCCTCTTCTTAGCTCTGGCAAGACTACATATGGAGTGCTGTGCCCAGTTCTGGGCTCCTCAGGACAAGGAAAATATGGACCTACTGGAGCAAGTCCAGCAAAGGGCTACAAAGGTAATTAAGTGACTGGAGCATAGGACATACAAGGACAGGCTGAGAAAGCTGAGACTGTTTAGCCTGGAGAGGAGAAGGCTTAGGGGGATGTTATCAACATGTACAAACATATAATGGGAGGGTGTAAAGAGGACAGAGCCAGACTCTTCTCAGTAGTGTCCAATGAAAGGACAAGCAATGGACACAAACTGAAATACAGGCTATTTCACTTAAACATCAGAAAAAACGTTTTTACTGTGGGGATGCTTGAACACTGGAACAGATTGCTCAGAGAGGTTGTGGAATGTTTGTCTTTGGAGATATTCATACCCAGCTGGACACGATTCTGAGCAACCTCTTCTAGTTGACCCTGCTTTAAACAGAAGATTTGCACAAGACGATCTTTAGAGGTTTTTTCCAACCTCAACCTTTTTGTGATTCTGTGAAGTTAGGTGGGAGAGAGATTGGATCATCAGGGCAACCTTTGCACAATGATTCAAATCCTTTGATGAGATCTTCTGATAGGGATCAAACCAGGAACAGATTACCTCAAGAATATCTAGGCACTTTGCCCTGACAGAGTAGCCTTTTCCAAGCCTCTCCTAAGCCCTGTAGCTGTATCCATCAGTCTCCCATGCCAAAGTGCCCCCACTCCCCAGCAGCAGGATCTGTCCCTCTCAACAGATGCAATGGAGGTCTGATCCTGGCACTGGGTAGGGTCATGAAGGGAAGGAGGACAGACAAATAGGACAGGTCACTGGCACTACCAGCACCCTCCTTTGGGTCTTAGGAACCCAGAGCTTTTTCTTCTCCAGCAAAGGGGCAACAAAAATATCAGGCAGAATAATGAACCCACTGGAGGGTGACCCACACAGAGAAAACCACCAAAGAGGGGATGAAGAAGGACATGTTCAGGACAAAATTAAAGGGAGAACAAGTAGCTTACATGATGGAGGAAATAATGCCCTGATGACTGTGTGGTTTCTTCTTTCCCTTAAGATAGCATAGGAATTGGGCTTCTAGGTGGGCCAGGAAGGGACAACAAATGTGTGGAGATGAGAAAGAGAGATGTAGAGCAAGGGTCAGTTCTGGGGAGAAGGGACTCCACATGGCCCCCCTTGCCTCAAACCCTGTGGGAGCTGGGGAGAAAGGTGGGGGGAAGTGTTATACCCAGCCATGAGCTAGGGACCAAGAGAGCTCTAGGAACCTGTCTAGAGAAGCCAGGTTTCATAGGAGCAAAATTTAAGTAAAAATCTTAATTACAAAGAGTAGTAAGTAAATAACAACAAATGCAATATAGCTAAGGCATAATGAATTCAAAAGGGGCTAGATATAAATGAAACCACTTAGCAGCAGAATTGGAGGAACTTTAAGGACTAAACCTTATGTTAGTAATACTGCTAACATGCAGCCAACCCATCAGAGATGAAATCTTTCCAGGCTTCCCAATGTTTCAGAAACAATGTTCTTCTTGAAAGTGTCAGGGCATATGCGGGTAGCAGCCATTTGCTGAACATTGATTCATGGCCAGATGGACAGTGTTTCAGGGCAGAGCTACTCTTATCATCTCATTGCTAATATAAAGCTGTCCTATTCAAAAAAAAAAAAAAAAAGGACATAAACCTGTCTTATTACTTGCTATTTAATTTTACAGTTTTTTTATTCATGCTTCTGTGATGTCTTGGCTCGGCTCTCAGCTTCTTGCATCTCACTCACAAATTTTACCCTGCTTTTCTATTTCCTGACACCAAAGTTTAGTGAACCTATGATTACCTGGGTAACTCCAAGGACTCATGTTTTGTGCTGAAGTTCTATCGGTGCTATTAGCTGCCTACTGTATTTGAGACATAAAGGCTGAAAAACTTATAAACCTTGTCTACAGGAGTAGTTGATTCAGGTAATGGCAGATTCACTCTGGCCAGTCTTACATTCTTACAGAACCAGTTCCCTCTGCTTAGTCCCAGCGTTTTAAGAGTACCCGAGAATGCTTTGGAGCCTCATGTGGTCTGCCAGACTCCAAAAGCCTTCAGTGCTCCATCCTTAGTGTCACATACGTCTCTGGCTGCAAAGCAATCTTCAGCATCACCAGGATAGACCCTCTGGTGAATCCAGACTTCCCCAAGCCTTGCCAGGCTCAACCCACCCAACATCCCAGGCTGGACTGTTGATGCAGCCGTGGCATCAATAGAGAATTGCCATGTAGTGCAGGTGTTTATAACAGGTTCCACCAGGAGTTATTCTTAACCCAAGATAATGTAGAGCAATGATTCAGAATTACATATGGTTGAGAAAGGCTGTCAATGCCATGGCATTTGGTGAGATGTTAAATCATGACTGCAAATTCATCATACAGCCTGACTGAATGGTTACAGGATTCAACAGACATTTTAAACCTGCTAAAAGCAAAGTGAGAATGATGGGACCAAGAACCAAGATGGTACACTGCACTTCTGGGACATGAAACTATATGTTGGAGAACAGTGACCTAAACAAGTCAAAGGGATGGTGGAAACCAGACTAATGTGAGCTGCTGACACATAGTTCAGTGCCTAAGAAAAACGGGGAATGAGAATGGATCAGATTAGCTCTTACTCAAAGCAAACACCTAAGCTCACTGGGTCATCATGCCAAAAACACTTTGATCCCTTTGCTTCTACCTCAGTGTAACTCCCAAAGCTGATTTTGAACAAGAAAATGGAAGTCTTGCAAACACAGAAGAAAAAATAACAGCTGGAAAAAAGCACCTAAAGGACAAGCCTTCTCACAATAGTCAATATCTGTTTTGTGTGAACAGTATGACAGGAGTATCTTAGGCATATTCCTAAACAAGATGCCAGGCTTGCCCCGATCACTGTTAGAGAATGGTCAGGCTCAAGGGAAGGAAGAGACAATTACTTTTTGTTTCTTGCTTTAAAACCATTTATTTTTGCTGTAATTCTTTGATCTTTCTGCTAAATAAACTCTAGCTGCAGGAATGTTTTAGGTCTTTGGCTTCAAACTCCTGAAGGGCATAACTGCAAATGTTCAAACTGAGTCAGATCCTTGGGATATTAACAATGGACGCTAAGTAGATGCTGCAGTCTAGTGCCCAAATTGGGCAAAACATAACATACCAATCTGAGAAAAATTAAGCCATGAGGCCTGGGAGGTCTGAGAGTTGACTAGAAGACTACAGCACAGCGAAGCAGTAAGCCGTGTAACAGCACCACATGCCTACCAGGAAAAGCCTAAAGGCTATTTAATTTATAAAGGAGAAAGATAAGCCATGAATTAATCACGGAATTACCTTCAGGAAAGATTTCCGAGAGTGAAGTGCTGAATCGAGGATGCAAGGGCAGAACAGGATCCAGTGGCAAAAGCCTGAAACCAGATTAATCCAGGCTGAAACTGAAATACCGGTCAAGGATCTTAAGTAACCCCAGGAACACACTGCCTGACCACAAGGTGGTTTACCTTCCTCTTGAAGTGTCCAGTATGTTAGATGTCTTTCTAAAATATGTACTCCATTTCATCCACAAACGGTTGGTAGCCTGAAGAAGTTACATCCCCTGGCCTGTGAGATGTGGCGGACTGGGAGATCATGTGGGTTCTTTCTGGCCTAAACTAAGCAGGTAAGAAAGCATAACACAAAGCTCAGATATTTTTATATATAGACCAAGATGTATCAGTTTCACCTGCTGAAAAATGATATAACAAAACTAAAAATCACACAAAAAATGAGCTAAATGATGAAGATACTGATTTTGATAAAAAGAGGCAAAACTGCAGAAAATAGCGACAGAACTGATATGGCTGCTGGCTGAGAAGTATTCTAGATAATAAGTTTTTCTCCTCTTCCTTGGTGATGCCACAATGTTAGGGCCAAGGTTAAAATGGAAACTGCTGGAAGCAGCCATCATGTGCCACTTCACACATTTGTAAGGCCAGTACAACTTAGCACAGAGCAATGGAGACACTAGCAGCCGCCACAACTGGATGCAGGCCAGAGACTGCAGTGGCAGTCAGCAATATTCCTGCAGGTCACAGAGAAAGGCGTCTGGGTTTCCACTGTCATTTCTCATTTTTTCTTGCTATTGCCAAAGAATGTAAGTCAAATATGACTTTAGTGAATGACCTCTTTCTCATTTCTTGACCTCAGCTGCTCATCCTTCGTCATGCCTACTGTGAGCCATGTCAGACCTCTGTGATCAGGCTGCAGGAAAGACTCAAAGAGTTTCTTAGGCTCATTGGCTGTTAGAGTCAAAATTGCTCAGTGCCTCTGGACAGCTAAACAGGCCTCCTTCCTGCTCCTGAGGGGCATCCCTGTTCCTAGAGGGGACCCAGTGTGCAGGCAAGCATGTTCATGTAGACTATAATTGTATGTAAGCTAGAAGATGGTTTTAGTCAGTTTTGTTTAAAAAAAATGTATATTTTTTATATATATACACACACACATATATACACACATATATATACATATATTTTTATATATGTGCCCTTCTGATTTTGGGGTGATTGCAATGTCTATATTCAATTTAGGAAGTGTCTGGACAAGGGAGCTAGTAACATATCCACTCAGGTACCATGATGCTGTGCAATGGAGTATGAAAAAGTTACTGTCTTTGTAATCAGCCATTAAGCCAAACAACTAATGTTCACACAAGCCTGTGAAAGACTATTTCTAATGATATTGATATTATTCTATTCACATTTCTGCTAGCATGTTTTCTATTAAGATTATTTATATATCCCTTAAAGAAAGGCCTCACGGCCTCTATTTGCCATTCCAAGACAGTTGCATTAACTTTATCTAATGGGACATTTTAGCTATTAAACAAGGAACAATTCCAGTTTAAGTATAATTTAGAAAGTTAGACATTAATTACAGCAACAAGCTTTAAGAAAATTAAAGACAATTAATTAATGGGCTGCTTCCTTGTTTGTCAGAAGTCATTTCTTCTGATATGAAATGGAGTTCAAGACCAACTTTACAAATGTGAAATAAACATGGATCTGGAAACAGATTCTTCCAGAAAATTTGACAATAATTTCTGCTGGGAATAAAAGCTAATCAGAAAGGTACCTCCAAGGATGCTGATCTTTTATCCCTGTTGTGACTGTGAGGCAGGCAAAAGAGGGCTGGATACTGGCACAGAGAGACACTCAGAATTTGTGAGAGGTTAAACAGGATAGATTTAATAAAGGACTTAGACTCCAAGCTGCACGAGGAGCCCCAGGGACCGTACAGAGGGGTCGCTGATGGGAGACTGCTGGAAGCACGGGTCAGACATCCAGGTGGGACTCAAGTTGTTGTATCCTAAGGGCTCCTTAAATCTGCTAGAACTATTTCCTTATCTCCACTGTGCTAACCTTGAGAAACTACTGTCTGGGAAGCAGCTGGACATTGCTGGCAGAACAGAGTATGCATGCCTGGCCCTGATGGGAATTTGATCAGTGTATAGTTTCACACACTGGGTCTGCTACCATGTACTCTGCCAGCCACTGACTCCTCGCCAAGCCTTCCACAGGTGCTCTCACTACACTCCACCCCCTGACAGAGACGTGATATTGGTGCCACCAGTATGTGGACAAAGTTCCATTGCCGTTCCAGTACTAGCCTAACAGCTAATGTGTACAAGCAACTAAATCATAGTGAATATGCATATGTGTGTATATATATATGTGTATATATACGTATAGTAATTATAACATGTATGTGCACAAAAGTAATCAGCTCAGAAGACCAGGAGCATAATACATATTCCTCAGTCCTAAATTCGACAGCCATGATGACAGTCACTGCCAGCGGTTGTCCCACACTGATTCTTTGGACTTTACATCATGGGGTGCTTGAAGTAGGCTCTGTATCTTGTGGATGCTGGGTTCGATGTGCTCACCACAGTTCCATCGGTGTCCCAACTACTGTCAGTGTACAGCGTTAGGATGGAGAGCAGCAGTGTCGTGGCTCCACTCAGCATATTCATCAGGTCTCAGTTCTCTGGGCAAGAGTCTCCTAGAGGGGACACAGACTGGGACATTTTCCCCTTTGATTAGTACCAGGGAAGTATGGCCCATCAACAATGATTTCCGCTTCCAACTGTTCAGGTTTAGTCAGATCATGCACCCACACAGTACACCCTGTAGGCCTAAAACCACCTGGCAGCGTGAGCTGCAAGGGATCTATTTCCTGGATAGTGGGGACGCCTATTCACTCACACATCATTTGGACTATTTGGTCTCCCTAGGTACACTGCAGGGGTTGGGATCCAGTGTACTGGATCGCAGTCTTCACCTCCTCAAGGTAGTCTGAGTCAATGACTCCTGCCTCGATGCCCACCTCCCCAGAGAGCTTAACTATTACAGGGCACCATGCAACCATAATACCCTTGAGGTATGACAACGGCCAACCCTATACTCACAAGATCATGGCTTTCCAGTTATAGGGTTATTTCTTTGTGTGGCAGTCGCAGACCCAACCTTGCACTCCCAGGCATCGCAGACCCAACCTTGCACTCCCAGGCATGGCTCACATGGGGAGGTAGGCTTGGAGGTGCAGCCATTGCACTCTAAGCACATGCAGCTGCTCCACAGACTCCTCTTTGAAGTGAGCATACAGGGTAGAGCCATACAGTGGGTGGTCACTGAGGCAGGCAGTTGCCTGATGAATGTTTTTACTTCAGCCCACGAGGGTAGCAGCAGGGAACAATTTGCGCAGCTGCTCTTTGAGCAGCCTGTTCACTCACTCTATCAATCCTGCCCCTTGCGGATGGTAGGGTATGTGATATATTCAGGCTATTCCTCGCTATCCAGCTCAATTTTGAATGTCATTCCCTGTAAAATGAGTGTCCTGATCACTTCGGATTTCCATTGGGGAACTGTATAACCCAGTCAAATCTTATAATGCGTTAATGGTGTGAGCCTGGGTAGCTGTGGCACAGAATGGGTGTACAATAGACCAGAGCAGGTATCTACAGTGGTCAGGACACATCTGTGCCACTGGGTCTCCGATAAGGGTCCAATGTAATCCATTTGCCGCACCACCCCAGGCTTTTGTCCACTGCGGATATAATGCTTTTTAGTCCACAACCGCTGCAGAGCTAAGGGGGTACAATGGGAGCAATGTTGCCCAGCCCCTGTTTGTGCCACTGGCAGTTCCCCCTCCGTGCACACTGCTTGCAGGGCAGTGGGTGCCAGTGGGTCCCCCCGCTGTGCTCTGCAGGCTGCTCGCGGTGCTCCCCCGCCCCTGGGGGCTGTGCACGCTGCTCCTGCTGGAGCTGCAGCCACTGCTTGAGCAGCTCTGCACTGGGTTCACTGTCTACCTCCCATCATGGTACGCCGGCTCGCAGCAGGTCTCGGAGCATAGTGCCGCCACTCTCCCTTTCTTTCTTTTTCACGTTTATCTGCCTGTTTCCCGACTTCCCATCTTTGCTAACAGAGCAAGCCTCAGCTACCCAAGATAGCAGCGCTGCCACTCCCCCCCAACAAGTCACAGGGAGCACCAGCGCTTTAATATGGGGCAGGGAGGGAGGAGGTTCGCAGCGTCTTAGTCCGGATGGTTTTGCTCATGGGGATCCGATCCAGTAAACTCAGAGGAATAAATTCCGGATAACATTCCTAATTGCCGCAGCTGGTTTATTCTTGCTGTGATAGTAGTCCACCCAGCGAGCCCATCGTCGATGTCCGTGGCAGTCAGCCAGGCTAACCGCGCTGCACCCAGCACCCACACTAAGGAGGGGGGAACCTTTCGGTTTTGCTGCTTCAGGGTGTGGAGGGTGTTGCACAGCCTGGGATCCTGGGGCAGAGCCCCCATTCTACCGAGCTCCTCTCTAGTAAAATAAACCACCTTTGCTCCATCATCCCACCACCTTAACAGCCACTCTAACAACCCTTCACGGCACTGCTGCCTGTAGCACCTTGCACATCCTGCACTTTAAAATTGTGAGTAGTTGTGGTCACTTGCAATTGGCTGCATTTGGTCCAGTGAGCCACTGCTCTGCCACCAGTCAGGCAGCTACCTCCCCTCATGCTCTGTGTCTGGCTCCGAGCTGGGGGGCTTATCTGGATCCCAGACATTGCCATCCCAAGTTTCCGGATCCCAATCCGCTTTTTGCACCAGTGCCCACACCGCCAGGGGATGGACATCTCACCCCCCCACCCCCACCCCCGATCACCGCCAGCGATTTGCAATTTGGACAGCCAAAACGGCACAGCAGTTCTGCAGCCCCTCACCTCAATCTGTGGCTGCAGTTGCAACCTCTCGGGACAGTTGGTGAGCCTCCTTACAGGTTTCGAGATTGCTTTCCAACTGCCCATTTCTCTGGCGCTGCATCAGCAACACCTCATCCAGTGTGCAGAGTGCAGTCAGAGAGATCCACCCCAGATCCCCCGCTGCCTTTTGCACTGCCAGCCCTGCTTTTTCTAGCTGGAGCTTGGAGACCAATTCCAGAAGCCGCTCTGGGGATACCCCCGGCTCACTCTCTAGCTCTGGCCATGCTGTGGGGGCGATCCACCCCACCAGCTTGCAAGCCATGGGTGCTCACCAACCTGTAGTGGACCACCCAGGAATGCAGCTTCCCAGCTGCCCCTTGTCCTTTCACCCCCAAAGAGGCATCTCCACAGTGATATCCTGCCGACTACGCCAAATGTGACCACAAGGCAGGCAAGAGAAGGTTGGATACTGGTGGAGAGAGACACTCAGAGTTCATGAGGGGTTAAACAGGATAGGTTTAATGAAGGACTCTTAGCTCCAAGCTGCATGTGCAGCCCTGGGAACTGCACGCAGGGGTTGCTGATGGGAGGCTGCTGGAGGCAGGGGTCAGATACACGGGTTGGGTGCCCCGGCGGGACTCAACTCGTTGTTCCTAAGGGCCCTTCAAATGTACTAGAACTTTCCTTACCTCAACTGTGCTAACCTTGAGAAACTACTGTCCAGGAAGCAGCTAGATGTTGTTGACAAAACAGAGTATGCATGCCTGGCCCTGATGGGAATTTGGTCAGTATGTAGTTTCACATGCTGGGCCTGCTACCACATACGCCACCAGTCACTGATTCCTCACCAGATCTTCTGTAGGTGTTCTCACTATGCCTGTATCTAATTCAAATTCTTACTTTTCATTAAACTTGTCCTTTTTGGAAGGCAAATTTTTTACATTATTATACTCATATTTGCAACATTCCTAAAACGTAAGAGGAAAAATTTTTTACTGAGATATCAGATTTTTCTTCTTGGCTTTCATCTGTCATTTCCAATCTTTTGTTCTTGGTTGCAGTTCTTGAGAGAGATGAATCTTGTTCATCACTTCAATCAGTCAGTTAAGCAATTAGATAAGAGTTCACAAAAATGATGTTACATTTTTGATCTCGGAATATTTGATATTTTGAAATTGTGTTTTAATTTTAGAATTTCACAGTTTTCAAATAGAAAAAGAATTCTGAGGAGAGGAAGGAGAAAAGGAAACTATTGAAAAAAGCAGTGTTTTAAAACAATGGTGAGATGGTCTGTGTGATGCTCTTACCTACGCAGTTCTCACCCTAAAGGAAGAAAGGAGGTCCAGGATTCAAGAAGAAAGAACAAGTCTGAGCAGACTATTCCCTTTTGATCAGATCCAACAGAGGGTTTTTTTTTTCCTGTCTTGCCATAAATATCCGCTCCATCCCTCCCTCACCCACCAATTTATCAATGTCCAGTCCCATACAACAGTGAGTATGATGCATAGCCCAGTTACAGAGCCCATATTTCAGAAAGCATCAAAACCAAAGAATTCAGGAAAGACTTTCAAGAGTTAGTTGAGGATCAGAAAAAAATGCTTTACAGCAAGAGACTAAAAGGTTCCATCTGTGGTTTTCAGTGGCTCCTGAAGACAGAGGAGAGTTACTGGACTACTGTTAACATTTTCTCTCTACCAGCCAGGTAGGACAGAACACTGTCAAGAAGTTTACATTTCCTGTAGGAGGTTTTGCACCCCCACAGGAAAAAAAGTAGGGGTCCACAAATCAAAAATGACTCTCATACATTAGCTATAAGAAAAGTTAAGTGATGATGTGATTGCAGCTCCTTACCCAGAAAAGGGATTTCTGGTTGGAGACTGACTTATTGTATCCAAGGGGCAAAGGCAGAATGGACCTACTGCCTGGAAGTTGCAGGTAGACAAATTTAGGCTAGAAATACAATGGGGTGCTTAACCCCTGGAGCTCCATCACTAGGGATATCACTAAATCCCAGCATTTTTCTAGTTCCATAAAGTAAGCTCTTGCTCAGCTGGAAGTGGCGAGCTCCATACAGGAATCATCAGGTGGATGATTCTATGTGAATGGTTCAGACTAGACAGTCACAGGGATCTCTTCTGATTTCAAATCCACAACCTTTTGATACTCCCTCAGTGTATCTGAGCATGAGTGGAATGGGTTGAGCATATTCAGGAACCTCCAAGGCAGCACTGGCAGAACAGAATAATGTGAGCTCTCTGCCTTGTGGACATGAATGTCTACTGCAACGGTATCCACCTTTAAAGGTGGAAAATGTCAGCAAAGGATGTAGAAATTAACAGGATCAGTACTGAAGGGCCCTATAGACATCCCTGCAAAGCACAGAAGACTCCTTAATTCAACAAAAAGGGTGAATTCTGGGACCTTAAATATTTGTCTTCTGTTCTTTCCCTCAGTCACTGACAATCCTAAATAGCTCTATTTTGCTGTAAATGGTGTCTGTGAGGTTAACTGATGGCATCTCTTTCCTAGCTTCTCACTAAACGGGAATGCGAAATAATTTCTCAGGCATGTGATGTTTTATTTCCCATGTCCCGTGCCATCATTGCTAGCCAGTTTGGATGGAAGGAAACATTTTGTTCTGCAGGCAGAGTGCCATCCCAGGTGGGAGGCACCGAGCATGTGGTCATGCCATAGCAGACTGCCACAACAATGATGTTAAGAAGAAATATGTCAGTCAGGTCATTAGATGGGACTTTGGGAGACTACTAGCCACTTTCCTCTCCTGGACAATGACATGGAACATGCAAGAAGGGGTCAGGTCGAGGCTGGTGGCAGGTGTTGCCACAGAATCCGTGTGCTGTGGCTGATGCAAGGGCTGTGTGCTACAGATATGAGCAGTTACAGAGTCCTGGATTACACAGAGATTATTCTAATCCTTTCATTCACTTAAATCCTGCTTTTCTCCAATACAGCTGATACTATTACAAGGAGAAAGGAGTCAGCAGTGCAGGAGCACACCCACCGTCTTCTGCCAAGGAGGGGGAACTTGGAATAATCCCCCTTGTTGAACTCTGATGAACAGTGCATGATTGGCACCATCAGTCCCTTTGCTAACCACACTGGAGTGGATGGAGATACTCTGTGCATACACAGCAGCTTGTGAAAGGCGGAGCAGAAGCCTCACAAGGCATTTCTTAATTAGGAAGATTTCATTTCTACAGATTAACATATTTATTATATTCATTAATCATCCCTCTCTGTGTGCTACAAGAGCATAGCTCTGCAGAATCAAAGCTCACTGCCCTCCCTTGCCAGAGTGAGATGGGAGTAACCCACCAAGGAACCAGCATCTTTCAGAAGAGCCTCTCATCAGAGAGCCTCGTTCTACTGCAGTGCCACTGGGAGGGAACCAGGAATGTCTTTGTGAAGCTGATAGCACCACTGCCACAGGGGATTGCATTGGAGACTCTTGTCCTATCTGAACTGAGTGGCTTTCTCCTTCTCCTTCTCTGGCAGTGAATCTCCTGGGAAGGGACACAGTTGCCCCTGCAGTCAGTGCCAGATCTACAACTCCTGTGTTCAGTGTTTCCAAGGGGCTCCAGGAATCCACTTGCTGACCACAGGCTATTCCCCACATGGCATCCTAGCCATCCTGGAGTCCACTGGGAGATGCCCAGCTCCTAGCTGAGCTGGGAGGTCCACCTCTCACTTCAGGTGTAGTGCTACCCCCTCCACCCTCCCCTGCCCCCCAGCAGCCAGTTACCAGCCCCATGTCACAACAGGAGTCTTACAGGCTCCGCAGTCAGGGGGTGTGAGATTGGTTGGTTTGCTTTTCTGGTGCTGAGTCACTCCTATGGAGTCAGATGGGGCGTCTGTTCCATGCCAAGGTTTGAACCCACAGACTCTTATCCTACTCCATGGCCCTGTTTACAGGATCATCCTGCTCTGCTGGGGTGAGGAATCTGAGCATGTGGCAGACTCAGCAGAGAGAGAGATACCAGAGTCTGGTATTCCCTTTCAGTAAGTCATATGGGAATCTTCTTAGTTCCTCTTAACTGCTGGGCAGTACATGCACAGGAGGCATCTGATCTACTGCCTGTGCTTACTGCCTTCTGTGTGTGCACGCTAGTGTGTCTGGGATTTCCAGCACCCTGATCTCTGGGCAGCACGAACAAACATCTCCAGTACACAATTCCTGAGAGGATAGTGATCGCGGTGGAAAAAGACAGCCTATCCAAATATGTGTTCCTCCTTGGGACTTCAAAAAAAAAAAAAAAAAAAAAAAAAGAACTATGAACCACCTGAATGCCAACCCCATATCAACGCAAGGTGGGGTTTTTGATCCTTTGCAATGAATGCAAAAGAAACACTGTGAGACATTCTGGTAGTCACACTGAATTTGCCACCATCTCTAGCACCAAGAAAGACCGAGGGGTCTTTCACCGAGACGCTTGGTGGTGCTGTGGGTCAGACCTAAGGATAGGCTTTCCATGGGGGCCTGATGTCATTTCAGCTCACAGATGTTCCCTTTCCCTCTGCAGCTCTACAGGGAAGGCACTGCCTAACATTCACCACTTCAGCCATGTTTTTGTGTTCACACTTATCCCTGACACTATAGCTTCTATAGCTTCACTATCTTTTTGTGCTATCTCCCTGCTCTGACACTGTCCCTCCCCTCTGTCTTCTCCAAGTCCCCTAGACCTTCAGCAAAGATGAGGATTGCTCCAGGACTGATTTCTGGAAGTCCTCAAGTGTCATTGCCACCCCTAGCAAGCACCACATTCCTAACCAACAGGGCAAGACAGAATCTCCAGGTGTCTTAGTCAGGAGTTACTGCAGCTCCAGCAAAGAGCTGAGACTCCAGGTAGTGCAGGGAACTTTGAACAGCTCCCACCCAGCACTACCTGAACCCTTCAGCTCACCAGAGGGCCAGGAGGCTGCACTTCCCTATGTCCTGCTGCCAGGGCACGTTTAATACATAGATGGTCCCCTTGGCTTACAACATAATCATAAAAAATTTATTCCACCCCAAATCGAACATGTAATGTGAAGTGACCAAAAATGATCATCCTGGCACAATAGCTATGAATGAGAGGTGAGATCCCTTCCTGTCATTCACAGTCATTCTTGTTGATTCAGACAGTTCCTATCCTCACACTTACAGACTTGTTATCAGACTAACAAGTCCCTACCCATCCCATCGACTTGTCCCTCAGCACTTCCAAGCGTCCCCTGCAAAGGGCATTGTCACATATCTCTCTACACCTGAGTTTTGTCAAAGAAAAGCCAAACAAGCTAGAAATCGTTATTGGCCCAGACACTGGCCCAATGTCTCTAAAACATGTACCCCAGTTCCCATGGTCTGGCTCCTTCACAGTAGGGAGGGATCCCTTTCTACTCCCAGAGATTCCCCTCCACAGGATGGGGGTACATTCTGCTCTTCAGTAACCATTTATCCAGGGCCCAAAGGGGAAGCAATCTGGTCTGGTGCTGCCCAGTGTGCTGGGTGGCTTGGGCCAACTGGATGTTGCAGCGAGCCTGCCTGTCTACTGATCCTGATCAGCCACACTTGCCAGTCCTGTATAGTGAAGTCTATACACTTCACCCATCGTTCTGTCACCGTTTCTTTCATCTTCTCCCTTTGTTAACATTAAGCTGCACCCTGCCAGGAGATTACCTAGACCTTGAAGTCCACGGCAAGCATGAAGCATTAAAATACAAGCAACCTAATTATCATCCGTACATCTGCCCTGCCCCTGGAAGAGAAACAGCAAGCTAGCATTTTCTTCCCTTTCCACAGTTCTCTGCACAGCCATCAGCATGAAAGGAAACCCAATGATCTCTCACTTTCTTTCTCAGTGACCTACTTTTTGAGTCTGTGAGAGGGAGAGGAGCTACTGTGTGCTACAGCTGACAACCTCCAAGAGCCATGTGCGGTCACTGAAAGGAGAGTGTATGGGCATGCAGCAGAGATTGTACTAGGTTAGCAGCCATGGAGCAATCTCTGGAAGGATGAAGCAGAGCAGGGGAACCTGGAAGCAGAAGGTCATAGAAATTCAAGTATTGTTTATTGGGAACTGTCAACCAGTGGCCAGAAGCCACACAAGAAGCGGCTACATTTCAGTGAGCTATGAGCTAAGAGGTTTATGAAGGACCTAAGGCCCTTTCAGGATGACACGTGGCATTGACTTCCTCCCCAGTAAGCCTGCCTGGTTGTGGAGCACACATGTCCTAGTGGCTCTTTGGAGTTCAGTAATACTGCGCTGGATTCAACTTAGTTCAGTTTCAGTTCAGACTTCGTGGCAATGAGACCAGTCTGCAGCCCTCAGTGCTATCCAACCGCAGATGGCTATTGTATGTCCCATCCCTGCTATCCTTTGTCTGTAGCATGTGTCTGTATCAAAGCCAGCAGTGCTCCTGGCTGCTTTTGTTCCATCCCATCCTCAGGGTCAACAGGCAGCTGCACTTCCTCTTTGAGCAGATGTTTTCTATTGTGTTGTCTTTGCCCCCAGAGCTATTATCTGATATCAGTCTGCATTGGACAAAGCTGCCATCAAATAAGTCAGCTAATTACATGACTGAATTGCTTTGTGTCTTTTAGGAATAATACACAGTGACCTAGTGGAGTTAGAAACGTAGCCAGAGACACTGAACTAACCAAAAAGAGCACAGGCCTGTAGAAAGGTCAGGATGGCTCCACTCACTCCCTAGCATTTGCTATGGTTTTGTCACACACGTCTGCTCAGCTACCACAATGGACATCCTTGCTCCATGACACAGAGGAAGATGCAAATGGGTCCACAGCTGAGGTACTCAAGTCAAAGGACACAAATGTGACACAGTTTCAAAGCCTGAGCCAGTCCTTGCAGATGCATTTCTGTTCCATCTTACTGAGGAGGGCCACCCACAAATTTTTTCCTGACTCCCAGGTGCCTCATGATTCTGTTTTTCCCAGAATAGCCATGTTCTCATTCCCAGTCACTCTGCCTTTGGCAAATGAGGCAGAGAGAAGGCTAACAGGAGGAAAGAGCACCTTATTTACAAAGCTCAGAAAGAAGCCGTGGCTGGCTTTTGGCAGACCCACAGCAGAGCTGTCCTGGGGAAAAGAGATGATCCAGTAGGGTCAAATTCACAGAGTGTGTACAGGACTAGGCTCTGCCACTGTGGTACCAAATAGCACTGAGAGCAGATCTGTGGCAGCAAGTTGTAGTTCCTTGAACCTGGAGGAGAGGCTTCACTTAAATCAATAAGCACTGGCCAGAGCCAAGAGCACCCCAAGGGAAAGTGTTGGAAAGTTTCTGGTCCTTTGTATGTGCAGAACTGCAAAAGCCAAGAGGTTTGTTATCTTTCTACATCTGGACTTTCTAAAAACTTTTCCCTACAGATTTGCTAGAGGTCACTGTCAGAGATACCAGGTTATATGGTCCTCTGGGTGGCTATTCATATGTTGGGGACATGGAGCTGTGAAACAAAATGTTGTGGAATTCTTTAAGCCCTCAAAGACAGACAACCCATTAAATGTTAACCTAATTTCCTCACTAAGCAAAGGAGAGAGGACACCAGACCTGGGGGGGGGGGGGGGGGGGGGGGGGAATCCCTTCCCCTGTCTCCACTGAACTCAGGTAATTATGATTTTGAGAGACCAACTGTTCTATAGAATTGAGTCACAGTACAGAGCATTGTATTGGCCTGAGAGCTGACAGGAGATAATCAAATTGTATTCAAGCAGATGCAATAAGAGAGGAAGATGAATGGGTGGGAGTTGGGAGAGAAGCAACAACAATGAATAGGGACTGTAGGGCCTGATAGATTAAACAAGATAAAAAGCAATAAATATGTACATTTCTAGCAAACAAGGATTAATGGGAAACAGAGGATGTTGCAAGGATTTGAGGGGTTTATTGTAGCCAGAAGGAGGAGCAGAGAATGACAGAACTAACAAGAGGTTGTTAAGAAACAGAAAGGGTGGCTTGCAACAGGAGGAATAGCAAAGACCAGACTGGTGGGACCCCCACCACTTCAGTTGGTTAGGAGAAGGACAGAAATCCCGCTGGACTGTGGGGACAAGCTAGGATTAATGCAAATGAGATGACCTCCCTGTGCAGTTCACACACCTGCATGGTACAGAGGCAGACTGTGACAGAGAAACTTACTCTTGTAGGAACTGTAATTCCCCCAGATCAGCTGTCTGCATGCATGGAACTTGCTGCAGCCAGTTAGTGCAGGAGCCAAGACTTTCTTTTGCTATCCTAGGAAGTGTGATACCGTTAGATGTCACCCTGAGGATGCGACCTCACACTGAGCAGCACCAGCTGTTCAGTTTTATCACTCACACAGAAGCAGATCTTGAGCCTTTCTCTCTTTTCCCTGACCTCGAAGAGCCCTTCATGAGAAGCTGCAGAATGAAGCCTGCAGCTTGATCCTGCTGCATCTCTGCACAGTCATTTTGCCAAACACCTTTACCCACAAGGCTGTCGCTTCCTGCCTTCTGTTGCCCTTGCAGAGATCCAGAGAAGGGACAATGGAGGAAGGAAGATCATTTGGCAGCCTGAGTCCTCCCTGCTAGGAGGGACTCTCAGAGAAGAGGAGGTTGGGGAGCATGATAGGCAGCTCTGGCCAAGGTTAAGAGCATGAATGACTCACCCTGATTAACTGTCCACCAGGCCCTCAGAGATTGGAGCCATTTGTTAAATGTAATTTCCCTTTTCCCATCAGACTGTAGAATCTGCAGTGATAAAATGAATTAACAACTGCAATTAAACCAAAACCTGCCCTGTTTCCTCAGGATGAGTTATCAGGAGCTGGGTTTTCTAAAGATACCGTCTACAGCAGAGCAAGGAAGAGCTGGTGAGAGGAAGCTGAAATGTTTACAGGTTGTGATTCTAAGTCAGTTTATCTTCTTAAGGGAAAATGTATTAGGAGGCTTTCAGAGAGTGAGTCTACCTCCAGAGAAAGCAGAGAGCCAAACTGTCTGTATCTACAGGAAGAGATCCTGATGGCCTCAAGAAAGTTAGAGCAGAGGATCCAGCTCTGAGACTGCAGGGACTCCAGCATGTTAGCCTGGGTTCATGCCAGGGGCCAGAGGATGAAGAAGGTCTTATCTGGCCCTGTCTGTACAGTGGAAACTAGTTCCAGGAATCCTCAAAACCCACAAACAGGTAGACACTGTCATCAGGGTACATGAGGTCATGGTTACAACCTGCACCCATAAGGCACCATGTGTGATGCTCCAGAGACTAGCCCCCAGCCCTGGAAGGGCAATGCTCCAAAAATCAGAATGTGCTGGGGTACCAAGGTGGGCAGCAGAGGAGGGACAGATGTCCCAGTCCACCATCATCTGACCATGAGCCACAAGGGATGCCATTCCCTCATCCTGGAGATATCACAGATTCTCCAGAGACAGTGACTCCTCCAGCAGTGCTACTGAGGGTGCTGCCAGACAGGAGCATCAGACATGGCAGGACAGCCCCATTAGCACAGCTTAGAGCCGGTCTGGCCTAAACCGGTCACTTACATCAACCTGCTCCCATCACACCCCAAAGCAAATTGTTCAACAGAGTCAGGAAATGCCTGTCTACAATCCACACCTGAATGCTCCTAGTAGTAATGTCACGGACTGCAGGAGTTTCTGCAGTACATGCAGGCACATATCTGCTTGCATATAAAGCCAGAGGCTTTGGCATTTCTGGGAAGACACATGCTAGTAGCAGATAATAATCAACAGGAGTGAGAGAAGTAACAAGTCTGGGAGGGAAAACGTGGGCTATTAGCTGGAAAATGGACTTGCTTTATGCATCAATTTCCAGGTAGGGGATTTCTGTTATGAAATTTCCATTTCTCTCCACCGATAGTAAGGGGGATCCATGGGGAAAAGCTCAAAATGAAATGCTGACACTTCTGATGCCCAAATTTTCAGTGATATGAGTCCTAGCTCTTACTTCTGAGAGCACTGCAAGCCTTCTCTGCAGCCCTGAAAAAATCCCATGTAGGATGTGCTCTTAATTAAACCAATTATATTAAGTAATTGACTTCAAAGGGACATTTATACAGAGCTTCGTTATTTCATGTCTGTGTGGAGCTTTTGAGAGAGCAAAGTGTCAGTGCTTCCAAGAAGGTCCTGACTATACCCAGGGGTATACATCTAGCTCCTTAGGGCAGGAGGTCACTTTTTATTTTCTTTGTACCATGACTAGCACAGCAGAGCCATGCTCTGCCACAGCAGCCTCCTGGATACTGCTGTGGTACAAATCAAGAGCAAAAGAGCCCATTTCTGGTGCTATTACAGTCACAGAGATTATGTTTGGGGAAACAAAGTTAGCATAGGAATAGTCATTTCCACTGCTGCAACACATTATCACCTCTTAGTGAATAACTTGCATTTGAATGGTTTGTTTTCACAGATGTTCATCCACAGAGTAAGAGGTAAAACAGCAGATCAGGAATATTTCACAGATTATCTTGGAGGAGTCTGAAAACAATGAGAAAAGGAGAAAGTCCAGCCTAGACCAGGGTAACCAACTATTTCCTTCAGGGATGTTTCTAAGCCTTTTGCTCACAGTTTCTCACCCACTTCCACTCACGCAATTGTGTTGTCTCAGTTTTTGGGTACTCAGCTTGAGACACCTTTCATCAGGTTTTCTGCAGCGCTGACCACTAAACTTTGACAGTTAAAGACAGAGAGAAAAGCATCAATGAAAGCTACCTCTCCAAACGTGCATGCCTGCTGCATGGAACTGAGAGTGGAATTCAGCTCCACATCAAGAGGCTGGCATTTATGTGCCCCCATGTGAGGCAGGTGTCCATGTCTGTGCTTGAGGTTGTACAGTCTCCATCCTTGAAGATTTTCAAGCTCGGACCGAATAAAGCCCTGAGCAACCTGGTCTGACCTCAAGCTGATCCTGGGATGGACTAGAGACCTCCTCAGGTCCCCTCCAACCTGAATTTTCCTCTAATACTATGAGTCCATTAGTCATTAATGTGAACATGGCTCTCTTGTCTCTTCAAATCACAGCTGCTATCTGTCGTCTCTGGAAAAATATTAACTATCTGGTGGGCAACAGTCACTGGATGCTTCTAGCAGTCATTGATCAGTGACTCCCGTTAGGCAATCTGCAAGAATCTTTCCAGACTTGATTCTGTTTGGAGGAGTTTGGAATTCAGGGCCATCTGCTGCAGGAAATGTGGGGGCAGCAAACCCTGCAGCAGTACATAGGAACATCTTAATTACAGGCCCCTTGCAACACCAAGGAAACATTTCAGAATGAATACAATATTTGGGTTTTTACCACAAACTCTTCAGGGTTTTGTATGTTTATTTTTTAAATAAAAATACCAGTATTTGCCATGAACAACAAATAAACTGCCATTAATGCAATAAAGAAAAGATTAGCACTGTGAGGGGAAATTTTCATTTTGCCTTA
The DNA here is from genome assembly GCF_036370855.1 of Dromaius novaehollandiae. Classification (NCBI taxonomy): domain Eukaryota; kingdom Metazoa; phylum Chordata; class Aves; order Casuariiformes; family Dromaiidae; genus Dromaius; species Dromaius novaehollandiae. The sequence continues at coordinate 17,361,859 of NC_088114.1, forward strand.
GGCAGCACTTAAAACCTCTTCATTGGGCCTTTGACTTTCTCATTCCCTGGAATGGGCTGCTTTCCTACCTAGCTGAGATAATAAAGTGGCATCAGTGCAGGAATAATAAAAAAGTGGAATTAATCATATTTAATTCACTTTCTTTTTATAGGAAATAAGCAAGATGACTGTGTTCCTGTAGACATGCAGTCTGGCACAAAGCCTGAAGTTCTTTCCTTAGCTTCCAAGTATCTATCGAAATGTCAGGGAAAGAGAGAAATCCCTCTATTTAAAAACTCCATTTGCTTTCGTTCTCCAGAGACATTCCTGGCACACCCCTGCCAAAGGAGGAAAACAAATCTCATTGTATAGCTCCAAGGGCTACGTTTTACAACAGACTGATTGTGATTTAATAACAGGGGCTTAATAGAAATACAGAATGTTTTCCTCACGCAAAATGGAGATCAAACTGAGCCAGAATACTTGAGAAAGGAAAAACCTTTCAGACAGCTTGTCTCCAACAAGAGACTGAGAGATTAATACTGGCTTTATCCTCTGGGATTATCCCTGTTTGTGTATTTTTAATTTACTCCCTGTTATGGATAGGAGCTTTGAACATCTAGATAAGTAAATGATTCAATTGCATACATTCTCCATAAGATTTAGTTTTCACATATTAAAGAATTATCTTGTAATGCCATTTGTGCCTGTGTCTCATTAAATAGATCTGCAGAAGAATTTATTTCTTTATTTTGACAGTTAAGATACATGTTACTAAACACAAAATGGCAAATGAACTATTAATTAGACAGAAACACTTATGAGAATCAAATATCAAAAACACTGGTTGCAAATGCTCTGCACAAACCTTTGGCTGTCCTCTTCCTTTCTGACAAAGACAGCATCTTAGTGGTCTCCCGGCCAATGTCGAGGCAGAATCTCCTTGCCAACACATATAGACTTAATGTCTGTGTCCTCCTTGCTTTTCTGCCCCATCTAATGGCTTCTCAGTGTTTCACAGATTAGAAAAAGACCCTTCCCAATGTTGTCTGGCAGCATTAAAAGCAGGGCATTGCCTTAAATCTCCTCTGACTTCTGAGACAAAGCAATGGTCTGTGTCTCTGATCGCTATGGACAGCCCTATCTGACTTCCTAACCTTTAGTTCAGACGAATGCTTCTTTTCCTGAGTACTTTGGAAAGGGAACACAGATCTAATCAGACCATAAATATAATCATAACTAGCTTTTAGACTGTGTATGAAATGGTTAGTTATAGAAGAAATATCCTTATGGCCCACTCATGCTTTATTAGGCAATGCGTTTATGAAGCCAGTCAATTTGAAAGAGGCTTATGGCTCCACAAACATGGCTGGGAAGACTCTTGGATTTTAAGGTTGATTGGCAACTCTTTACTCTAGAAAAGAAATCACATTACTGTGGGAATGAGAGCATGGAGAAAAAGACAGCATTGTGGAGTCTTTCTGGCCTGTAAACAGTTAAGAGAAGACCCCACTCTTCCTCTTTCCAAATGGATTGTAGCTCAGAAACACCATGGTATAATGCATTACACCAGACTGAGGTGATGCTCAGAAGATGAGTGCTGATAAAGGAGAGGGGGAGCTGAAACAAGGAAATGCTTCATGCAGAGTATCACTTGGTATCAAGTGCCCCAGCACAGCAGCAAAGTCTTGTTTTGCTCCAGGATGGGAAAAAGGACAGACCCAGCTGCACCAATACCTCCATCTAAGTGAGTTTCTTTGTAATTAATGAAGGGAAATAGTAATTCTGGCTCTGTAACATACCAGAGGTCTGTGTGCAAGCAGACGTGCCTGTGTGTACTGCAGAAACTCCTGCAGTCCATAACATTACTACTAGGAGCATTCAGGTGTGGATTGTAGACAGGCATTTCCTGACCCTGTTGAACAATTTGCTTTGGGGTGTGATGGGAGCAGGTTGATGTAAGTGACCGGATTAGGCCAGACCGGCTCTAAGCTGTGCTAATGGGGCTGTCCTGCCATGTCTGATGCTCCTGTCTGGCAGCACCCTCAGTAGCACTGCCGGAGCTGTTGCCATGGTTTGTTCCCTGCCCAGGTGGAAAGTAAGCACAAACAGGGCCAAGCATGGCCTCTGCGTGGGGGTGCGAGCGGGAGAGCTGGAGCTCCAGCAGGCCAGGAGCAGGGACTGGAGGAGGGTATGAGACACCCTCCCTCAGAGCCCCTGTAGCCTGCATGGGCCAGGACGCATGTGGCTGGGGTGTCTGCTGGAGAGCGGAGGGCAAGTACAGTGCCAGTGGAGACTGGAGCATATGCAGCTCCTTGGCGGATCTCAGCAGTCGTCACCCACCCCAAATCAAATGCTTGTCTTTGAGGTAGTCCCCAGCCCCCTAGCACCACGCAGTGTTGCAGGGGGCTCCACCAATATAGGGGAATGACTATAGTATTCCAGTCCTGAACTCCCACAGCACCCCATGTGAAGGACTACAATACAATTTGATTCACATGAATTGTGTATATATTCACACAAATATTTTTATCTATATGTATATGTACTCACACATATATACATATAGGGCTTCTTTTATTTGTCATTTTGATTTTACTCCCTCTTCCTCCTTTCCATGAAAAGAAACTGTGAGATCCCACATCCACTCACAATCCGGTCTGGAGCAACTTATCACCTCGCGAGACATGTGATATCACTGCAAACACTGACCACATTGTATGTAGTCCTGCTTTAAGCTAATACACAGAAATAAAAGCAGGAGAGATTTGTACCAGTTGTAGGACTTGAAGAAACCATTTGGCTCATCTGCCCTCCTCTCTGAGAGAAAACAACTATCCCCAGGTGAAACAAGATATAGGTATAACTTCCAGCAGAAGTCCTTTTCAGTTCTGACTGGGTGCTCTATCCACCGAGTCATACTGATGATCTGTAGGGTGTGTGGGAGCATGCTGCTGAGTTGCTCAGTGTCAAGTCAAGACAAAACCTCACTGCATTTGGGTACAGGGCAGTGAGCACACCAGAGGATGTCTAGAGCCTTCATGTGCCCATGCCAGCCCTGGGCTGGACTTCACATTCACTGCCAAAGATGCTTGGGAGCATTGCTGTGACAAGAACAGGAGGAGGATGACACATGCAAGGATTTGTCTTTGACACAGAGAAATCATTTGGGTTTTGCTAATTGACTAATAAGGTAATTATAGTGTTGGATGTGTAATTCTCTGGCTTGGAGTGTGTTGAGACCACACCACATGGTTCTCAGCATTGGTGGAAAGATTTCAGTGAGCCCACTGTGACAAGCTGTTGGGCCTGAAATCTTTTCTTGGACAGTTGCAAGGACAGGTCACTCTGAGTTCTGACTGTCCTTGGGAGGACCCAGCAAGCTGGCTCGGGCTGGTGGGGCCTGATCTGGCCCCACAGTCAACAGAAAGCCCTGGCTACAGTTGCATTCACAGGCTGTGGGGCTGCCAAGCACCATGTCACTCCTGCAAGCCTCGCTGCACTCTTGTAGTATTCATTCCCACTCCACACGTTAGCACTACCTGTGACCTGCCACACCAATCCATGCAAAGAGCTTGTGTCACTCTATGCCAGTGCCTGGGAGCATCCACTGGCTGGCCCTCCTTCCTCCTTGACAAATGAGGAATAAAAAAGGACTTTCTCTGTCTTAGATCCCAGGCTTCTGTCCCCTTAACAAACCATATTCACCTACCCTGTCCTGAGCAGAGTACCCAAAATTTGCATTTTTACTCACTCCACTCCAGCGAAACATCTTCCTGACTGATGATTTATTTGCTTTTCTTGCTTTTTCCAGTAGTCAAAGGTCTTTCAATTGCTTGTTTCTGTCCCATCCTGCAGTTTACACCAGAGCAATAGCAGGAAAACAACAGGGAGTTCATCTGCATGCAGAGCTCTCTGAAGCATCTATGCATGGCAGTGTTGGAGGGAAGAGATGAGGCTTGCTTCCCTGCAGCAAAGATCACCTGTGACTTTTTCACAGGCTCCCCATGTCCACTCTTTATGGTGTTTTTCCTTCCTTATTAAGAACACAACTTTCCTCTGCACTTGAATGATCTCCAGCTTCACCCACAGAACTGCCCACTTATGTCACCGTATAATGCACTTGACACATCTGTGTCAGGGGTTGTACACAGACTTTCTCCAGTCACAATCTGCTCCTGGACTGCATGGAAAGCTTCCATTTGTGTGTGCAGGATGCTTCTGCCTACTCCTGAATTCTGAAATGTGACTTGGGTAAATTCTGTAGCTCTCCAGCCCAGCATTTGAGCTCTTTTCCTTTGGGAATATGGGGTCAGTGTTTAAGAATGGAGCCCTGGCACACCACACAAGTGTCATCCAGTGGTAAAAGGTAGGCTGTGTTGACATCCTGAGCAGAAGCAACTGCTGATCATGCCCTGGTCTTGTGAAAGGCAGGTAAGCAAACGGCGACTGGTTTTTCTCTTCTCATAAGCTGCAAATTAAGTCACTTTTAAGTGCCACTCATACTGCTTTGCATTCCTCCTTCCCTTGCTCACTCTCTCCACAGTCTGGGACTGACATAGCTAGTAATTCCAGTCACCTTCAAATAGCAAAATCTCACACCAAGAATTTGCCAATTTGCCAAGGAGCTAGGAGGATGCAGAGGAGAAACAGTAGATGGGTTCAATGGAGAAGGAAACATAAATTAGGGTAGGAGTTTATGGTGCTTGATCCCAGAGCTTGAGTTCAGTCAGTCAAAGGCAGGTCCATGGAAATATGCTGTGGACCAGCACTGTTCAGGGGAGCCATGTCAGTGAATTTAAAATGGGATCTGTTAACCTCTTTTTTGGTATGATAATTCCTCTCTCCTACCACAGATCCCATGTTTTAGACATAGACATGTATTGTTGGCTAACTACAGGTAACATTCTGAAGAAGCAAAACATTTGTAATCTCTTCTACAGATCTCCCTCATTACTCCATTGGGTTTTCCACTGGAGTCCTAGGTCACTTGTGAATATCGAGGCAAAGCAAAAATTCATGTCTTCAGCATGATTATTAGTTGGCCTTACATTCAGAGAAACTTAGAAAGACCTCTAGGTATGCATTAAATCTTTATACTCTATTTGCTTTTTACTGAAAATATTTTATAAGTCTCAGAGTTTCTGAGTTAGCTGACATGTCTTAAAGAATTTTCTCTAACTCTATTCAGAAATCTTTTCTGTGGCTTAGACTTGGTTTTGACTTTGTTTGCACTGCAACTAAGAATACTGTCACTGCTATGCAGAATATGTCATGAAACTACATATATATATATTTTTATGTCCCTGTTGTAAAATGGCTCTGTGTTATGTTTGCATTTTGAATTTACTGGTGGAACGATAGTATTCCGTTTGGGTCAGAGCTGGGGTCCTTGTACTGTGATAGAATTTATACTCAATAGGAATAATTTTGTTTGTTATGTGGGTGTGTAAGGTTTATGATGCCCCTAACTATTCACTTTGTTGCTTTTAAGTGGCCAGGTTTTTCGAATGCTGTGATAAGCAGGTGCATTGTTGTCATTCAGCCACCATAATTGGTTTTTGAAACAAAGACTTCTGCCTTTTGGAATATTTACAAGCAAGTTGTGACATTTTTGACAGATCAGGCAAAGCTGCTGACTCAAAAAAGCTTATTTTTGTGACTATCAGCAACTTGACCTCCCTGGTTTGAAAAGAAAAAGAAGTGATTGTTCTGCTTAGAGCTGACAGTGAGATTTCACATTCTTTCTCATATTCACAGCATCTTTCTAATACAAGCTGGTAATAGAAACTGCACTTAAAGGGATATATTTTGGTGCTGCACATGCATTCAAACACAGGTCAGGAAAAGTTTTGGCTTAGGAAATCTATTATTATGATTAACTTCTGAATGCAGAAATACGGTAGCCCAGACAATGTCAAAATTCCCACTTCTTATTATCAAAGGATTTTGAGAAGGGCTATATCTCATCCATTGTCACATCTGTAAATGTCATACCCATTGTATGAATACATGTAGTTTCTGGGTGCAAACAATCAGTCTTACCTACCTTACTGAATGACATTACTGCATTCAAAGCTGTTCAAAGAAGTTGTACTTTTGATCAGCTTTCTGGCAGTGATTCTAAAGATTTCCGAAGCTTGCAGTTGGAGATAATCTAATAAGATGACCTTGAATTTTTTGCTGTAGCAATTTCTAGAGTATCTTTGTGAACTTTCACATGACTTCTTGATTTCTGGACATGAAACCCTTGTTATTATGTTCTTCTCTTGCTGAAGCTCCAGTCTGTATCACTATCAAAGCTGTGACAGGCACTACAAAAATGGTGGGGTTGTCACATCTGAGCTTTACACCTGCAGCTCTTCAGGAGTCTAAAAGCAGTACTGAAGTTCAGCATAGCCGAAAAAAACTAGCCTGAGTTGAAGTTCCAAGGTGGAAATGACTTGATGTTGGCAAACTGATATCCTAGGAGGTAACCATAGAAACATTCCCAGTGGCTTATGTGGAAGATTAAAAGTTACAAGAAGGCAGGAACATGCTCAAGATTAGCCTTTATTTGTGCAATGGCATCACACTGGCAAGTTATTATTAAATAAATGTTCTAATTCTACATTTTCAAAGATCTGCCTCCATGGAACTGTAGCTGCTTCCCAGCCAAATAAAGAGAACCCAGAGAAGGAAAAGCAGAATATACATGTCACCACATTTTGCAGCTGTTGCCGTTGAATTATTAAATGCACATGCAGGCATTGCAGTGTCCACTGCAGGCAGCTGTATCAGGCACAGTAAAGTTGATGATGTATTTCGAGTCACTGAGTTAAATTCGAGGCTGAGTTTTGGAACAGGTTTCTGCTTTCAAATACAGGAAGAATTGAATCTTGGGAAAGGAGAAAAGAAAGACTACCTGGTGAAATGGGAGCTGAGCTGTTTTCACAGGTTGGATTTAGTCCACAGAAGGACTACACTGGCCTGTTTGCCTGACCTTATAAGACTCTGAAAGCAGTCTGTTGTAGAAACACATACACGCCTAAGGTTTGGACAATAAGTCAGTCTTTCACCATCACTGGTGAGCTCAGGTGTTGGTGAAATGCAAAAGCTATCAGAACAAGGCATGACCCAACAAAATGATCTGAATAATTCTGGACTCAGCCCTGATCTGAATGCTATCACCCACATTGCCATGAGGACACACAGTAAGACAGCTCTCTTGACTGCCTTCTGTAAATTGAGGCCTGGCAAAAAGCTCACATTCCCAAAATCTGTATTTATATCAGCCCCTATAGGCCTGATGCCTTCATGATGCATTGCATCTTTTCACTTTTAGGATCCTCAAACCCAATCTTCTCTTGTCCTGCAAAATGTGTGCCATTTCTATAAGGTGCCAAAACACTTTATGAAAGTATTATTTCTCATTGACTTTGCACAGATGCAAGAGAAGGTACAAGTTTTGGGGCACCAGGTGGCACATCCTCATAATACCTACTTACAGGCCTCTCTGTCCAGCAACTTTCACATGCATGCATGCAAAAAACAAATTAAAGTCATCAAAATCCATATATTTTAGGAGTGTAGCTCTCTATGCACTGTATTTGTTATGATAAATAACTTTAATGAATCATTTGACGTGAATATGAGGAGCGATCATTGTTAAATTTGTTTCATAACACTCTTATGAGGTTCAATATGTATTTTAATTATATTGTAAACCAAGAATCATTTGTGTAAACTTACTATTAACTGGTGCTACTGTAACTAGGCCAAAAAAATTAACAGGCATTAAGATAATCTTTCACCTCAGATTTCAAAGTGGTAAAGCTGAGCTAGGGATTGAGTCCCCACGCAAAACTGGGGGGAGAAAAGGGAAGTTGTTTTCACCAGTGCCGGAGTAAATGTGACTTTTCCATGCGGACTGCACAGAGATCAGATAGCTCTCCTCCAAGGCTGCAGACAGGCCAAAAAATCAACCTCAATACCTATCCCTAGACATGAGGAGTAAAATACGGTGCCATCTTGTCAGGAACTGGACCAGAGAATCAGCTCTGTGCATGGACCCAATAATTATACTCCATGGCTTAGCCATAATGCTCCCCATGTTGTGTCACTGGCGCAGTACCCGGAGAGGGGCTGAAGCCCCCACGTGTGTCCCAGCCATCTGCCTCTTGTGCTGAAGGAATGAAACATCTCCCTGGGACCCGGTCTGCAGCTCTGCAGAGGCTTGCAGAGGACATTTAGCATCCTATGAGACCTTATTTCTCACTTACAGATCGGTTAATGAATCACATCCAACAATGTCAAAGACCAGATTTTGATGCAGTTGCAGCTGTGCTTCCCTAAGACTGTATGGGTGCAAAGCCCTTGCAGAACAGCCCAGGCTCTGAGCACAAAGTGCTCTGCACTGAGATCTTGTTACACAACAGTTTTCCAGGAGAAATAATGCAAGTCCAAGGTCTGACCCTTGTTCCTTGAGAACCTTCCCCCATGGGAAAATCTTCACCATACTTTAAATCTGCAATACAAATACCCTGGTGTACTCCCAGATGCCTCCAGACTTCTCCAAAATTAAACTTCCACAAACAGTAAAAATACTTTCATCGTAACATCTGGTCCCCTCAGGTTTTTTCTTTATTTTGCTTTCATGTCTACATAAAGGACACTTCTTCTGGTATTCACACTCTTGGACATCTGTGAGGATCCCCAACAGGGGAACCACCCATGATCTTAGTCACTGGAGCTGGCCTGGAGTTTGAGAATCATCACCCAGAGGCATGAGAACAGGATGGAACGTATCATTTTGCTACTGTATCAAGCCTATATGCTCCCTCCTCTTGAGCAGTGTGTTCTGGACTCCGCATCCTCAGAGGGCATAGTGGAGTTAGGGCAGGCAATTAAAATGTCCAGGGAAGGAGGAACAGCTGCCTTATGAGGAGAGACTGAAAAGCCTGTGACTACTCAGTGTGGGGAGAAGACTGAGAGGGAAATATTCTCAGATTAGGATTGCTCTGAGATACTGCAGAAAATCTCTTGGTTTGACCCCAACTGTTTTTGTAATCTGTACTGACCTTCACTGCTCCATCTTACTATTGCAGGCTACAAACCTGACTGCTTCCAGGAAAAAAATTATTTGAAAGAAGGTTTCATATTTTAAAACCATGATAATGTCTTGCTAATGGCACAACAGGCAGCGAAGGATGTGTTTTCAACTTCTTGGTTATTTGTCCTTTTTTTTTCCCCTTGTGTAAAAGAGTAAAAGAAACACCAAGCAGAATCAAAAGCCAGACAAATCAGACCCACTTGCCCCCTTGCAACATATGTTACTGCTAATAAATTTTTGCTGATGATCTATTTGAGGGGTTCATGCTCCTGCCCTTTCCCATAGTGTCTGGACAGCTCCTATATAAAATTAATAACAAGAATTAAATCCCTAGTGGGCTCCAGGCAGTATCTGATCCTTTTACTTCTCAAGGACAAAGCTCTGCTCTGTGTGGGTTTAATAGGGCTCTGCTAAACACAGCAGTGTGGAAGAGAGGCATTGTTTTTTAAAGCAAAGATTTTTAGAGCCTTTGAAATAAAGTCCCAATACGAATGAAAAACTAAACATTTATATATTCTTCATGGGTAATTTTAGAGGGGAAAATTATATGCAACCAATAAGAGCATTTAATTTTGGCAAAATGTAGCATGATTTTGATTCTTAAATTGTATAATCAATTACAATATATTATATTATAAACTGTGTTATACTCTCTGCAATCTAAAAGACAATAGTTTCAAAATGAAAAGTGAAAACTTTCCACTGCAATATCATGCAGAAATCAAAAACAACAGCATCCTGAATGACTGGAGGCTGCGAGAGCAGGAAACAGGCATATCTCAGAGACTTACTCAATGAATTTCTCCAGCAGAGCAGGATGTGAGTGTAGCCTGGAGGCAGGCATGGGTGAAAAAAGTGGTGCAATGAGCTCTGGCTGACTGAAATGTGCTGAGGCTAACACAGCATTGGAAGATTCCTCCAAAAAGTAGGTTGTGGCACACAGCAGAGGAGCTGGGTGGCACTGGGCAGCTCTTCATTCATGGGCCTCGCTGCATGTGCTCCGTGGTCTCCCAGGCCAATGTACCCAAGTTGTCTACTCCATTTAGGATCTAGGCTTACCTGTGTATGGCAGCATCTGTGTCAAGACATAGAGACTTAACAGAAAAGCTGATGTACTGTGTCATCCCAAAGGTCCATCTACCCATTACCTTGTCGCTGACTACGGCCAATAAAATATACTTGAGAACAGAGTGCAACGAAGGAAAAGATAAGTTTATTCCTTTTCCTGATATCTGTCCCAGCTACCATAGCTTAGAACTTACTTGTCTTTGGGTTTTTGATGCATCTTTGTGCTTAATAACTCTTCTCAAACTTACTCCATGAACGTGTTGAACCACAGATTGAACTCACTAATACATTCAGGCTCCAAATACATTGTGGCATAGAGTTACATAATTTAATTATATTTTGGATGAAATATTAGTTTATCCACTATTCTTCCTGTTCTCTGAAACTGGGGAGCTAGTAAACAGGATGACTGGACAGCAGATACAGAACAGACTAACCATTACTGTTCATATTCCCACACCACATGTGCATTTATACAGCTTTACTAGATGCTCATATATCTCTTTTCCAGACTGAATAAGTACAGTCCACTTTGTCTAATGTGGAGGCCATTCCATGTCTCAGTCATTCTTTTTCCCTTTCTCTGGACCTTTTCAAATCTATTCTAGTCTTTCTGGCATAGGGATCAGAATGGCACACATACTCAAGGTGCAGTCACACAGTGGATTACTGTTGCACAGGCATGTTTTATGTCCTATTTTTCACTTCACCTCATACAACTCCTAAGGCTCTGAGACACCAGTGAACACTGAGCAGGCATTAACAAAGGGGTCCCCAGAGTCACTCCAAGATCTCCTTCCTGAATGATAACAGTTAGCTCAGAGTACACCTTTGTAAATTGTACCTCATTTTGCAATAACTGACATTGCATTTCCCCTGCCATTTTATGACTTAGTCATTAAGGATCGTGTGATCTTCCTGCAACTCTTTGAAATCAACTGTCATTTCTCCCTGCCTAGGTGGAAATGTCAGAAACTGATAAACACAATAACATCCCTTTTTGCTGAGCAGATTGGATTACAGTTTATGACTGAACTAAGGACCAAAGATGAGGTTGAAGAAGGTGACTCATCACAGGTAAAATAAACTGATACCAGAAAATGAAAAGTTCTATAGAACAAATTTCCTAATTAACTTCAAGATTCCAAGCACCAAAACCTGTGTATTTATCAATCATTAAGATATACATTTTTCTATATGTGGGTTATCTGTCTTGTTCTTTAATTGCCATGTCTATTGTTCTGTTGCATGTCTTCAAGAGTGTTAGATGAAGTGTTAGATATAGTCAAAGAATGTATGTATGAAACCTATTCCATTTAGAAAAACTAAAGGATTTTACTGTTTTTTTCTAATTTTTGTAACATTGAGGAATGAGATGTTTCATAGCATAAAGAGGGAAAAAAACACTAAGTACACTTAACCATGCTGTATAATAACCTGGAATATTGAAATGAATTGCTGAATTGAAATGAATATGGTGAATTAACACAGCAATCCAACTCCTGAAATGGAGAAAATATAAAAAGGCTCTGATAAGAAAAAGATCAAAGTTGTTATGTGTTAATGCCATCTCCTGGGTGTTGAAAGAAGCATTATGGAAACAGAGCAGAGAAATCTGTGAGCCCAGGAGAAATAAAGGACCTCATCTCCAGCAGATATTGGCCCATGGTATAGGAATCCTGAGTTCACACATGCACCTCAGATTTTACAGAGTCCCTATGGGCAGCTTCTTCCCTGCTTGAATGCCATCAGTGAAGGGGAACTATAAAATTCACTTCACTATTTCTATCTTATTTTGTACTTTTTACTACAGAAAACTGAAGGTCTCCTTGCACATTCAAGATGTATCATCAACCTGTACCATTCTAACTTACTCTATAAAATAATGATTATCCACCTCTGTGGTATTATCTGAATTAATATACATATTGATTGTTTAGGAGTTGTCAAATGTACCTGATCTGAAGAATGTTTCTAAGGGAAAAGTAGAACTGAAAGGTTCTTGTGTTAAATTTATTGAGCTAAAGGTCACAATAAGAATTTCATTCTATTCTATTCTGTTCTGTTCTGTTCTACTCTATATTCTATTCTAGTATTGTCTGTGAGAAATGTAAACTGGACAGACTTCTTGGTTAAGATTTTAACTTTGAAGCCTGCCTTTCACCTTAGCAATCTCAGAGCATTTAGCCTACAAGGGAATCACTTAGGAACCAGTCCCACTTTCAGTTGTCCTTTAAAGGGCTTCTTAGTAGCCTGTACATGCTCCACTGATTATGTGATTTCATTAATGAAAAATAAGCTACAACTTCAAAGCTCACACTCACATAACCCCTTTGATCAATATTCAGGGTCTGTGCAAGACAGGCCTTGAGATGCCAGAAAGGATGTTTCTTTCTTCTCAAGAACAAAGTACAATTCCAACACAGGTAGATGCCAGACCAAATTTCAGCAGTAATACTTTAGCATTGTGATTTTCTCAGCAATCCTGATGAGTAGACAGTAGACTACTGAACCAACCATGTGGGCAAGCTGAAATGTTTGTTGGAACATGTTATGTTGGAGTATTCCCAGATTCCCTGCTCTTTTCTCCAGAGAGCAGGATACAATGCATCTCATCTAGCCATAGCTCCTGCAAAGCTGTATTCTGTGAACACACATGCTTTGGAGGATTCTTGTCACTCCTGCTCTCACATAGCAGCTCTCTCTATAATCCACCTGTGAGACTGTACTTCAAAATAAAACACATTCACTCTTCAGTATGTTTGCAAAAATTCTCCTGCTTTCTCCATGTCAGTCGCTAAATAACCTGCAGATGTTGGATAGTAAGAAATGTGCAAAGAAGAAAACTGTAAAGAATTTCAATGTCTGACTTTCTGGATGAAATGTTAATTTGTTTCAACTTTTGGCTTTTATTTCATATTTCTGTGCTGCACTCTTGAAAGAGCATTATTTTCATCTTTGAACTCTCCCACCCTCTGTCCTCTTTGTAGGGGACTACAGGACATGTTTTGGTCTTAGGGCCATGATCTTCATTTTGATAGGTTTGTTTTAATAACCTGAAACAGTGTACTCGTGTGGTCTCCAAAGTAACATTATCAGGTAATTTAATCCATTTTCTGGGCACTTTTTCAATATTAGCTGGAAGGGGAAAAAAAGGTTAAATCACCCTTATTCAGGAAATCTGAAAAGGTTCCAGATTTCACCATTGCGCTGCGCTATAAACAAAGCAAGATGGACAAAAATCAGCTCCAGCACAAGTATGTGATAGGCTTTGGCTGAGGAAGGATCCAAGTAGGATTTGGCAATGAAGAAAGTCAGGGGCAGCAGCACAAACCCATCCTGGTGTAAGATGGAGAACTGCTGATTTACATCATCTCTGGTTCAGACCTGAAATTACTTCTTTTGTTCCAGTAAAAGCAATTTTTCCAAGTTAAGAGATGCCTTTCTGAGGATCTCTCTTACTATATCCTAGGAGCCAAGCACAGACCTGGACTTATAGTACATTATAAAAGAGCAGAAGTGGGTGCCAGAAATTGGTCCTCAAGTTCAGCAGTGAGGAGGTCAATGTGATTTGCATCCCAGAATATACCTATGTTAGTCTCATAGTACTTTGAGGGGGTTGTTTTAGGTTTTTCAGAGAAGTAGGGTTTGGGGGGTTGAGAGTTTTGTCAACCTACCTTTTTTATCTCCTCTGCACATACTAATACTGAGAATCGGGCATTTTGCCTTCAGCCTCTCGCTTTGGTTACTGTGTGAGAAGGTCTGATAATGGCTTCCTTCCTTCCTTGGGTGTCCCTAGTTACATTTGAAGCAGTTAATTCAACTACTTTTTGTGCTGTTCCTGGGAGGCTTCTTTATCCATTTGGAAGCCAGGAAAGAATCTCCTACTTTTTCCCTCTTTGGAAGGGGCAGCTGAGACAGTTTGGTCCCAAATGCCACATTCCCAGGAATCTGCAGTTCCTGGCCACCCTGAGAGGCAGCTAACACAAATCAATACATGTCAGCTGGGTTGTGGGACTTGCCCAGAACCCATCTGTGGCTAAGCCTAAGTGTGAGCCATGGACAAAAGTACAATTTTTCTGGGTAACCTTTCAAGGTAAAAAGTAATTTGCACATAGAATTATCTTTATTTTACAGAGAGCAGAGCTTGGGCTCAACAGTTTCAACCCAAGCAATTGGACCAGAATTACACAACAGACCAGTGTGTAAAGGCCAAAAGCCCTAGGTCTCTCTGTGCACCAGCTCATGTCAGCTGCAGGGTAGTGAGGTAACCAAAGGAAAACAACTGAATACACATAAAAGCACCAGCAAGACCCAAACCTGCAAAATGTCCCTGCTCAAATGCACTATCGCCCTCTGCACCCTGCTGTATGTTTACAGCTGGAAAATCTAGTTCTTCCACCAAGACTGTAGCATCCGAGATCTTTTAGCCAAGAGTAGTAGCAGGTCACCTCCCTACCTTCTGTATATTGTATGGCAATAGCTCTACCCAGAGAGAAGGCAAGATTCAGGGATTGTCCAATCCAGCGTTGCAATCCCTCAATATCACATGCCTAGCCTGACCAGGGCGAGTTAAAGAAACTGAGTCTAAAAGTGTTGATGGATTCATAAAGGGATTAGATACAGAGTCTTCAGGTAATGGCTGGAGGCAACTTCTAGTTCAGGAAGGCCTTAAATCATGAATAGGTGGAAACTAGGGGGGATGGGGAAAGCTCACTGCAGCTTTGCAAAAGAGGGCTCTCAACGGAGCAGTTCCTTGAACCAGCTCCCCACAGAGTAACACAGCAATAGTAGCAGCCGAAAGGAGGAAGAAAAAGGGAGACTGGAGGCCGAGAGTGAGCCAAGGCCACAGCAGATCCAGACAAGGTCAGCTACACTGTCATGGACTGTACACCCCAATTCTTCACCTCTCCACTACTCTTTCAGATGGTCCTTGGGTAAACAGCTTCATGCAGCTTTGTTGTGAAATCCCAGGAGCCTTTGAAAAGGAACCAGCTGTAATGCAGCTTTTTATTACTGTCTGGGGTCTCCACATCTTAAGAGAAATTGAATGGTAGCTGATGAAGCCTGCAGTGTTTCTGTTAGTCAGTGTTGCTGTAAGGCCATGGAGGTTGCTTTGAAGTTGTTGCCTCAGGCATAATTTATGCAGGAATCTAGGTCTTTGTAGCAATATCCCATAGTTTTTGCCCAGATCCTTTTAGTGATTATCGTGCCGCAGAATATAGGCATACCTCATTTGGGGATGTGACAGGCTTTAAACACTCACACATACAATTTCATCTCTCTGTAAATAGCCAACCCATTTCAAACATAAAGTACAGAATCAACAAATACCTTCTGGCCTCCAGAAGGCAGAGTCAGAGCTGATGGTCGTAAAGGTCCACCCAGACTTGGACCTCTCTGCACAATGATAGAAAAAGAAATGCAGTGAACTGGTGAAGGATAAGACTGAACTTTGTAATGTTTTCTACCCATGCCCCTGCCCCCAGAGGAAGTCTGGCTCTGTAGGACATTTGAAAACCCTGGGAGAAGGTCCTAGATTTGCAGAACAAAGCCCTAAGCATGTGGTACACGTGTGCAGGCAGGCCCTCATGCCTCCAGCTTGCCTGCAGCAGTGTCTGCCAGCAGCTACTCTCAAGTGCACCCTGAGAAGGAATCTGCCAAAAAAAAGCATAACAGAAAGTCTGAGATCTCTTGCCTGTCATTCCTTGGTCACTTCAAGTTTAGCTTAACACTTCTGGAGAGGAAGCACCAAACTGAGAAAAGACTGCAGTTAATTAACTGCTTTGTGCAGGTAATTGGCAGCTTGGCCATTCTGCACCTGAACTGTTTGCAGTGACTTGGATTGAATGCAAAACACTTTTATTATGTCTTTCTTGATTAGCCTTTGGTAAGGAACAGTTACAAAAGGAAGCTGGCAGATAGCTTTCTCACTACTATGAAAGCATCAGGGTGATTCATACCTCCAACCTTTCCCCATTAACCCCATCAAATCACCAATGGAGGCTTGATCCTCCACTCCAGATGGACAGGGCTTAGCAGATCAAAAAAGGGGAGCACTGAGTGGCTGCTGGATGTGAACTCAGCAATGCATTAGTCTGAGCTTGGCTCTTGAGCCATTTCTAAGAGAGCCTCTGGTTCGAATGCTGCATGGTTCTCCCTCTATTCCTACAGAGAGGACACACATGGCAAGCTGTTTGTGGCAAACTCTCTGGGATCATGAGGGCTCAGCAGGCCCCTCAGTATCTTGCTTTGTGCCACAAAGCCTTCCAAGCTCCCTCCTGCAGGAGAATAATCTTCTGCCTCAGTGTGAGGTATGCTGAGGAGCAAGGCACATGCTCAGGCACCCCAGTGCCTCAGCTCACTGAGCACTCATCTCCTTGGGTGACAAGTACCCTCTCATACGCCTCTCACCTTAGAAGCCTACTTAACTCGAGTTGTGACAAAAAAGGGTGCCCCAGGAGCATTTATTCTTAATCACCAAATCCCTTTCTTGGGGCAAATAATGACTTTCATGGAGCTCTGAATCGTGCCACATACAAGTCATCTGTGAGTTTAGCCAGCTCCTCACTGTTACCTCCTTCCCAACAGCCTTTGTCCAGGTTCAGAACTACAGAACTGACTATGAACTTACTTCAGGTTCAATATGGCCTGATCCTACTGACCTCAGCAGAACTGGTCCTGGTTCATTTCCGATTAAATGAACTTAATATCAAACTTTGGTACTTTTTCCATTCAAATCCATGGCACAGCAGATTTCTTTAAGGACAGCAGAATTCTAGTGAAAAAACTTACAACACTGTCCTTTGGCATAGAAGTTTTGGGTCGTTATATTTTTTCTAAGCCCACTGGGAGTACACAGCATAGAATCTGAAGTCCAGAGTTTCATAACAAACATGCAAGGAAATGTGTAATTATTGTCTAGAGAATTACATGATTATATTACAAAATGGAGATCTCATTGTCATTAGCAAATCTCTCCATAGGCATTTTTTTCACCGGGAAGCTTTGAAACTATTAGCATAATAAGCTGTTCCTCAAATCCTGATTGCTAATTAAAGCCATACATTATTGTCAGCTCCCCTATTGGTACGTGAGTTCAGTTTTACCTCATTATAGTATAATAAATGCTTCTTTCCCCCATCTTTTTGTTTCTGTTTTTTCTTCTTTTTTTCTTGAAAAAATAAAGTTGCAGAAAACTTGCCACCATATAAATTTGAACTATTCCTTTCCCTCCCTTATGAAGAATTATACAGTTTATTCTGCATACTTATCACATCTTTTCCACAAATAAAAGAAGTCCAATAGCTGTATTGACTGCTTCTAAAGATATCACACAGCTTTG
This sequence comes from Dromaius novaehollandiae, assembly GCF_036370855.1. NCBI lineage: Eukaryota > Metazoa > Chordata > Aves > Casuariiformes > Dromaiidae > Dromaius > Dromaius novaehollandiae. The sequence continues at coordinate 17,379,342 of NC_088114.1, forward strand.
GAGCTAATTAATAGCCAGTCTCTGAGCAATTGCCATGGAATAGGGTCAGTGCAACCAAAGTGAACAGCAAAACACTCAAAGATTTTTCTTTGAAACCCATCCCCAAAATCGCTCTGTGCAAACACGTAAATGAGGAAGCTAGTTCAAAAAAGCAAGGAAATGATGGCTGTTCTTAGCACAGAGGCTATTTAAATAACTTTAAAGACACAGAAGTGTTAAATGACCCAGAGGTACAGAGACAAAAGGAGATATAAGATGTTAGATTACTACACACCTGGGACAGGTTTAGAGAGCTGAGTATCTACCTGCAGTGGTATTGCAGCCCAGTAAATGTCACTGGAAAGAATCGTGAGATACCAGAGGGATGAGAAAAGGCAGCAAGAAATCATGAACTGAAGGAGAGCATGGTAAATGCATACTGAACAAGCTGAAAGTATTCTTCCTCCCCTACATAGTTACAAAGCTATCTGCCTGTCCCACGTATCCATGCCAGCACATGCTCCCATATTGGCCCATTTGTCTTTAAACAGCAGCCACGAGCTTCCTGATGCAAGAATCACCCCTTTCTGGGTAAACACGTTGTGCTGGGGTACAAATTTAATGTGAAAGTAAATCCCTTCAAAAGAATCTGAGCCTTATCCTCTGCTCCCTATGTCCTGTGAGCTGAATGAGTTACAGAGGGATAACACTAATGCCAAAGAGCAGAGAATTTGTCCCTTTGTTCCTATAAGCAACACATTATTCATGTTTTGGATGCCCTGGTATTTCTGCTCACTTACATTATGTTACTCTCCTACAAATGTTCGCTGAACAAGAGAGCTTCTTCAGACTGTCTGAGGAGTCCCAAGAGAAGCTATGCATCCACATCACTGTGAGCAGGACGAATACTACTACAATCCATTTATTCCCAGGCACCACTTTTGACAAGACTCATCATCTTTGCTGGAGACTGATTCCTCAGAAATCACTGTAGCTTGTAACTTGGGAGCATTTTCTGCAAAAAGAGAGAGAAATCCATAAGGACATCCCTGATATTTATTAGCATTAGTTCTTTTGATGGTGTTTTTAACTGGAGAGAGAAAAAGCTGTGAACCATTTTTAAGGTCATACAGGAAGAAGAAAGCTCTCTTATTTTACTGTTCCTGTTGCTGCTAGATCCCCAATCATATGTAGATGGAAAAACTGTGCCATTTGCAAAAAATGACATGACTTAACTCTAGAACAACACCACACTTATTAAAATTCGTAATTTCAGGCAAGCAAATTTTTGTGTGATTTGAACACAGACTTTTTACGTTTCTGTGTTATTCTACTACATAACTTTGTCTGGAGTAGCAAAATGAAAAGCCTGTTAGGATCCCTTCTCAAAAATTTGGACTAGAATCCCCCTCCTGGTAGTAAAGCCTGTTAAAGGTCAGAGGATGCAAAACCAGTACAAAGTACATCCCTTACAAAATGAAACTTGCATCAGATTTTAGCTCATTTTGAAATCCCAGGTAAATGTCAAAATGAAAAAAATACTGACACATGTTACATTTTATGCAGGAGGGAATGAAAATGCTTCTTGAGGTGACTAAAAGGTTTATTCGTAAAGGAGAGAGTGAAAATTAATTGAAATGGTTTTCAACCCGGGGGCCTACTCAGAAAGACTCAGTTCATCAGCAAAGCAATAGGGAAGCTCTTTGAAGTAATCCCTAAAGACTAAATGCACAGGAGGAAAAGCATACTTTCTGTAATGAAAACTTACTTGACCCAAGCAAGGGAAATTTCACAGGAGAGAATCTGTGAGTGGCAGAGGCTTTACATCCCTGAGGCAACACACCTTCAGTACCCCTTGCCAGGCCAATAGCATCAAATGTATGGAGAGTCCTCTGCCTCCTGTCCTATCATTTGCAAGGATTTTGGGAAGATGTCCTCCTGAGCTATCTTGTGCTGTGATCCCCACTCCATCATTTGCAACAGCACTTTGACCAGGGTCCCATAAAATAGCCTTTTGTGCTGACTCCCAGCTCCAGTTCTATTCCCGACATAAAGAGGCTCTTCTCTGCTTGTACTGAATGAGGTTTCAGGACATTGCTTCTCTTCTCCCTTGGTTCATAAGAGTGCTACCAGTGCTTTCAGCTCTTTCCTGGAGATCGCCAATATTAACAGGTGCTATTCATCCGTCTTAACCTGGATGCTAAAAGTTAGCCATTGGGTCCCAGGAGGAATATGCCAGACTTGGGCACCTAGCTTTGAGATATTTATAACTGACTGAATACATCACTGGGGATGTAAGGGATGTGTCCTTTAAAAATGTTGACAGCATTCCACAGGGTCATATTTGAATGTTTAAATTTCTGAATATTGTAAGTGAATTCTGTTCTGATGAGCAGCAATAGTCCAGATACCTTGCCATTAGGATCCCTCAACAAACAATTCCCACTGAATGAGGGTGGGTGGCAGCTCAGCTCTGTGTTCTCCCACTTCCTGGCCCAATAGGCCTCTTGTTCCTTCATGAAAAACAGCACAGTTTCCACAGAAAGGAACAGCCCATTGAAAATGGCCAGTATTTTGGGGGTGTCTCCTTGGCCAGTGGGACTGAATCTGCCATGCCGGAGCAAGAGTCAGAACCGAGATCTTTCCTATCCTGGGGCTAAATATGTATCCCACTCTCAGCAGTGTCCCTCAAGTGTTAATACCATTTTTTCTGAAAGCCATGATCCCACTTCTGTTCTTGATGGCAGCTCCCTTGGTCTGTTCCAAGGTTTCAGGCTGTGAATCCCATCCTGGTGATGCTCCTCCTGCCACTCTGTGTGTGATGCCTAAGCCATGGGGGAAGTTCAAGACAAATCTCTGTTTCAGGGTTTCCAGTTAGGCAGCTCAAGGCAGTTGCCGCACAGCTCATCCACAGTCCTGGCCCCAATCTGAGGTACCAGGCCCCAGTACAGGGCAATGGCAGCTCCAGGGCAACAATTTCACTCCAGCAGGCTAAAAAGTGTTGCTCAGCTGCATGACCATTGTGAATTTATCCTCAAACTGTTACAAGGGTATGGTTGCTGCTGTTGTACGTCAGAATAAATTAGGGACAACTGTAGTGCCCTGCCTTGCAAGGGGGTTTGAAGCTAAATCCATCTGTAAGTCTGGAAGGTGCCCGGCAATACGGGGACAAACACAGGAATTCATTCATGCATACACCTTATAACAAAAGCAAAAACTCTCACTTACTGAGAAATGCCAACAACACTGTGTTTTTATTTTGCTTTCTCACCTCACCAAATTAAATTAATTAAAAAGCATTAACTGGAGTTATAAATCTTTAAGTAATTATTATCTCAATAATACTGCATTGATTAATGACTGCATTAAGAATTCTAATAATTATTATCAAAATTTACACCATACAGTTATTACTAATACCTATTAAATGCCTGCTAATAGCTGGAATAGAGCCATTGAGTTTTCCCTTTGAGGAGTCAGGAAAGTGATATAAAGGAGAAAGTTGTAAGAAATCATAAGACTGACTCAGGATGGGCATTTTTCACTCCAAGTCTCTTCTGACCTTGGTGCTGCAGTTAGTAGCAGGAAGTGGTGTGAGGTGTACTTAGAGGGCCAAGATATCTGTGGCATGAGATAGCAAACACCCTGTTACTCGGTCATAAGAAAGAGACCTCTGTCAGTGCACGCCATACAATGTGGTTTTGGAAAACTGCTTTTGTTATGTTTTGTTTCACAGGAGGACTCAGCTGACCTTGAACATGGTCTAGTGAAATGCTGAAGAAATCTTTCAGGCAAATGCTCTGAGCATATTCAAAATTCAGCCAGGCAAGGATTCACTTTGCATTCCTTTGATACAACTGGCTTCATGGTTTCATGACCTGGATGAAAACACTCATGCAAAAAAAAGTTGCTCAGGGGAAATCCATTTTCTCAGCTAAAATCTACACATCCAGATGGCAAAACTTCCCTGTTTGGGGTGTTTGGGACAAGGAGAGTGGGGCTGGAAGTTTTGAAAAAAACAAGAATTTGCAGATTCTGTTTCTTTAGTAAACAGTTATAAGCAAATTCTCCCAAAGGCAGTTGAAGCACTGAAGCATGCTTTCCCATGGGTCTGTGCACTTTGTCTTCTGTTCCCACCAAGATGCCCCCTTTGCTTGCCTGTGCTGGGCTGAAGACAGCAGTGCTACAGCTCAGCTGGGACTGTTTCTCATGCTGATCAACCCTTGGGGCAAACTGTAGTGCTCATAAGGGTGGCTCTTTGCCACACACACATTGAAGCTGGTTCAGCTGTTTGGAACAGGGTTCTTCCTTAACACAGGATTTTCAAATCAGCGAGGGTTTTGAAAGGGAGCACATGAAAACAGGGAATGTCCCCAGGCATCCTTCTGCATAACCCTAATCAGACCCCTGCCATGAAAGAGCCACTCTGGGTGTTCATCTTTCCTCTACAAGTGACACTGTTCTCCTGTGCAATCTCTTCCTGTGCAGCAGGAAAGCAATTCATATTTTCTGTGTTTTAGTTTTGAGGTTTAGTTATTAACTCCATAAACTATCCCCTAAACTCCCTGGGTTCAGCCACAAACATAGGACACATAGTCAGCTCTCTGTGGTGGGCACGTTGCCTGAAAAGCAGATCTTCGTGCTTGGTTAAGAGAGCTGGCATATTCCATGTTACCAGGAAAGGTGCTGCATTTCTGTTGCCTCCAGAGACAGTTGAGACTGGGTGCTTTTTCACACAGTGTGGAAACCCACACCGATGCACCCTACCTTCCCAGGCTAGCTTCCACAGACCCAGCTCAGATGCAGCTACCTGCATCCTCGCCCCAAAATCAGCTGTGTGAGAGTGTGACATATGGAGAAACCCAAATGCCTCTGGACAACGCCACCTCAAGGCCATTGATGCTTTTTCCATTCAGCTCAGCACCAATCCCTCCAGTGCCCTAGAAGCTGCACAGAGCTCTCCGAGTGTCCCATGGCTTCCTCTTCCAGGAGGTAGTGGGAGCTTCACAGCAGTCCTGTGGTGCTCCTGCAGGCTAGCAAGTCCTCTCTGAATCCTAAGGATGGAGGTGTTTGGTGCAGAAGGAGCTTTGAGAGTCCATTGGAGCCAGCTCACATGAGACTGGGAAGCCCTTCCAGTCCTGGGATGACTCTGTGCTGAGCTACTCAAAGGTCTCTGCTTCAGAGTTATCTCACATAACACAACACAACACTAGGACTAAGTTGTCCCAGACCCAGTACTCCACATAGTAGTGGGATGATTGGAATAGCAGCCAGTTTCTTATATGGACATTTTACCTGGAGGACATCACAGAGTTATGCAGAGGAGGTGGATTCTCAGTGGAGTTTGTCTTGATCTGTCATACTTCAGTGACAAGGGAGTGCTAACTGGGTGTAAATCAACATCTTTTTGTTCCGACTTTCTACCCCCTCCTATACTGCTATAAACTATTGCACCAAAGGTGCAATTCACAGATCAAATATCAGATTATATCCCTTAAAGTGGACTTCTGTTGAAGATGCAGAAAACAGGTGACTTTTCAAGGCAATTAGCTCAAAACTAGGTAGATAAGAATGTCTAAAATGAAAGGGTTCTAGATATAATGAATTTAAAGTTAATATTTTATGGTATTCCTAAAAATATGTGAATGGGCACAGTGATACAGTATCATAGTGCAAGCCCCTAAAATGTACATTATATAGCCTCTGAAAGTCTGTTAGACAAAAGTCCAAGGAGATATTATTTGTTTTCTAATAAATTGTGTATGTCCTCTTAGGGACAGTATTTTTAACAGCCAGCTCAGGTGTCCATTTCACGCCCTTGCTGTAGTCATTTTTAGCATGCAGGTGCTTTTTCTTTACCTCATTTGTCCACATTAAAGAAGCTATATTAAAAATGTACATGTCACACTTCAAATAATGTTAAAAAATGATATTTGCATCATTGACATTGTAAAGTATCAGCCAGTTGTCCCTTCCTCTCTCTATGCATAGTAGGAGAAGAAGAAAAAGCTGAATTCAGTTGTCCCAGCCTATTATTTGTGGTCTTAACTTCTGTTTCTGGATCAAATGACTCTTTCACCTCTCTTGATTCTTGCATTCTCTGAGCAAGCTGAGATCCTCACCTTGTATGGAAGGAGATGCAAAGCAAAGACTTTGCACTATGAACTTCAAGACTTCAAAAATTGCCACTAAAAGGCCGGATATTGAACACAGTGGAAAGGGTCAAATAAGACCCTAGCTGCCTTGTAGTGAAAAGAAAAGAACACGTTTATCCACCTTGAAATAAAAATGAAGCCCCGTTGGCATTATAAAGCTATCATTTTTCTAGTTATGTAATATTTCAAGGAATCATACTACCTTAATTATCCTTTTGTATTTTATCAGCATATGTCTATCACTAAAGGGGAATATGAGCCCTGGGAAAGGCTACAGGAGAGTAATTTTTGCCAGCTGCCATTATTTCAATAATAATAGAGAATCCAACAGTATTCATAGAGCAGCCCTTTTCCCCCCTGACTTTGTTAAAGTTCAGACTGACACTTCAGACCTGTGCCTGTTCTGATGTTCCCTGGGACTTTCGCATTTGAGTTTTAGCATTCCTTCCAGGTAGCTGAGGAGATGGCAGGTCCTGACTGCTGTGAAAATGCATGGCATCTGCATCAGGCAGAGATTTCTTTTTCTGGATTGTCAAATAACTATTCAGTGACCTAATGTGATAATATCATATACAACCAGCATGGCTACTAGTGCCATCCCAGGCCAAAAGAAATGAGATACTTCTGGCTTGCGCATAACTGCCAAGGCAAACAGACCTGCTTCAGTTACATTCACTCGTTTCCCCCTGAGAAGAGGGACTATATATAGCCCCCCAAGAGAGCTATAAAGACCTATGGCAGTCATTCCTCTGCCTTGTCATGGATACATCCTCAGAGCTGAGTCTTCCACCCTTCTTTCCAGAGTCCCACACCTCTGCTGCCTTCCCTTCACTTCCTATTTTCATATGCTCTCCTCAGGCTCAAGAAACTGCCTGATGTGGAATCATGGGGGGAATTCCCTCCTTTCTGATGGCATTGGGGTGCCTACAGTAGAAGAGACCTTTGTATGCATTTGAGAAAGAAGGAAAGACAAGGGAGACTTACAAAAGTGGGAGAAAGAACAGAATAAGTGACAGATTAATCTAAACTTCTGCTTTCTGCCAGGGGTGACATCAGCAGAACCATGAAGTTCACCCTAAGCAGGGATTTCCTACAGGGTTTTAGTGGACCACAGTGGCTAGGCCACAAGAAGAAAAGGGTAGTGGTCATATAAGGTCAGCTGGAGGGTCTTCAGGACTAGCACTGGCTTCACAAAGAGACAATGGTTATGAGCATTCGTATTGATCTTCTAAGGTAACCTCATTCATTTTGGGCTGCAAAAGACATTTAATCTTACTTAAGAATAATACACTCAATTATTGGAAAGGAAAAAATAGCAGTATATTTATTGTGAGGAAATTGAAAGTAATTACTCTGGAAAAAGTTACGTTGGGGCCTGGAAGTGCAATGCATTAGCTGTCATGATTTTTAAAGCAGTTGACAAAGAGCATTCCAGCATGTCACACTCTGTGACCCAGGAAAGGCAGAATGAGCTGCGAGAAAGGTAGAAAACTATCCCACTTGGGCCTGATGGTCTTTACTTCAGGCTCCCAATTCCCCTTGGCACTCATGGCAGGAAGATCAGCACTGTGATGCTCTGCTAATCACATCTATACCTTCTCTCCACCTTCTCCTCACTGTCCCACTGACCAGCCTCCCTGACCAATACTCCCCAAGGTCTTTTTAAAATGATCCTCACTTCCACAGCTCTCTCTTCTCCTTTCTCCTCCATGTTTCCTTCCACCATCCCACATAAAGGACTGTTGCCTTCTGGTCTCATGCCTGCCCTTTCCTCCATCCTCAGTTTTTTGTCAGCCCATGAATATTTCTGCTGCAGAAGGTCTGTTCACTTGGCATTAGATCAGTTCAGTATCCTCAGGCAGGGCACCTCTTCCCCGTGTAGCTTGGGAACTGAACCCCGAAGTGCTATGTCTAATCCACTTCAGCAGCTCAACTCAATTCTTATCTGATCACTGACTAGCAACTTATTCACTTATTAAAAAAAACTCCTGGCCTAACATGATCATAAGGAGGCCCCTCCTACTGTCTCACTTGCCATGGCTGTTCCTAGAGGGACCTGTGCTGCCTGAGCAGAGGAACATCTGACTGCTCTCTGAGTGCCTGGAGCACTGAGGTGGGGAGCCAGGTAATGGTGCCTTTTCCTGGGGCTCTAGTTTTAGAGTTCATCAGACACGTGGTGTGAGCCAGTTCCCTTAAAATGATCCTCATTTCAAACCCAGGATGAAGGAGAAGCAAATAGGAATATTTATTTGCCAGTTTCAAAACATACAATAATTTTCTCTTAAGATTATGATGAAAGGCCATAGGTAGCTAGACTGAAGCTAATTTATATTCATCCCACACTTCATTATTGATTCTGTTGGTATATGTGGGTCTGCCCATAAGCAGCATGCTTGACAAGATGTCCTACTTGGAGCATGGTTTCCTTGCAACTGTTACATCCTCAAACTTTCCTCACAGAAGGCATTTTTATTTGATACTGTAGGTCCCTCCTTGAGGTTTCTTCAAACTGTACCTGCTGACATGCACATCCACCTTCCCTCCCTTTATACCTCCTACCGTCCCAAATTTTTTACTGTAGTAAGGAAGATTAGCCTTTCCTGTGACATGATCTGTCCTCATTGGCTTTGAACGTGCCAGCATCCCTTGAGCCTGAGCTGGCACACTTCTTATTTGCTCTGAAAACAGCCAGTTAAGACTACTTCCACGCTTACTAAGCTCTCAGCAGACTGACAAAGAAAAACACTCTTTCCAGGGGTTGTGGCAACCTTTAAAATGCTCGTGACCACTTGAAATCATTTGAAACTTCTTTATTCACTGATCCAGTAATGCAAATGAACACATTAACTGACAGTCACAGCTTATATGGACATAAAGGCAGGGTCAGTTCCTACAGCTCCCTGATGGGATTTGATAGAGATAAGAACTGATCATAAACCATAGCCAGTGGATAACAGCATTGGTTCCCCAGCTCCATCTTCAGGGATACAGACTCAATTTCTCTTCCATGTTTTTAGTCCCCAACTCCATTTCACTGGAGCTGGCAGCAGGTTTGAAGCCAGTTTCCAGGTTCATCTCCCTTCCTTCTGGAGGCTTTGAGGAAACTTGTAGCAAAACCATCAGGAAACAGGGGCATGTAGTCATCTCCAAATAGGCATGGGGAAAGGCGTGTGCCAGCCAGCAGCCTGATACCATTCAGCAAATGGCAACACTACCTTTTTAGCACCCATCTGCTGCACAGTGAGGGCCTTCAGGAGCTTCTGTTACCATTCCCCTACTAGCTGTTTTGCAGCATAGGCCATGGTTTACAGTTGTGTTGTCACTCTGTGGTGGAGTCCAAATTTGTTTCTAACAGAGGCTGTGAAAAGGCTCTTTGAAAAGCCATGAAACTCCCAAAAACAAATGAGCAGTGTTTGAGTCCGTGATCATTCCTGTCTGTCACAAGGCTATAGGTACCAATGTCCTAGGAGCCCTGTTATGTTCAATGGACAGAGTTGCCCTGGCTGATTCCCAGTGATGCCTAGAGAGCATAAACAATCCCAACATCCTATGCACAGATTCATAAAAACAGATGAGAAATAACTGCAGTATTTTCAACATAATTCCTCTTATCAGTTGTCTTATGTAACTCATTGGCAAATAAATATATTCTCCCTGCTCTTCAGGCCACATGAGAACACTTGTAAGATAAAGTCTTTTCAATGTACCTATCAATCACTCAGTATAACATTTGCAAATCAGGTTTTCACACCTTGGCCTCCCCTAGGTTTTCTCAAATTTCTGCTTAAAAATTGAACTTAAAAATAATTACAGGAGACACTGCCTTCCATTCCTCACCTGATGTGTCACAGTCAGCATGTACCACAGGAAGTAAAATAAACCCCACAGATAATAAGACCAAGAAGACCACCATGATCTTCCATAAGAGCACTTCCAGACTATGATTTGTTTTTATTCCTCTTAAAGTCCACTATCTGTGGCAATATTAGATGAGATCTTTTAGAACAAAGACAGAGGCTGGACTGAAAAATGTTCAGTCTTGGTGAACCCAAAACATCCTTTGTTGTGGTGATGAATTACCCCACATTTGCTATAGTCTTTTCTCTTCAGTATCTGTTCCTTGTGCAAGGAACCCCTGAACTGATCCAAGTCCTCGCTGTGCATATTTGACTCACCCTTCCCATAAGGATGGCCACTGTGAGCCTGTATGCCATTCATCTCACCATCATTTGAGAAAAAACTTTCAGCTCCCCTTCAGCTATTGGATTCCTAGGGCGTGAGTGGTCTTAGCTGGCATAGACATCTACCATTATATGAGCTGACTCACCCCTGCAGCATCTTATTCAGCCCTACTGCTTTTAAGGGAGTAGAGGAACTCCAAAGCCCTGCCTTAAAAGTGCCACATGCTCACTCCTGACCCTTGTAAGTAGGAGAGCAGCAGCTGAGGGACCATCAGGGATTCAGGCAAACAGCGGTACCTAAGAAGCCATGCCCCTCCAACCTACCTCCTCCCTCTACTCTTGCCCTTGTCTGTGGCACATCCCTGTCCCTTCCACCTTTTCCTGGCCTCATCTTCTCCTCTACTCTCTGTAACTCTCCCAGGAATGTAGGACCCAGGTGCAAAAACCTCTTCACTGAACTATTTCTTTGTTTTACATTAAATAGTCAGAATTATTGTATCCAAGAGCTTTAACCAATGAGATGCAAATACTTGCCCCTCTCACTTGCTTTCTCTTGAGGGCTGTGGAATTGCAAGCCATTACCCAGAAAGCAAGATGTATGTGCTCTTATTCTCAGCTCTAGTTTTCTTTGGTAGTGAGTGTAACAGTTGCTGATGTGCTCTGGCCAGTTCTCCACATTGCTGAAGTGTGCTATACATGTCTGGGAGACAGGATCCCTCTGAGGACCTTTGCAGACCTTGGGGGTCTTTTTACCCAGTCATTGCATCACTGTGCATCTAAGCAGGAACAGAACATTTCACCCCCTGTGCTTCCATATCGTGGAGATGTTCAGACTCCTGGAGAGCTCTGCAGCCCAGAACCTGTAAGGCGAATGGATTTGACAGTATCTACAGGAGAGATTTTCTGGATCACAATCTAGAAGCCTTAATCCCAACTAATTCTGGTGAGTACTTATGGAACTCGCTTGTGTTTCTCCTGCAGGAAAATATTGCACAATAACAAGTCAAGTACTGTCCAGAAGTGTATTATATCAACACAGTTTTATTTATCTCATCAAAAAGAAAAACTGTTAATCACAACTAAATTTCCATAAATCAGTGTCATCGTCAATTATTATTAGTCTTCCTTTAATTCTGTGTTACTCGGCTCCACTATCGCTTATGCTTTTCCCCCTAGCAGCTGCGAGAGGCCAGAGTTACCTATACCATTCATTCAGCCTTTCTTCCAGTCCTCTGGAACTTCCCCACTGCTTAGAGTTTACTGGAAATTCCTATTAGTGTTTCAGAGAATTTCTTGGCCAGATCTTTTTAAAGCCTTTGATACAATTATCTGGATACATTGATTTTAAAACAACTATATTTAGCAATTGCTGCTAAACAACCCCTTTAACTACTATTGGAATAGAAAATAATTCCTATTCAGACAGTGACCGTCCTCTGTTTTTTTCAAAATACAATTAGAGAAACACCCTCTGTCACTAGAGTACTGATGGGAGTATCATTGTCACCCTGCAACAGAGTAGAGCTGCAAATGGGGCTCTTCTGATCCTCATCTACAGAGAAGATATCACGCGTTCACCAAGGGACTGTCTCACAGCACCTGACCAGCTTCTGACATAAGTCATTTTCTATCCTCATAACCCAAAGGTTTAAAAAAAAAAAACAAAAAAAAAAACAAAAAAATACCCACACACCCTAAAGTTGACAGATGTATCAGAGACAGCAGTTCAGTCCCATGTGGAACAAACCTGAGGGAAAGTGGACAGCAGTCTGATTCACCTGTGGTTTGTGAAGCCCAAAGCACTGTCAGAGCAGCCTCAGCACCTGCACTCAGGCAGAAACCAGGCTGAGCAGTTCCCTCTACACAGTCAGCCTCTACTGCATGCCTCTCTCCCAGTCCACTGCAGATTATTGTGTTTTGCTGTTTTCCTTGCCTGGGAGCACATCTCAGACCAGCACAGGGAACAAGGAAAACAGGAGAGCACTAGGAAAACTCCGAAGGCTCTGGGGCAAGGGCCGGCTGGGACAGTAACGTGCACCTGCTTGTGCAATTTGTCTTGCAGAGGGTCCCTCCCCATTAAAGCATACTATTGTCACATCCAAGCAGGGCAGAAGAGTCACCTTTCTGATGCTCAGTACTAAGAGGAGACCAGAGCTCTGTCTGTACTCACTGACTTTCCTGGCACTGCTAACTGTTGGCTGGGTACAGCTTCTCCCTCAGTGCTCTGGCTCCATGTGCTTCATTATGTCTTAAACCTCTACTCTAGCAGGCAATCGGTCAGAGACTGAGGCATCTCCCAACTCCTAAAAAGGCATGCATGTTCACAGAGAGCCCAGAAAGACTTATGCTTCAAGCCTAGTGTTTGCGAGCAATATGCTAGCAATTATAACAAAGGACATCTCGAGGTTTAAAAAGCATCTGCTGCTTAGGCAAGGCCTTGGAGCAGAAAGCCATATGCACTCTGTGTTTCCCTGGGGAAAAGCAAATCTTAGCCTTTAAAGGAGTGTCAGTAATGTTAAAGGTTTGAATCTCTAATGAATGTGGTAGCTGAACACTATAAATTTCTTTCATGTTGAAAAAAACCAAGGGTTTTGAGGTCACAATACCCTCCTGCTTTAAGGAATCTGCCTGGTTACCCACAGGTTGGGAAGCACAGCAAGAGAAATCATTTCAGATCAGCTCACAGAACCAAACAATTACACCACACATTACAGGGCATTCATTTGCAGCTCACATTGCAAACTAAAATGAGCACAACAACAGCAGACACAAAATGATACGGCAGCTATGGCCAGCGTTGAGTCATACAGCTATTAAAGATCTGATTTAGAGCAATGCCAATGGAAAGCAGGAATACTGTGAGGCTCCATGCTTTGCACAGGCACTGCAGATAGAGCAATATTCTCTCAAATAGCTCATATCATACACTCTGAGGAAGAGGAACATAAAATCAGGAACATTCAGCTTGAAGGGGAACTCAGGAGGTCTCTCAGCCTTCTGCTCAAAGCAGGATGAACATTGAATTCAGACTAGGTTGGTCAGGGTTTTGAAGTTATTTTATCTGATAATACAGTTTTGAAGGTGTAAAGGTGCAATGCCACTGTACTGAAGCATTAGCTTCTGCATATAATGAACAGTTAAAATATTTGAAAGTCCCTTTCAGGATGATACTGTAGGAATGGTCTATTCCAAGGACAGAGAGTGCTGAAATAGCTGCCATGATTAGCATTTAGGAATGTTGTAAAAACATAATAAAGTGATAAATTAGTAAACTGTGCTGTGCTTGGTGCAAGGAGTAATTCCATTGGAAAAATGCTTTCATGAATCATGAAGGATAGTGTCACTGTGTGATGTCAGTATCATTGATAAGACAGTTATAAAAATATGTGACTGGGAAATGCAAGAATACCTACCTAAGTCTTCTGTGAATGAACATGTATAAAAAGGCTATAATACCAATTTTCTTTGGACTAGAACTTAAAACTGTATTATCCCCCTGGTTAGGCAACACAATCACCCCAATCATCGTGCTAAGATAAACCTATCTTACTCTTTAGTTACTGAAAGTTTGCACATTTAAAACACATTGCAACAGGAGCTGGTCATCTCTCTTTGGAAGCATCAACATAGTACTATAATATGCACTGTCAATATTCTTAGTCATGAGGGGGATTTTAGGATACTGAATTAAAGTTGCATGCTAACTCAGCAGTTCTCCACTACCTGGATACAATTGCAACTCCGTGAGTTGTGTCACTTATTGAACATAGATTATTTTTAGTGAGTTGCCTGAGGAATGAACTCTAGCACTGCTTGCATGCATGAGAATTGTGCATCTCGTAAACACTGTGTCTTCCATGCTTGGCCTCCAGCCAAAACCAGTTTGCTGGCCAAATCACTCCTGGATGCATTGCTTTTAGCCATGCATACGCTGTTTCAGCAGAGCCCACTGATACCTATTCCAGTGACACTCCTGAAGGCACAACTGGCTGTATGAATGGATTCATCCACAAAATAAAAATTCAAATTAATTGGCACCTGTAATATAGAAATTATACTACCTGCTCCTTTCAGTACAAGATTCTTTATTAGAAAATGTCTTTGAAGAAGCTTAACTTCTGAATGGGTCTCCCTAACAGGAGTAGTAGAGGCTGAACTTCTCCTTGGACAGACTTCAAGTAACTCAGCAGATCCATGTGGACTGACTGCCATGCATTTTTACATACTAAGGCAGTATTCTTCTAAGAGCAGCAGAGACCTCGCAGCATTTATTACACTTTTTCATATTCTCAAATGATATTCTGGGAACCAAGGTTTCCTGGAGGATGCTATTGTGTTTTTTAAAAAAACACACACACACAAAAAAAACAAACACACACCACACACACACACACACACACACTGGAGCCCCAGAAAATAACTTGCAGGCCATATTAATGTGTGTCAGAACTGCAGAGTTCAACATGACCAGATTGTCTTTCAGAAAGACAACTCTCTATTCTTAAACACCTACATTTCCATCAGAATGAAGAATTAATATCTCTCAATGGATTTCATTAGAATTTAAAGTTTTCTTGAGGGAGAGATTTGTCACACCAAGAAATCTTCACTGCACAATCCTCAGACCACCACAGAGAGAAGATGTTAGAACAGGGCTCCGAACCAGAGCCCATCACCTGGGTCTCTGACACACACATACTTACATGCTTACTCAGCTGCACTAGGCTGACACACACATACTTACATGCTTACTCAGCTGCACTAGGCTGCAGTGCTGCATGGCAGGATGAACCCAAAGCTGACTGCAGCTCTTCAGGAGATGTTGAAAACTGACAGAGCAGCACGATCAAATGCAAAACAAACGGACAAGGTGAACTGCGGTCAGGGAGCAGAGGCCCCTTGCCCTTGGTTAGCATCGCTTTCACTGTCTCTGGGGTCCAGAGAAGTTGTGGGCAGGAAGGAATCTGCTGGTTTTCACCCATTTGTCTTTACACCTTGGAGCAGATAAAGGGCTGTTGCCCTGCCATGGAGATGTCTCAGCACTGGGCCCCGTTAAGGGGAGGTGGTCCCATGATCTTGGCTGCTGGCCCTGGTGCTTTAGCAATGGGAGAAGGAGAAACAGCCAAGAGTAACATGCAGAGAGCTGTGAGTACAGGGATTTAAAAGGAATCAGTAGAACTTCCCAAGATCACAGAAATGAACCTGGAACTTCAACAAGAGCACAAATAACAATAGATAGCAGAGCTGGGACTGCATTTAAAAAGAAATAGAAGATAGCGAGAAATTCTCATTGGCCGTAAATCACTGTAGCGTTTATTGTGGAGAATACAGCAGAAACACAGAGCCATAAATGTGAGTAATGTGCAACCAGAGAAAGTGATCCTGCTGGCATAGCTCTATTTGACCGACTGCCTATACTCACCTGGTTCAGATTTGAAATGGCACTCAGTGTTTTGACACTTGCAGAGAAGTGTGCATTGAGAGGAGAGGAGCAAAACAAAGAACTGAGAAAGCCTCCCTTGTTTTGCCTCCTCCTCATAGAGGTGAGGGTGAACTCCTTTCTTCCTGGCAAGGCGCAGTAACCACTAGCCCAACAAGTCACTGAGACATCTTCCCCTACCATGACTGTCCCACTCCATCCTTAAAGTTGGCTGCATACATTAATATTTAAGCATACAATTACTAATTACATCACTAGAAGTGGTAAAACCTTAGCACTGATGTTAGACATAGCACAAGGCAATATGAACTGCCTGGACCAGATCATCTCATATTTAATACTAATTTCTGTGTATGTGTATATATTCCCCAGCATTTCTTTTAATTCTGGCTGTTCACTTTCCATCTTCCTCTGCTTGCCCCACTTGCTTCTACACCAGCGAGCAATGTTTACAAAGTTTTTTTTTCTTTCCTTCAGCTCTCAATAAGCCAAGGCAGCAAAACCACTGTAGATGTGTCAACAAAACAGGAGAGTGCTTGTTCTTTAAAACAGCCATTGAAGAAGAGAGATTTTGAAGTGTGTCTCAAAAGTCAAACAGAAAGTCTATGGTAGATTAGGAAGAGAACCAAGGTGCCTCAGTTCTCCTACCTTTCTCAGCATACCCTCTCTTACCTGACCATCATTAAATGCTCACTTTACATCACACTCCCAGGTTAGGGCTGACCATACCAGAGGTGTTCACAGAAGAAAGGAAGGCAAAAGATCCATATCACTGGACAGAGAACTGCCCAGTACAGGACAGCTGTTCCTTAGATCCAGACCACTCTGGCACTTCCACACATAAGTCATGGCCACAGCAGAGCAGCCTTTCCCCATGACAAACCCACCACCAGTAGCCCTTTCTTGAATGAAGTATCCATACCCCTCCAGGCAGAGCTGAGCAGACAAGCAGGGGAGATGACCTGGGTTCTTTGAACATATCTGCACCAGCGTTTGCTCCCAGCCAATGGCTGTCCTGCAGCCAGGGAACACAGCCAACACCCTCATCTTGTTGATGTGAAGCTGAATTCAACTGCTCAACTTCTTAATAGTTGCTTGAGTGATACAGTGAAATCCTGTCTGTGTGTCCAAGCACACACAACTCCTCTACATCTTCAGCAAGAAGAAATTACTCTTCAGTCTGCCAGCAGAGACCTGATAAATGAGATTAACCTGTTCCAGCAATGATAGATTAGTCCTCCAATGGACAATGATGGATTGGTTCTGAGGCTGCTGCACAACACTCAGAAGAAGGGACTAGCATTTAGATATCCTCAGATGTCTGTGATGAAGAGCCATGTTCCCATGCCCTGGCTCAAGAAAGCTGTAGTAATCCTTTGTGCTGAAATAGGACTTGAGACCATCTCCACTACCACTGCTGACATAGCTCATAAGCCAGCAGGTAGGGCAGTTCTCTAACACATGAAAAAGGCACAGCTGAATCCACTCAGGCAGGGAGGATGCTTAATGCCCCTCCCTTGGCTGAACTTTAAATAATAATATAAAACCTGGGACAGCTGTGGCCTGACTGAGTGAGTGTTAGAAGAAATGGAGAGCTATTCCTGCATTTCAATGGAGTCTGCTCTGTTAGAAGCACCTTGACATCCCTGTTGCCTTCAATCTCTCAGATGGGGGATCAGGAACAGCATAATTTTGACTTGCAATTGTATCTGGGTGTCTGCCAGGCTTTGAGCTACCTATGCCATTTGTAATGGCATGATTTCATGCAGTGCTCAAAAGCAACAGCAAGGTGCCTGAAGATGTTTGAAGGACTCTGGAGTTTACAGGTCTGGCTTGGGAAGCAGCTACAGGACTTTTCATGGTCATGAATTTCTTCCAGCTTCTGCCAAGGAGAAAAGACACATTAGCAGAATCAATCAAGTTAATAATCTTAATGTGTCACAGCTCATCATGTGAGCCATAACAACTGACAGCGTGCACAGTTGTGAAGCAAAAGCACATATAGCAATACAGTTAGTTCCAACTACTGCAAAGTTTGTGGGCTTTATCTCTCCCAAAGTGCCTATATGGGCCTTTGACAAATAAAGCTGGCTCACTGTGCATCACTAGAACATGAAAATCAAATGCTCAGTGTGTGCACTTTCTGGAAGTAAAAGTGATGTGCGTAAATTATACTTTCTCCCAACTGTCACTCTTTTCCTGTTTCCTTGTGTCTGCCCAGCTTCTGTCAGGAAGGTCTATACCGGAGAAAGGAAAGGTTAGCATCTTCTTAACTACTCAGTAATGGCTCTTATATGAATTTAAATATATCAGTAGATTTAATGTACACATCCCAGCAGCTGGTTGCCTTTCTAATGTTACCAGGCATTAACCATCAGAGAATGATTTTTAAATAAGTTATCAGTGAGCAACTGGATAACTGAAGTGGTGTAAGCATCTACATTAGTAAGACTGCACTATTTATTCATAAGAAACATATGTACCAGCTAACATTTGAGAAACAGATCAGCATTCACCCTGAAATATTCCTATATTACCACCACCAGGTGCCACTAGAAAACTCCAGGCCATGTGTCGGCTGCAACATTGTTCCTGCAAGTTTTGGTAGTCAATTCACTGGTGCAGCAAAAGTGACAGTTCAAAGTCTCTGCTTGTGTTTAAAAAGAGATGGTTGCAGCCCTTTTGTTTTTTTCATGCATTAAATTGTGTGGAGAGTGAAACTATGTTGACAATACCTGCTTCAGCCTGGAACAGCAGCTATGAGACATAAACAGCCCCTTTTCTCAAACTCCACATGTTCCACTGCGATGGATGATACCTTTTTGATTTCTTTGTGCTCAGATTGGGAATTCTCTTCCTTTGAGGAGACTGAACAGGTCAGGCAAGCTCTCAGGCAGAGGGAAGGATACTCTTCCCTGGGAGTAGCTGACCATCAGAAATTAAAGGGCTTGAGGTTTAGGGGCTGGGTGGCAAGAGGCACAGCACAGAGCTGGAAGCCTGCAGCTCCAAGAGAGACTGAGTGAACGCTCATAGGACCAAGCAGCAGGGAGTAAAGCTAAGTGGCAAGAAAACCCTTCCCAGAGAAAAGCTGGGCTGTGCAGAGATCACTGCAAGTCAGAAAGCCTCAGAGTTATGTGAAACCAAGCCTGGGAACTGCCTGCAGGAAAGGTGAAGATTTACACATAAACTTATCTCTATTCTGTCTTTCTTCTCTAGCTCTGTGGAGTTCTCTTTATTCATAAATTAAGTATTACAGGCTTTATTCTAAAAAGCCTTGGGTTTTGGATGTAAAAATGTTTTCTGGCTTCTTTGGAGAGCTCCCTATAACAGAAGGTTTTGGCAGAGTGACCACAGAGCTCTGTCGCATTTAAGACCGCATCACATCTGCACAGATTTTAATCTTTGGCCAGAGGGGCTGAAAGATTCCTAAGACCAAGAGTCTGGTGTTCAAATATCTGTATCACTGTCGTATCAGAGGTTTTTTGGAGCTGTGCTAAAAGGTCACAGCATTAAATCACACACTCAGAGAAGCAGATGAAAAGTACCCCATGTCAAAGGAGAACATCTGCTGAGCATGGATGGCAGCATGGCATATGGGCCTGGTAGAAAACATCCTCCTTCACCTGCCTCTTGAAGGCTGAACAAGAGTGAGGGAACCATAAGCAGATTGAAAACTTATTGGCGCTTACCTGGGGCATTGAAATAGGATTAACAATCTTGATTGGCTGCAGAAAAATTCATGATGAACTCCTCAATCCTCCGAAACCTTTGGGGCTAGATCACTGACTGCCAGTGAAAAACTGAAATCCATCATGGTGGCGTGAGCCCACAGAGGAAACTGAGCAGAAAGGCTTGCAGTGAGCTCCCCCCACAAATGCCTGTGTTCTGGGAGAGGAGAAAGGCGTTTGTAACTCAATTAAATGTGAATAGTTTCACACATTTTCCAACTTTTTTTAAAAAAACCTTTTAGGGTAAAAGTGAGTCTCACTATGATCTAACACAGGCCAGCAGTTCACCAGATCAGCAGGAGCCAAGAAACAGCTGGTTCAGAAAGTACTCCTAGAAATCACAGGAGCCTCAGTGGATGTCCTTGCAGCAAGCTGCAAGAGCCTATGGAAGCAGCCAGCCAGCTCTGCAGGAGCACCTGAGCAGGATGGAGAATGCTGGGCTTGTAGTCCCCACACCACACTCCACTCTGCCCCCAGACACACTTTTAGCTTTCTCTCACATGTCTTTGGAGTTGTAACTGAGGTACAGTGAGAGAGTGTCTTAGCTTTGTCTACTACGGTTTTGCAATGAATCCAATTAAATAGGCTGCCCATATCCCATGCCTGTATCAGCACCTAGACTTGCTTGCGCCCCTGGTGCAGATATATCACTGCAGATATGCTGTGGACTTGAACTCTCTTGTTGGTGTAAGTCCAACCTAAATTGAAAGCAGAGAAGGGAATCTGTTGGCATACCCACATCTATTGGAAAAGATATCTGGTGTACTCTGGCCTCACCTGGAAAGGCTGGTAAAACAGCTGTGGAGATATCCCTTCCAGGCATAAAAAAATAAAAAATAAAAAAAATTAAAAAAAATCAAGGGGGGTTTCAAGGCAGATTTTTTTTAATTATCATTCTACCAATTTTTCTGAGTTCTCCTGAATTTTAATCTCATATATTAACAAAATCCCTATTCTCCTCAATCCCTTTAACATATTAAGCCTACTGGCCTTCTCTTGTCTCCCTAATCTTTTACATTCCTTTGATACCAAACTTACACATTAAAAAAGCCAGGGGAATTCCTCCCATTGACTTCAGTGGGAGCTGGATCTGGCTTTGGACAATATTTACCCACCATGGCAGTCACTGGCTTAAAACATTTTAGTAACCTGTTCTCCTTTACTGTAACTGCATCTTCAGTAAACTTAAGCAATTAATATTGAAGACAATCAATACAGCAGCCAATACAGTCCTTTCAGGTAGTATAGTAGGTATTGTGCTGGTAGCATGGAGTTTATTGATACTGTAATACATCATCCAAAACCTAGGATAGTCTTTGAGATACCCTGTAAAAACAGGCAGTCCTTTCCCGAAAAGATATATCTACCTTATAGTCCCTCCAATTCATAAGCACAGCCTGAAAAGGATGTAAATGTTAAGTGTAGAATTATGTTTCCCCCCAGTGAGTTTAGGGCCTAACCTTGGTGGAAACTACACTGATGTTCCCACCATACAGGACAGTATTCATGATCTGAAGAAAAGTCTAACTAGATTTCATCAGCACACCTGAAATGAGAGACTGCACAGTGCTTTCTGAAAGCAAGCACTGTTAGTTGTCCTCAGACCCTACAGCATGGAGATTTTCGCAAGGAGCAGAAGGCTTTTTATCACAGAGTTGCAGGAGATGGTGAAAGCAGAAAACTTGAAAGGAACACTCCTGGTACCAGAATGCACGTTGGTTCCGCTCTAGCAAAATCAAAACATGGGATAAAGATACAGTAGCTGTAATTATTCAACCAAACATTTTCTCTGCCCCCAAATTTCAGACTCATGGAAAGAGTTTTCTATCATAAGGCAAGTCAAGGTCCCTGATGAAAACTCCTCCAGTACATTCTTCATAGTAGCTTTTGAAATGACCTCTGGATATTTGGTTCTGGGGAATTTCAAAAAATATTGAAAAGTGATGAATTGAAAAGCACCTGAAACTCTGTCAGACTTCTCTTGGATTTTGCATTTAATTGAATTTCATCCTGTATTGTCCCAAAGTGTCACTGAGAATGATGTGTCTTTTATAGTTTCTCTGAAGTGTTATCTTCCTGGAACAACAGAAAGTGTAAAGAGCCACTGAGATGGGCTATATGCAGACACATTATTAAAAGCTCACTGTGCTTTCTGATCTATGTGCATTTTCCACAAGTGGATGGGAGCACTGGTCCCACAGCCCATCCCCGCACTGAATCTACTGGCAGTCACAGCGCTTTAAAATGCAATAGAAATTTTAACTTGAAGGTAATACTCACAGAGAAACGTGACATTTGAGTCCTCAGTGTGAACAGAATGAATACATGGTAGTATCCTTCTGGGAAGTTACAACTCATGGTAAATCTTTGTTCTGAAGAAAGGGCAAGGATGACCAGTGAGGAAGAAGATGGCTTTGTTATTCTGCACCCTTTTTCCTTTCTCAGGTATCCTGTGCAATGTCAATAGCTGCACTTCAGTAGCAGAGCAAATGGATCCTTTCCTATTGTGAGGCTTTGTGGATCATTTTATTCAAAAGCTGTATTATTGATACTCTACTGAGCTGTTAGTCCTGCTTTGATAGCTTATGTGTGTAATAGGTAGTGGCCAGGATAAGAAAATTATTTCCTTTCCAAGGACAACAGCATGATTTACCAACCACCTGTAAGAAAGTAGTAATTGCAGCTTTTTATGCCTTTTCTGCTGCAGATCTCGAAGCACTTTGTACAAAGAGCAGTGAATTTTGCCTCTGTGTAGAGTGAAATGGCACATGGCAGCAGGCAACGAATGCTGTGCCCACAGCAGGGTGACTGGGCTGAGAGGACCGCTTGGCAGATCTGACTCCGCTCTGCTCTGGGCTTCTTAACCCATGCCTTCTGCCATGAAAACTGCAGATGCCCCACTCATGGAAGATGCGGGTGAACTAGGATCACACAGTATAATTTGCTCAGTTGTCAATGACTTCTGTCCAGAGCTGAACAAGCTCCATATTGGATATACTGGTTTGCTCCTTTTTTCCATGTCCTCATTCCCCATTTCTCACTGTAAAAATATTAGTTCACATCTAGACTCCACCCTGAAGCACGCTAAATATTTTGACTAGAAGAGAAGTTCAGGTGTCTGTTAGAGGGACATGCCTACAGGGTTTGATGTTGTATATGGCATGGACCTAAACTGTGCCCTGTTCCGCATTCCCAGAAAATCCCAGGATGCCCGCACTCTGCCCTGGCCCTGCCACCCTCCAGTGTGTACACACTGCATGTACACACCATAGCCCACAATGATGTAGGAAAATAGCTATAGAGTCTCCTCAGCAACAGTGAGCAGCACCCGCTTGCCAGTGTACATCCAAGTGAAGGAAAACTAGCCCTGGGACAACATTTGTAATAGCTGTCTACGATCAGGCTGCAGCTTTAGCCCCTGAGCGTGACTCCAGGTGTTACAAGACAACCCTGAGAAGCTCAGAAAGAATGTTTGAAGTAGGTAAATTTGGATAACTTCTATCTTAGATAGAATTTATTTAGCATGAGTAGCCGCACACTTGCTTAGCATAAGTAGCTGAATTTGCTGAAGCCTTAGGCCACACTCCCAGTTCGTTAAGAAAAGGCCTCAGAGCTGGTGCAGGCTGGAAAGATAAGGGAGTTACAAGCAGTCTGCATTCCTGTGCCCCACTCTCCAGAAGGGAGGATGCCAAGGCTGAGAAATAAGGCCTGTTTGGGCACCAAGACCTTGGGAAGCAAAAAGCTTCCTCTCACTGTTAAAACAGTGATGATTAAGGGGTCTGGATTATGTCTTCTTCCTCAGGGCCTTGGAAGATAACACCTACTGACCCAGCTGGGGCAGTGTTAATTAATTGATCAGAACCTTGAGAAGCAGGGGTGGGACCCAGGGAAATGTGAAGAAATCATTAACCAATCAGTGTAGAAGAGGAAGGAAGTCACAAATATGGCAATAAGAGGAAGGAAGTCACAAATATGGCAAATTTGATTGTATAAATGCTACCTGAAAAGTTGGGGGGGGGGGGGGTGTGCTTGATTTGTGGGAGACCACCGAGCACCCAGGCTTGCGCAACTCTGAAATAAATAAATAAATGTCTCTCCTGAGTGTGTAATTATTGGCTCATTGCACACCGGGCAACGAATCCGCTTTTCGGACAACACAGGGAGGAAGCACCGTCATACTGCTAGTGCATTGTCCACACATTTCCAGCTTGCCCCACCTGGAGATATTCAGGGATGAGTCAGATAAGAAGCCACTTCTCCAAAGCCACACAGTCTCATGCCTGAGAGCTTCTCCCTGTGGGTAACCATGAGGATGGGTCACTGAGAGAAGAGAGAGGCACAGGCTGCATCTTAGGGATGTCTGCTGACTTGTACAGTGAGTATACTCTGCAAACAGGAATTGTGCCTTGGCTGCATATGAATGAAATCACAGCCACCCCCCAGGCAGAGCTGCTGCTGAAGTGTCATTTCCCAAATTAACTCCTGAGCTCCAGAAGTACAAAGCTGCATTGGTTGTTTTGGAGAACAACAAGAGCTGGCAGGGCTGTTGTGGCCTGCTGCCAGTAGTAGTTGCAACATGCTGCTAACACTGGCCACAGGACCTCCACTATCCCCAGGCATTATGCAGACGGTTGGCAGATTAGGGGCTCTCTGCCCCTGAGCTGGGCATAGCAAGCCCCAGCTCACATGCTCAGAGCTACCACCGTGCAAATGGATATGCAGTGCTTATGATGCACCAGTGTCCCAGAGGCTGGCGGGGAGCCCCTACTGCCTGTCAGACCTCCTGCTGTTTGGAGGTATGTGTTGGACCTCTTTGGAGACCAAAAGTGTGAACAGTGGTGGGGGGCTATCTGGAGAGCAGCAGACGCTTCACAGGTGCAAATTACCTTTTGCACACTCAGAGACTGAGCAGGAAGAAAGACTCAGACAGATGAGTCCTGGCTGGGAAGAAGGGGCTCTGCAATACACAGTGCTGCCAAAGCAAACTCACAGTTCCAGTTTGGGAAGAGCACCACTCCAAAGCTAGTCCAGTGTGCACAGGCATAGACATAATGGTTGGGAAGTGTGAAACTCTTTGGTCGGGCCATACACACACCCTGTGGCTGTGACTGGCCAGCAGCAAACCAAGGTATCACTTTGTTACTGGATGGAGAACAGAGCTACCCTCTGCTCTTCCTTACCAGCCCTGTGGGCAGCTGTAGTCCTCCTTTAATGTGGGATGGGGCAGTGAATGGTGAAGAACTGAGATGCCACAGAAATGGTATCCTCACTTCAAGGCTTTATCTCCCACTGATATCACCTCCTGGATGCCAAAGGCTGGCATAGTACGAGAGCTTGCAGGCACCCCTTGCACAGTCCCTCCTGTGCCTCCATACCAAGACACTCCTAACAGTCCTCAAGGCCTTAACTGAGCCGTGTGGTTTTCTCCAGGGGGTAGGAAGCACTGAAGTGCTGGTGTAGCCTAAGACTTCCTTTCTGAATCATCAGCTACCTCAGTGGCCAAGAAGGCTGAGACAAAGTCCTAGATCCATCTGGGGGATGCGCATGTCATGGACAAAGAGACACTCTGTGGTGGCTTCCAACCTTCACCATCCCCCTCCAAATTTTATGCAGGTCATCATTAAATGGAATACATAAAATGATGTGGCCATGCAGGCTGGCTCCTCTGTTTTGTGTCCAAGGAGGCAGTCTTCAATTTCTACATGGCCCACCAGATTTCATGCTATGGCACCAAGCATGTGGCATCCATATATGGTGAGAGGGACTGGCGATGGGAATAAGGCTGTGAGAGATGTCTCTGTGCCTCTGGAGGACAGCCCAATGCTGTGGGGACACAGACCAGGCACTGGTCCATGCTACTAACTAACAGGAAGGCATGGAGGAAGCGTAGGACAAAATGACCATCTATTTCAGTGCCCTCCGCATACATTTTCTTCAGAGCAATTTATTAAATATTAAATGACAAGATGAAAATTGCTTGAGAGAGAAAAAACATGGGCAAGAAATAAAAGATGAGTTTCACAAAGAACCAAGGGAGCCTGCCCGAGGACTTGCATTGTTCAACACATTCCTAAAAGATCTGGAAAAGGGGAACACTGAAGTGGCACACTTTGTTGATAACAGAAAATTAGGCAAGGAACTGAGGAAGTGCCTGCGGTGGTCGATCACCACACTGAGTGGCAGGAGGCTGAGTCACAGCAGCTGGAATTCAGCATCCATAAATGCAGAGTGGAGTTTACAGGGGGAAACTGGCAGTAACAGTATGCATTTAAGGATGGTCTATCCACTACTTATCACTTCTCAGGAATTTGGAGCCGCTGTGGAGAGTATGATGAAAATGTTAACTAATACTCAGTGGTGGGCAGAAAGCCAAGCTGAATATGAGGCATTAAGAAAGGCATAGAGAACAAACACAAAATCATTCCTGTAGCACTGTGCAGCTGCCTGGTGTGCCCACATCTGGAACATCAGACAGGTATAGCAAAATGAGGGAAGACAGAGAGAAGGGAGGACTGGGGTGATCAAAGGCTGGGACCGTTTCCAGAGGAAGAGACACTAAATAGACCAGAGCTCTCTGGCCTGATGGAGAGAGAACTCCCCAGGTGCTGAGAATGTCAGGAGAAGGGTGAGTAATGGAGAATACACATTTCTTGTTTGCTCAGAAATAGGGACAACATAATTCGGTTCTCATGCAATGAGATTAAACCAAAGCAAAAGGCACTCTGTTGTCACAGTGCATCAGTCTGTCACTGCCCCCATTGCCACAACTGAAATGGGGTTGAAAAGCAATTGGACATATTCATGGAAGGATCACCAGGTGCTGCTTCGCACAGATGTGTCACTGCTCACTCAGGAGTTCCCAAAACTTCATTTAATGAAGGCTGGAAAGATTGCATCAAGCACATAGATTCACATACCTACTTTGTTTTATACTGCATCCCCAAACAGATACTGCATGGTCCCTGTTTGTTGCTGACAAAAGTACAGGCTGAGGTTCATTCTGGAGAGAGAAGAGTTTTCTCTAGATGAGGCAGGAGGGACAAAGGAAATGGATAAATGCAGTTGTCATATAATGAAAAAACAGAGGGGAGAGCCCATAGCCTGATGGGAAAGAGAACTGAACTAAGCTCCCTGCCTCTTTCTGAGGATGCTCACCACACCGAGCTGGAAAGAGGCTCCACAGTCACCCCTCACCACGGTGTTGTATATAGCCCAACATCCCCAAGGGTTAGAGGTCTCAGAAATACAGTGTAGAAGTGAAGGAGTAAAGTGCAGCTGGGGACTCCAGAGGAGCAGCCAGAAAGGCTGGAGCATGGGGTTGAGGTGTGGGCCAGGGGCTCATCTTCACTGCTGACAGAGTACATACCAGGGCCCTGCACAACATGCCGAGGGCAGTGCTATGTCCACTTCTCTGTTGGCGAGAGGTGAGCACTGGGGTCAGATGTAGGGAGACAGGCAGGAGTGTGAGGCAGGAGCAAGGCTATCTGTAGGAGATTCATAGGCTTAATCATGCAGAGATGATGTTTTCCTGTAACTGGAGGACTCTCAGTTTTCCATTTCCCCCAGCTTTCTATCCAAGACTCTCCTTTCAGGAAATCCATTCCCAGAAGATTCATTTTGTCCAATAACAACAAGCATCATACAGTATGGCCACTGGACAATATTAAGTTAGCCCCTGCAACTGGGTAAGTGCTAAATGCACCATTAACACCTACTGCTGAAACTGCTTGTTTCTTTGCAGGAGCTTCCCTTGGCATGGACACTCATCTACCCCTGCAACTTGCCCTGCTGCATTAATCACAAATTGGAGTATACCTATCACTTACAAGCTGGGAAAACTCCACCTTTTCCTGCTCCTTGTTCTAACACTGCAGCTGGGAGACCATGCAGTTGCCACCTCATTAACCTTGATTGGTCACTCACACCCCACTCCCCCTGGGAACTCAGGCGTCTGGGGCCCTGCTGCCACCACAAACCCATGCATACGGGGTGCCCTCCCCACAGGGACCCAGGTGTCCAGTGTCCCCTCCCCCTGGGCACTCAGGCATCTGGGGTTCTGCTCCCCACAGGGACCCAGGCATCTGGGGCCCCACTCATCCCGGGGAACCAGGAGTCTGAGGCCCCTCTGCCCCTGGCATCCAGGCATCTGTGTCCTGCTCCCCCCAGGGATCCAGGTGTCTGGGTCACTGATTCCCCCAGGTACCCAGGCATCCAGGTCCCCGTTCCTCCAGGGACCCAGGTGTCCTTGTTCCTCTGCCCCTGGTAACCCAGGCGTTTGGGGCCCTGCTCCCCCAGGAACATAGGCATCTGGGGCCCCACTCCCCCCAAGGAACGAGGGGTCTGGGTCCCTGATTCCCCTGGGGACCCAGGCATCCAGGGCCCCATTCTCCCCAGAGAACCACGCGTCTAGAGTCCCTGCAGTCGCAGGGACCCAGGCAGCCAGGGCCCCTCTCCCCCCAGGGACCCAGACAGCAGGACCCCGCTCCCCCAGGCACCCAGGCATCCGAGCACCCAGGCATATCAGGTCCTGTTCTGCC
The DNA here is from genome assembly GCF_036370855.1 of Dromaius novaehollandiae. Classification (NCBI taxonomy): domain Eukaryota; kingdom Metazoa; phylum Chordata; class Aves; order Casuariiformes; family Dromaiidae; genus Dromaius; species Dromaius novaehollandiae. The sequence goes on from NC_088114.1 coordinate 17,407,362, forward strand.
AGGGTCCCAGACATCCAGGGCCTCCCAACACTAGCACTGTACTGCCTGTCCCCGTGCTGCCTGCAGGCTCTTTTCCAACTTTGTATGTCCCCTGGTAGGAAAGTGTAGAGAGGTATCTGAGCATGCAGATTTCCCAGAAGGGGAGTAAGAGGTTTCCCCATAGTCTTGTCTTGCAGGTACTTCCTTGGCTGCATGCAATTGCTGGAGGTATCCCCACCTGAGCCCTGTTTTGCTAACTGCATGGTCTCTAGAACTCTCCCCTTCCTCCCATCTTTCGTTGTTGAAAGCCCTCCATAGCAGGTTGGCCAGCCTGTTGGCAAAGACGTGTGTGCCCCGTTTAGTGGGGTGGATCCTTTCTCCTCCAGGCAGTTGTCCATCTTCGAACAGGGTTCCATGGTCATGGAAACCAAAACCATGTTGCCCACACCAGTTGTGCAGCCCACTGTTAACTTGGAGTATCCATCTACTCCTCCTCCCATCCTTTCCCCTCACTGGCATGGAGGATGGAGGAGAAAACCACCTGGGCCCTTTAACCCTGACCACCATCCCCAGAGCTCTGAAATCCCATTTGATACTTTCCAAGTTGCCCTTGCCAGTGTCATTGGTGCCCATGTGGAAGAGTAGCAGGGGGTAGTAGTCAGAGGGGTGGACAAGCTTCAGCAGTCTTTCCATGACATCTCGTGTCAGACCCCCCAGCTGGAGGAGGGGAAATATCTCAGTAGCATGATCTGATGCTGTACCAGTGCTTTGTGCTGCAGTAAAGTACAGGAGTCCCTAACCAGTGGCAGGATCTCCTCAGGTCAATGAAGGTGTCTCCAGTGTGGACATCTCCATCTTTAGACAGCACCAGACATTCCCTTTGGAGACATCAGAGGCCATCAGCACAGCTGATGCACAGGCAGAGATGCACAGTTCAGCATATCCTGTATCTTTGGTGAATCATGTCCTAAACACCAGTGATTATATTCACACAGCTGCCATCACCTATAAAAAGTGCCCAGGATGTTTAGCTCAGGTATAGACTCCTCCAAAATAGACATCTGAATTAAGGAGTTTGGGGGATAGGATGAATCCTGTGCTAAAAGATGTCCAGTTCAACACTAAAATCCTCCTGCTCAGTCCAGCTGTGGGATGTACACAAGATCCTACAGAGGCAACATCTTAAGAGCAGAACCCAGGGATCCTTGAGTTGCTCCAAGACTGCATTTTCCTACTCCCATAAGTTTAAACCACATCAGTCCTGCTACCGTTGTACATTGTTCCTCTGGCACTGGAACGATTAGAGACCATGAAATGCAGTTTTAATAACCAGCTCAATTTCTCTAATGTGAAAAAAATGTAAATAAATAACATGAAATAGATAAATAATACTAAATTAGAGTGTAGGAGCTTCCAGCACATTCTTTTCATTTTAAACAAAGCTCCTGTACTCAGATTGACATATTTTTCTCCTATTTGAAGCTGTATTACAAAGGATTATCGTTTTGCTCTTACACCCTATAAACAAGTTGTTTTCCTAATTTGTCACATTCCAGTGCCTGTGCTTCTCTTTGTATTAATCTCTTATCAGATGATTCTCTGCAGCTTGTGGGAAGGGTGTTCCCAGCCAGGAATTTATGTCTCTTCATTCCTAAGAAACTGGTGGTTGGATGTTTCCCTGATTCTCTGAACTGGAGAAAGAGCTTCTTTCATCACTGAAAAGGCCTATTCAGCCTGGACTTGAGCACATGAGAGCGTTTCCAGCTCAAGAATATTTTTAATTGGTTCCATTTCAAAAAATGGGCTGCACAGCTTTTGAAAGGCTCTTAATTCTTATTAATTTTCCCGATAGCAGACGTGGCCTTCTTTTGATGTGCAAATTTGAAACTACTTTTTTCTCACTCATCACAGATAGGGATCCTTGGGAAATGAATATTATAGCAGTGTGAGGATGGGTAAGGGGGGGAGGGAGGAACAGATAGGGAAGGACAGCACAGTTAAAGTGTCAGGAGAAGAGAGCAAGAAAGCAGGAGCTACACAGAAGACTGATGGCTAGTTTAGAAATCAATTGAAGACAACTATAACCACTGTGATTTTTGCATGTGCTGCCAGAGGAGATGTGTGGGTGTGCAGCTGCTCCCTACAATACCAGGAGGTGCTATCGTGGTTTATGTGCTCTTTGCAAGATGCAGTCACACATTCTTACCTGTTCTCCCAAACATCTGCTTACACCAGCAGCTCCTGCATCCCTGGGTATCTGTCTGTTTAATCGGCATGCCATTCCCAGAGGTGTAGTCAAGGCTGAGCGGTGGTCACTGCTTTTAATTAGGGCTATACACCCACTCCACACCATCCAGACAGGGATAGCAAATACGCTATTTTGCCCATTGTTTTCTTTTGCTGCTGCTCTACTGACCAGTTCTGGTGGCCAAGGTTACACAGGTATTTCTTCCGTATAGTCTCTTCTCTTCCTGTCTTAGCAAAGCACTTCTAGGACAGAGCAGAGCTGTAGTTTTGGTATTAAACTCACCAGCTCTGGTATTACGCTCACGCCATGCCCCTGCCTGGCACTTCACCTTGCCAGACCAGTGGGAATGCGAAGACCACAGAGGCTGATGTGTCCGAAGCCCGTCCACTCCTCCCACCTTGCCAGTTCCTTACATACAGACAGGTCCAAGCATCAAACCAATCCTGAAAACCTTATCCAGGAGAGGCTGTCTGTGAAAGAGATGCTCTTTCCAAGGTCACAGGGTGGCAGGGCACTCAGAGAAAACCTGTATGGGTATAATTTGTCACAGACACAGAGGAACATCCAGAAATACCAGCAACATCATGGAGTAAGGATACTACTTTACTGTGGTGTCACAAGAAGATAAATTGACTACATTAAGGCAGTGAGCCAGTCTTAACTGATGTGCAGTGGGTTCATACTTGCATGAGCCCTCTCTTTCTGCTCGTATGCACTGGCAGCCCCTACATCAGAGCCTGTGTCTGCACAACACAGATGTGTGGCAAGCCTGAAATCTAGCAAATGCTGGAGCACATGTTCAGGCTGGAGCACAGGCACAACCACAAAGATGTCAGTGTGAGAATAACGACATGAGGTACTAATGAGCTTCTGAGATGTGTTTCTGTACACAAACCTCTGGGTCTGCTATAGGCTTTTCCCAAGGAAGCAGACAACAGAAACACCTTGGCTTCCAAATGAAGCCTACCTGAAGCAGGACCTCCCATGGTGAAAGACTGATGAAAAATTCCAATTTGGGCCTGTTTTTTGTAATCAGAGAAGAAAGAAACTGAAGAATACTCATTTAGTGTCAGTGTAGTACCATCCCCAAATGTGGGAGGAGCATACGTTAGGAAAAGGAAAGAAAGTCTGAATATGTCAGAGATGTCACTATAAGGAATCCAAACAACAACAACAAAAAAAATGAAGCAATGGAACTCTCCAGAGGGATCTTCTGAACAGTCATCAGGATTTTTTTTTCTCTTTATTTTATTGGCTGAGTGGATTAATATGTTGTTGCCAATAAATTAAAATAGCAATAAAACATTCTGTGCAAGACCATCATTATTTTTTCCTGAAACGTATTGTAACTGCTTATTACCAGACTGCATCTTTATGGACCACGTTGGCTCTGCAGTCACTGCATGGCATGTTCTCACCAGCACCCTCACACCCATCTCAGTTTTTGTTCACTGTAGGGTACAGCCCTTCACTTCACAGATACGAGCTACTTTCTGGGTATATAGTCTTCATTTAGCAATCTTAAAACACATGTTCACAGCACCCGCTGCTGCCAAGTAATTCTGATCATGCTGTAAAAACTGACTTGTCCCCATGCACCAACTTGTGTCACCTGCAAAATTCATGTGATAATTTAATATATGTTTGACTCTGGATCATTGACAAGGATTAAGACTTCCACAGTAACCTCCCAGGAGCTCACAGCAACTTGTCAGAAGTTTATGACCTTTTGGGGACATTATGTCCCCAGCATACTATTTCACTGAGGGACTCAAAGAGATCCAAGTACTATATATCAAGTTAGCCTGGAAAAAAGTGATACACAATTTGGGAAAAACACACCAAATATGACTAAGAAAATTACTTCTGTCAATTTTCTGTGGTATGAATGAAGCACTCAAAGTGGCAGGGAAGGCATCCTCAATGAAACTGGGCTCTCGCAGAAATATATCAAAAGAATGCCAACTAAAACTTTTACTGTATAGCAAAATGATAAATTGCAAGCAATACAATGGAGCTAACCTGAGGAGAATTTAAGTTTGACCATAATATGAAACTTACAATTATGTAGAAAAGAAAGGAGATGATAATAAAGGTGAAAATGAAAGAATTAATGTTTTGGTTTAGAAGTTTTGCTTTAAAACAAAACAGAAACAGATGCCCAGACTATCTCAAAAGAAACCTCACTTAACCCTACTATGGAGTCAGCCTACTCCAATGTACTGTCTGTAGGGGTACATCCATGGGTATGCTGGCAAGTGTCTTGCACGTAGAGGAAGATTTTCCAAGCCAAGGAAGGCATTGGGCATTTCCCATGCATTTCCCCCAGAACAAGACCCAACCCATTTGAGAGACAACTGGCTGTCCACAGGTCTCAAAGAGCAGGGCAAGTAGTAGAGTACAAACAAAAGGCAGCAGGGAGAGGTTAAAGCAGGAGCGACACCTCTCTCCCCAACAGAATTGCTCTTCCCAGATCACTGGGAATTAATTTCCCCATCCCCATTCCTCTCTCCCCCTTGCTGCATATAAGCACTGGTGAGATCTGTCTACTCACCTAGAGAAAGAAGAGGGAAGAGCACTTTGCTCCATTGCATCTGAAAGGGCAAGTCCAAAAACAGCAGACTACCCTGATAACCTGCTGGTGGAAGGAAAGAGTGTGGCAGAGGAGCCTGATACATTCTATGTTAGGAAGAAAATGATTTTCCCATCCATGCTGGAATCCAAGCATTACCAATGGGGCATGAGGAAGCAGAGGGAGTCATGTTTTGTGCAGCTAGAGAAGCTGGAGCCACAGCTGTGCTTGTCTAGATGTGCCCTTGGGAGCTAAGGGTGCAAGATCCCCTGAGCTGGCAGTGACAGGATAAGGGAGAGCCACAGGCAATGGCCAGGCTGCAAATGCTGAGGCCAGCTGGAGCAGGTCTTTCTGGCCAGACTCATGTGTTTTTGTTCCTCTGGCTGAAGGAGGAGGAAGAGTTGCTGATCAGAATTTCCTGCTGAATCTGACATTGTGTTGTATCTTTGCCAGTGCTGATGTGGTCGCATTGGCAGTGGGGGTTACCATGACAGCTGACAGGGAAGCAAACCCATTAAAGGGTCATAGTTACAAACCACCCTTCCTCACACTTGCCTTACCTTCCCCTCATGGGTGGGCCTGAAAAAGATTTTAATGTTCTGCGTTTTAATGTTATAAGCCAGATTTTATGCAGTGAAAATCCCCTGCGTTTCCTTGCTGTGAGCGATGAAATGCAGGGGCTTTGTTTGTATTTCAGCATCTCTCAGTGGCAGATTTTCCTAGCAACTTTGATGTGATCTGTGAGTTATTGGGGGGGGGGGGGGGGAGGGTAGATTTTAGCATACAGAGAGGAAGCACAGTCATCTTTGACCAGATGTCTTTAATCAGGGTTACTGAGAAAGATAATAGAATCATCTCAGTTTCTTCTGACAGCAACTCAGCATGGATTGTTTTAAGCACAGAAAGTGGAGGAGTGGCAACTTTATCACAAAATTTATACCCTAGGATGAGACGGTGAAAGCAGCAATTGGCCAGCTGTTGCCCTACCACCAAAATATGTGGGAGTAGAATAAGCTCAGATCCAAAGTAAGTAAAATGGATTTAGAGTTACCACTGGGACATGAAGCCAGTTCACACAAGGGTCCTTCAGATGGCATGGGCACAGACAGGGCTAGACCTCACATAGGGTCCACAAAGCCAAGGGGTCATCCCCTTCCTCCCCAGCCCTGCCAAGGACAATACACTTTCAGGAACACCCTACAAGAGTACAGACCTGATGGTCTGGGAAGCAGTCCCTTCATCAATTATTTGCCTGCCAGCTTTCCCATGAATTAGCCGAAGGCCGGAGAGAGACTGCTGGGGTCAGAGGAGACTAGGGTCTGGGGTTTCATCTGTAGAGATGCCCTATGCAATACAAGAAGGTGGCATGGCAGTTGCCTGCAGCCCCAAGGAGCACCATTTCAGAGTGAGTATGTCCAGCAGAGCATACATTGAAGGCCAGGAAATGCACTTCCATCCTGGGGATCCTGGTACATTGCATCACCATGCTGTGCAGCAATCAGTGCCCACCAGACGCCACGGCTTTCTGAAACCTCAGCCTGGGTCTATGAGAAACCCAATGGAGCTGAAAGGCTTAGTTTCTGTCCCAGGCTTTTCAGTCATGAAGGAAAGCCAAAATGGGGATGGCAAACCTTCCAGGGCCACATTTATCTCCCACAGTCCTTTCTGGAGAGATCAACAGTGCTTTGAGGTGGGAGGTTCTCATGATGAACTGATGAGGCTGGTCTTTCAGAGAAGTAACACTTCACTCCAGGCTCAAAAGGCTCACCATGTAGCACACAAAACAGCAGGACGAGGCAAGAAGAGGAAGGCTGCTCCAATGGGACAGTCTATATCAGTCTAAAATAGTACACGCCTTCTGCATCCAATTTTCCCACAGAGATGCACACAGATTTTCAAAATAGGAGAGTGGGAGCAAAGGGGGTGGACAGATGAGAAGCCCAGTGTTTACCCTTCTTCTCTATCATCCAGCCATAGCGGGGGGGGGGGGGGGGGGGGAGTGTGCCTTTTGGCCAAAGGCCTGGGATGTCAACGGACCTACAGGAAAAGGCCACCAGCATCCATGATAAATGTTTTCACCCCAAAGTGGCTGACCACCCACCAAAGACCAGCTGCTCTCGCCAGGGGTGTGGAAGTGGGAGGCTGGCAAAGAAGAACAGATCCCTTTTACAGACACTCAGACTTGTCCCCCATGTGCCCAAATCCTGCAACCTTGCCTGGTCATCTCTGTGCAGAGCACAAGGCAGTATCCCCAGTGGGAACTGAACACCAGGCCAAAGCTTCTTCTCTGTGAAGTGAAGGAGGACTTGAACTGGTTCAGTGGAGAAAACGCAGCTCAGGCACCCCAAAGGGTAAAGGATTTGCCCATTTAAATATGAAAAATATTAAAATTATAAAGAGAAAGAGAACCATATATCTATGACTATTGAAGACAGTGGAAAGAAAGGAGGAGAAGCTATCAGTGATAAGTTTTTAAGCTGTTCTGCACCTTAAATGAAGATACAAGGCTGAAAAATTTAATAGAAAAGTCCTGTTCCCAAATGTTGTATTAGGCATTGGCATATAATATACATTAAAGGTTCATATATTTTACCAGTGCATATAAAACTCTTCATGCCTGAAATATAACCAACCTCTGTGAAGACCATGTCCGTAGTGTAAATTCCATCAGTTCCCTGAATTGTCCTCTGCACATCACTGTTGCTGCTGTCAGTGACTGGGATTGCTGAGGAAAATCAGATGGCATGACAGACTATGTGACCAAAGGGGCTTGGGTGGCCAATGGCATAGTTGGTTCTTCTGGAGAAACTGGCAGGAAGTACTTCCAGAAAGATACTTGGAGGTTTACAAAACATAAATGTGGATCTTTCCATAAAGCTCAAGAGCATACTCAGACAAAGAAAACTGTTGAACTGAAGGCTGTAAATATACATCAGCATTTTAAGAAGAACTAGAATTTGTGAAATTAAAAATCCTCACCTGGAAAAACATTTCCCACCTGTCTGCGGCATTCAACACCCATGGTAGATGTCCCAGACCATAGTGAACAACTCAAAAAAAAAAAAGAAAAGACAGAAGGAAGAGCCCTATAATGAGCCAGTGTTGCAAAATTTAGCCTTGTAAGTATGAAAACCTGAAGCAGAGAGAAAAAGGCATTTGATATTTTGAGGCTAGGAAGCTAAAGGGCAGAATTACTTTCTAACAATTGCTTAGCTCTCTTTCACCAGTGTGTCCTAGCAGAGGAACTCTATCCAAGGGTTTTGGTTGTTTCTCTTTAATTTCACATGCCCCTGTTTTTTGGGTGGCCAAGTTAAGAGGGAACTGATTTTCAGAAACTGTGGTACCCTTACCCTTGAGCTTTAATACTATTTAAGCTATTAAAGCAGCCAGAACACCTAGTGACTTGTAACAACCTTGGCATGAGGCCACATTTAAGGCCCCAATGAATTTTTAAAAGACAAAACTTCTGGCAGAGGAAAGAGTGTGGAAAAGAAAAATGAGACATATTGCTGGAGCCAGGCCATGTTAGAAGGCTTTTACAGTGAAGCCTACAATGGAAATCATGCTGTTTTTCCTAGAAATGTGTTTGCAGAAAGTCTATGCATAGGGGAATGTTCTTTGGCAAATATTGGTGCTCTCCCTCTCAGAAGCAGAGACACCAAAATGTCAGAGGATAAAATACTGCAGAAATCCTGTGCTTTGAAGAAGTTTTAAGCCTTCCATCCTGAGAAACTGTGATTTCTCTGCCTGACTCACAAAGCTATCTCTGCAGTCTGACCACACTGATACCAGGGCAGAGACACTGCCTGTAGTTGTTTTAATTAGAGAAATCTGTAAGTGTACGGACGAGCAGTGACTAAGGCTAAAATTACATGTGGAGTATTTTTGGCTCAAAGACTTGGTTTTTTTACACCAGTTCTCCAGCCAGACCACTATTGCTCATGCTGACCGTGGCCCAACCTTGACCCCTTGTAATCTCTTTCTCCAGATCACCCAAGTACAGGAGTACTACAGCAGTTTTACAGGCATTTCCAGCTGGGCCCAGGCAGCAGGGAAATGCAGCTCCCTCATTTGGATTAATATTGTCCTACATTTCAGACAAGAGAACCAAATAAGCATAAAAAAAAAGAGGCCAGGTGGGCACACTGAGAGCCTGTTAGCAACTTCCCAGAATATCATTGCGAGAGAAGAGTGCTGCCTGGATATGCTGGTGAAAATCAGCCATCCAGCCTCCTCTCACTGCTGCATACACAGTGTACTTTATTTGCCTTCTGTTATTGAAACCTCATCATCCTGAGCAGCTTGTTGAGCCCTCCTGCTATGCGCACCTCTCCCCTGTCAACATCTGATTTCAGAGACACGTGGCCTTTAGCTTTTCTCATACAGGGAGTCTCCATGTCTGACACAAGACTGGGCCTCCAAGGGGCCTCAGACTGGAAGCTATCTTGCCCACCAGGCCTGGGAAAGGAGAGGAGGTTTCTGAAGTTGTGTCTTTTCTGCTGTCTCCTACTAGGAAGCGAGGGGTGGTATGACCTGGCACTTGAAGCAATGGGTAACAAGGGAAGCTCTCTGCACAGATCTAGCTGTGAAGTCTTAGCTAAGAAGTTGCCTGCTGAGGAAGAGGCACCATCTGTGCTTTCCCTGGTGTAAAATCTGCAGCTCCCACTTGCACTGCTCGGGGCATCAGCAGAGACATGGACCAACAGTAAAACCCCAGAGATGCCTGCCCAAATCACCATGTCATCAGCAGATGTTTAAAACCACATTTCCCTGCCTGGAAACATCTGTGTACAGGGAAGGGTTTGAGATCATGACCGAAGCATAAAAGGAGGCTCTGGCCTCTATCCCCAGTGCACTGTCACAGCTGCCTACCTTGGTTTGCCAGATCGCCTTGTGCCACCACCTGGGAACTCTGCAGGGTACCTTCTCACCACCCTGACCCTGTGCTAGCAGCCGCCTAGGGAGAAGGGAGACTACTCTCAAGCATAGCCATGAAAATGTCTCGCTGACCTATGGCTATGGCATGCTGGAGTTTCTTCTCATTTGCAGTGGTTAGCACTTATGTTCCAATGACAGGCATTTGAATAAATACACACTAGGATCCCTTGATTTCTCAAGTAGCAGCCGTGTAAACAGCACTTCAATCTAATGGAGCATTAATGTCCCTGGAAACACAGCTCTTGGCACACAGTGGCCCAGCTGCTGCAGCCCTCCAAACCTGAAGCCGCCTGGGACCCTGGAGCTCTCAGGCATACCTCTTGGTCCACAAGGTGCATCACAAGGTGCACCAGCAGAGTTCTATGAGAGCAGGAGCTGGAGAGTTCATAGGATCACATGGGGAATATAAGATTCAACCACCCCTTTTATTTTCTTAATTTGGAGAAGATAGCTGTGTATTCTTGACACCTATGCATTTCTCCAGGGTATTCTCCCAGTAAAAATAAGAATTTGTTTAGAGGAGAAAATACCAAATAAAAACAAAAATGCAGGATTTAGATTTGACTTGGAAGTGATACCACAGGCTGAATGAATTGACACTCTTGTAACACAAACATGGAGTTTGACATCTGCTTGACTAATGGTGTGCTGGGCAAATACTGCATCAGGAGTGTGTGTGTATGTGTCATGGCTCACATGCTTTGCCCATCCCAGCAGCTAAGTTTAACAAATATATTTTTGGTAACACAGATGCAGATTCCATCTCTCAAATCTTTAAAGCTTATCAAAGATTTTTTCCATTTTCAGCTCCGTATATTCTTAACCACTGAGATCTTCTTATGTATAATAAACAGAAAAATGCTTCTCTTCCCAGCTTTGCTGCTAAAGCCAAGATGATTATAAAGCTAAATCCTCAGCATATGGCATGGGTACTGTACTTGCAAACTTTTCACTGTGCCTTGCACCAAAGGGTGAGTTAACCCTTGGTGGGCATTCTAGGAGAGTTGACTTGTAAAGATTGCATGGGCATGCTCTAGTCAGAATTGGCCAGGGGGGCAAGGAAGTGAGACACCTTGTCCATATAAAAAGGTTTTTTAACACAAAGTGCATGGGACAGACACTGGGAACAGGGCACATCTGCAGTGACTCTCCTGAGCAAAACAGATGCCCAGGTTTAGATCTCTTGCACTTTCTGAGAAAGCCCCATGGAGGGCAGGCATCCAGCAAACAGTGCCATACCCCAACAATTGTCTGTACCAGGAAAGACAACAGTGGAAACAGGCTGAACATAGTGTGCAGCACAGGGTAGTGTGACACACATACACACACACAGAGAGAGAGAGAGAGAGAGAGAGAGAGGGAGATCTGGTTTCTCCTGCACAAGCAGTTCCTGGAGGCATGATGGTTGATGTGAGGAAAGAGGGGTACAGGGAGAGAGGACAAGGCAAAGGTATCACTGATAGACAAGGGAAAGGTATAGACAATCCCAGCCATGCTGCTGTGGTTTCCGCTCTCCACACACATCCCTGTTTCCCTCTGCCTTAATCCACATTTGACCCAAAATATAGGACTCTAGGGCAGGAAGCAGAATCAGAGATTCTGATCCTACCTCCTGAAGGCTGCCTCAGCCTGGAGCCATGCAAGGCTGGAGCACTGCCCACTGCATTGCTGGAGTAGTATTCAGCTCAGGACTTTGCTGCCACTTCGTAAAGCCTGGGAAGAGATGGGCAGACCTGGCAATCTGAGAGGAAGCAAGATCTTGAGGATTGAAACATAGCTGAAGTCCACAGAAGGCCATTCAGTGCACAGGCACTATCCCTGTGAACAGGAATGAGCACAGAGAGCTGGGCTCATTCAAGCCTATGTCAGGTCTGCTGTGCCAGGCATTATCCCAACACAGTTTTAAAATGCTCCTCACCAAGGCCAGCTTCCAAAACGGATGCTTCCACATAATGCTTTTGCTCAGGTTCCTTCTCCACCTCTGCACAGCTACTCTGGAGTGGACAGGCTCTGGATAGGGATGAAGGATATGAGAACCTCATCCACAGACTGTGCTGAGAGAAGGGGCAGAGACATGACTGGCCAGTATCCGCAGAGGATATGGACTCTGCAGACAGGAAAAGCCTGAGACACTGCAGTGGAGTCAAAAAGATCTGCAAATTAGGGACACATTTTCCATGAAATACAACTGCAGGAAGGGCCTAGCCAGGCTTAGCTTTGAATCACTGAGGCATCTTTCCATCAGGTAGGATAACAGCCCCACTGTGTGGTTCTAGCAAGATCAAGTGCATGTCATACACAGTGCAGGAGAGCTGGCAGGAAACTATAAGCCTTAGCAGAGAGCTAGGCACAAATTCAGAGAGTCATTTAGAGACAAGCCTGGAAGGTGAAAGAAAGAAAGACAGATAAATTTTAAACCCTGATAAATCTGTGTTTTTCGTGTCTGTGTGTGTCTGTGTGTGTCTGAATATACAATTTTTTCACAATTTTTTCAATATCATTTCCAGTTTTCTGCAAGTTCTTCACCTTCCTAAAAATAATATTTTTTCCAATGAAGGGGAAAATTCATATTTTTTAATATCATCTGTCACCTGCTAGTGTGGCATGAGATGTCAGTAAAATTACCTATATCATCAGTGAGGCTGCACTCCACAGACTCTTCAAAAATAGCTGAAGTACCTTCCCAGCTTTACCTTGCAAAGACAGGGAAAAATATACTGATCCCTAAAGTCCGCTCTGATGATGCCACACTCTGCAGAGCGACAGCTGTAGCTGCCAAGGAAGGACACGGAGACACCAATGGGGAACTGTTCACAGCTTGAATATACAGTTCCTCAATGTCTCTTGGTTTCCTTGGCTACTCTCAGACACAAGGGAGGAGCAGGAGGAGACGGCTGCCCTTCAGAGCCAGCTCAGGAGGATGACAGGAGGAAATCATCACTAGAAGGGGCATGGAGAAGGTCTAAGGGGTCTGGGGGAGAAAAGGGGAGTAGAGTGTTTGTGCCTATAGGTACACTAGCAAAGCATGAGGACTGAAGGAAATTGAGTAAATGTGCCATGATTAATAGCACTGCCTTAAATCACCTGGTGGATGACTGACATTCAAAATTGCAGCCAGTGATGATATCAGTTGTAACAAAAGCAAAAAGGACAAGTTCAGCAATTGCTCCAAAGCTGGGGCAATGAGCTTTCCAATAATCTTGTAAATCTTATGGCAGGTCTCTTCTTAAGGGAAAAAAGTCTTTGAAAAGGCATGGGAAGCCAGATCAGGCTTCTAGATGTCCAGAGATTGAGAAGATTTCTCTGAATAGCTTCCACAAATTAACAATATTGTGAATGGATGTTGCAGTAGATTGGGTTTGAATGTGTACTGCTGCAAATAAGCTGTGGACAAAAAACTATGCTCCCTCCTGTGTTTGACTTTCTGAGGAGCAAAGTGAAGAACAGAGCTACAGCACAGAGCAGTGTCAGCATCAGGCAGTTTACTTGCTTGATTTGCAAGGAGAAAAACTTAAGCTCAAGGTCACTATTAAGGCTCCACTTCTTGTAGTCATTTGTGATGAAATGGATGATTGCACAGGTTCAAACATTCATTTTTGATCGCATGTCAAAGAAAGGGTGTGTGTGGTCAGCTGAAGTTGTATCTGACAGAAGGTAACACACAACACCATAAATCAAGCAGTCCTGAAGGCTGCTTAGAGCCATAGGACTTCATTTGAAAGTTCTCTTGAGTTTCATGTGGAGGAGGATGCATACAGAAAAAAGGATTTGCTTCTGTTCCACCGGGATTCTTCAGCACTCTGTTCACTGCATGTGTTTTGTGCATATCATCAATATATCACCCAGACGAGCGCTTCAGAAAGCTCTTTGAACAGTGGATGCATTTCATTCACTTTTTTCTCTAATATATTTTAATTGTGGGCAAGGAGTTAGCTACATAAATCACTTGAGGAGTTCTCTCCCCTGCTAGCACTCATCTCTCTGCAGCTGCTGACCTGTGGGCCACTCTGCTGTAATGAACTGTGGCAGAAAGGATATCGGCTGTGAGCAATCCAGTCCTGCCTGAGTCCATGAGATTAACAGAACAATGGCAACCAACCTTCATGCTTTGTTTATACTCTTGCCCATCTTCATAGACAAGATGTGCTCCCCTGTTATCTCTTACTTTAAATACCTCTAAGAACAATGAGTCCTGAAGAACTGCTGTCCTTGAGAAGATGGAGGAAGAGCTGAGATATCTGGAAATCAATTCTCTGACTCTGGAAGAAGTTTTCAGTAAGTTCTTTGACAATACGTCACTTGGTAAAGAACCATCCAGTCCAATTATTTCAAAGGAGCCATTAATAACTTAGTGGAGAAAATTACGAGACACCTTGCGGTTGGAAATAGAGGTCAGTCAGGCATCTACTTTCTAAAGGGCTACAGAGCGTTCAGGCCAAACAGCGTTCCTTTTTCGTTTCACAATATTACGTATTAGAGCTTTATTCCGAATTTCACTGCCAGTGCTCCTCCTGTTGAGTCTGCTGTCTGCTCAGGCATTCTTGCTTCTATTCAAAGCAAAGTGTTCAGCAGTAATCCCTTTTGACCTCTGGTGAGAGACCATACTCTACAGCAAATGACCACTGAAATGTTATAAAGATGTCGAGGTAACTCATCAGACACCAAATAAAGCAGCTGAATCTACAGCATTATACCCTCTAATGAAAGATGACCTGAGTCAGAAGATAAGTTGTGGGCATCAGTCTTTTCTATTACTACTGTGACTATGATTTAGTACTTCATGGTCACTCTTTAGAATTTGACTATATTAATAATAAGGTCTGCAAGCTTCCCGAGTAGGCAGCAAAACTATACAGGGCACAATCTTGCAAATCTTTTTTAGAAGAGGAATGTGAACCCAAATGCTATAAAAGTAGGAGGCAAGGAGAGGAAGGCAGGGCAGAGCTCTTTGGATTCCAGGCAGGAACAACTAAAGGAGAGACTGTAAATCACAGGCATAAAATCACCAAGCAAATCTGGGACATAAGTGTGTGAGTGAGTCATTGTGACAAGAGGACTCCAAAACTAATTGAAGGTGGAAGAAGGGCAGTAAGATCATTCTTAAGAAAGCACTCAAAACATCAAATGGGTCAGCTATGTTAGTGACATGTCATATGTTGCCTCTTTGAAAAGTTAATCTGACCAACAGAAAATGCAATTACACCACTATATAAAAGCATGGTTCATCTGCATTTTGTCTTCTGCATGAAGTTTTGATCTCCTGGTCTCAAATATATACTAGAGCTGTGAAAACATCAGAGAAGGACAAGAGGGTGATCAAAGATCTGGGATGGCTTCTGTATGAGGAAAACTGGAGAACAGGATCTTCATCATGGAAAAAGAGCTAGCTTTAATGGAAGTATGAAAGAAGTCTACAAAATCATGAGAGCCCTGAGCAGATGTGTAGGGCCCACCTTTTCAGTTTTCTTCCTGATCCTGAACAAGGGGCACCAAATGAAACAAGAAGGAAACAAGCCCAAAGAAAAAAGAAAGCAGAGCTTATTCTCTATGCAACAGGTAACAGAGTCGTTGACCTCCTTGTCAAGGAATGTTGCAAGTGCTAAGAGCTTGCACAGGCTCAAGGGGAAAGTGGAAAGGGAATTGGAAAAGAGAGTCACCAGGGGCTACTAAACACATGAGCAGACTTCAGAAATCTGCAAGCTGTCTATAAAGGAAGTCAGCAAGCTGGTGGATAAAGGAGATATAGATGAAGGCAGACAGAAACCCTCCCCACCAATGGCTTGTAGAGCAACTATGATGCCATAAGGGAAGGTCCTCAAAGATAAATGTCCTCCTAAAAGACAGGAAGCAAAGGACTGGAATAAGTATTTGGTTTCCAGAGTGAAAGGAGGTGGATTTTCAAAGGGATCAGTGCTTAAAGCAGTACACTTATGCATGATCTGCAAAGGAAATGAATGGAAACATGACACAATTTGCTGAACTGAGTTACTGAAGGTAGTAAAGGCAAGGGCTGACTGCAGAGAGTTTCAGAAGGAAGTCATAATATTGAGAGAGTGGATAACAAAATGGCAAATGAAATTCAATACAGATAAATGTAAAGTGATGCACATGGGAAAAACAAATCCTAACTTCACATACAGTGTAATGGCCTCTGAAAAATTACCACTCAGGAACAAGAGCTGGAGTTATAATGTACAGTTCTGTGAAAATGTCAGTTCAGCTCTCTGCAGTGGTCAAAAGAAAAAAAAAAAAGAAAAGAAAATTGAATGCTGGGAGTGAACAGAGAACAAAACAGAAATCATCCTTATGCCATTTTATAATGCCAAGGTTCACCTGCAGCTAGAAAATCACAGTCTTCCCCATCCCCATCCTCAGCTTCAAAATGCACATATAAAGCCAGAAAATTTACTGACAAGGGCTACAAGGAAAACCAGACGTTATTTGATAGAAAGCTGTTAAAGAAGAGACACCAAAAGGAAGTCCCTGAGCCACAGACTGTTGAAGCCCAGCAAATCACATCTCTGCAGGCCAATGCTGCTCTCACAGGCTCCCCTTCAGCACTGACCACTGTGGCTACAGGCGAGCAGGTCTAGGACAGTGCTCTGCTTGGCTAAGGCAGTGTGACCAGCCCCATGGGCCAGAGGTCTGGCAATATCCAGGCACCAGAGTGTGGAACCAGGTATCTGAAAGACACAAGGCTTTCTTTGTAGGTGTTTTTCTCTTGTGTGCTTTGCACTCGTCTCTGGACTTTATCTTTTGTTGGGGATGCCCCATCTATATTTTTATAGACTGTTTTAATGCACACTTGCTATGAAGTGCATATTCTATCACTGGGAACTGAAGGTCTCTGTTCTCCTCTTCGCATGCACTTCAGTTGTAGGCCTAGCCTGGACCTGAGTTTTTCAATCATTATGAAGATCAAGCCTCATGGAACTCTTCATTGTGAAGGTTGGCCTCTTTCTCCTACCCTCCATTTCTTGTCTTTTAACAGGACACATTTATATGAGGACCTTCTGTTTCCTTTGGTGACAGCTTTAAGATTTCTTTAAGATCCTTTGGATAGGAAATCCAAGCAGACTATATCAACCCGATCCACCTGTCCTCATTGACTCCTTCAGAGAACTCCCATGAGCAAACTCAGGTAGGTCTTCTATTCACAAAAGCCTTGTTGACTTTTCCCATAAATCATGTCTCATTCATATGCTCCCTACTTCTCTTCCATAGTACAGTTTTACTTCATTTGGACATCAGTATTAGTAATCTGCTGTTCCTTGGATCTGCTCATGAACATTTTTTTAAATCAAGATCTCACTGCTTTCATTCCCTTTGATAGTGAGAAAATTTTAAGTGAGAGGTTTCACAGTAGACTTAATTCAGTTAATAGTTTAGCTATTTCATCCATGAGTTCCTTTAGAGCTCTTGACTGAATAACATCCAGTCCTGCCAAACTGTTACTGTTTCTTTTGTCAAGTTGTTTTATAACTTCATCTACTGAAACATCAAATTGAGACACATTTTCTGACTCGTCCCCCATACAGAAAAGTTCCAGTCTGGGGATCTCTGTAAGCTCCTCCACATGGACAGAAAGCATTCACTCAGCTTCTCCGCTGTGGGCTTATCCTCTTCACTTGGCACTTTTGCATCTAGATTATTAATTGGCCCTAGAGCTGCTCTCCCAAGCTTCTTGCTCAGACTTATTTGGAAAAGAAAATGCTGTTAGCATTCGATGCCTGAGCTTCTAGTGGTACTGTGGGTATCTGAGTAGCCCTAAAGGCAGTGTGGATGATGCTGCAGGGAAGCTGTCTCTCACCCTAGAGAGATAAACCACGTATATTGAAAGACAAAAGTAAGCATGGTGTGTGGCCAGTGGTGGCTGTACCATCTGCCAACTCATTTCTGTTTATAGTGCACTGGAGAGCTGCTCACAGGGGTGCCTGCCTGGCCCTCCTGGGGCAGATCTTCTCTAGAAAGGATCCAGGGACCGGAAGCCATGTTGATGCCAGCCCCCCCTTTTCTGCTGCCAGCCTCTTCCACAGCCTGCCTTCCCTACCTGCCTTACCAGCTGTCACCTACAGGTCAGCATGTACCCTGGAGGGTAGGGTGCTTATATAGGTCCAACATTTTAGCACAGCCAAGGGACTAGTATTTGGGCAGACTACAAGAAGCATCTTGGAGGAAAGGGGTCATGTGGCATGGATATGGTGGACACACAACAGCTTTGGATGTCTTGGCAGGCCCTCTAGAGCCAGAGGACAGCAAAGTTGTGTGGTCACTGTGTGGCTGCAACATGTGTGCTGGGCACAAGGACCTGTCTGGTTTCCCATGCCAGGGGAGAGATCAATCCCAGACACCTTCCTCCAACAGGTCCTAGCAAGTGACAGGAACATCAACCCTACACACCTGCCTTTCCATGTCCCTGGTCCCAAGGCCCCAAAGAATTGGTGCCCCATCAGCAGCCAGAAGGGCCTGCCTAGGCCAAGGGGCTGTTCTTGAAAAGACTTCACTAAGCACCAAAGCATCAAGAAACCTCAAAATCACTTGCAATGTAACTTTTTCCCTCACCCACTTCCCCATGCCCAGATCTACTACCTTGGTATCACAGGGCAGACACTTTCTGGCATGACTCTGCTTCTGATGTGCTTGAGCCAGCAGTGTCACCATGTATAAGAAATCAGGTTCCTTGAATGGCTGGCACTTTTCCTTATGAGTTGGCTATGATCAGAGCCCTGATAGCCAGGATGACATGCAGGCTGTTAGTGTCAGATAGGCTAGAAAAATCTGACTGCATGTAGCGCTCATCAAGACAGCCAGCTCCCTCCCTGTCACCATCAGAAACAGGGTGCATTCCCTTCTGCAATGTTGGGTTGGTGGCTGCTGTAACCCTTGAGTTGCTGCCCACTGCTTCCTGCGGGCCCACTTGGTCATGTCAGCATTGCTGTCTCCATTTATGTCTCATCACAGGGAAGCACGACATCTTGCTCTCTGCCAGGTAGCATCGCCTTCTCCCACCATCCTTTCCCTCTTCTGGAACAGCCTTAGTTCTGCTCCCACAGTTTCTCTCAGCCTGGCCCAAGTCTGCAAATTCCTCCTCAGCCCCTCACAGCTCAGAGCCACAGCCTTTTTCTAACAGCTCTAATTCAATTACAGCCTCTTTAAATATTTCGTTAGGCTTTGAACTGTTCAGTGGAATTTTTATCTAACAAAAACTGGATTTGCTTCCCTATTACACACACTTCCTACATATGAGAACGAGTTCCCACTGCATTAGCATTCTGCTCATTGTGTCACCACATACAAAAGGTGCCACAGCTTTTTTTAATGCTTTTCTTCTCCTGCTCTAGAGGATGAAGCAACCTCCAGTTTCTCCTTGGGGTGTGCTCTGTGCAGAACACAAGACAGCAGCCTCACAAGCAATCTGCGAGTGTCAGAGATGATTCTTATTCATAACTGGATTATTTAATGCACCATTTTTCCCTTGGCCTGTCCCCCCGCCCGTGGACACTGCCACTGCAATCCAGATGCACAGGAGCCAGCAAAGTTCTGTGCTGCAGAAAGGCCTTGTTCCTGACCCAGAGAAACATTTTCCATCTGCTTTACAAATGAAGAACGTATAAAGTTTCATACAAGAACTCCCCCTCCCAGCTGCTTGCTTCGACTCCAAGTGTAAGATTGAGTCAGAAAAAAACAGCCTCTGTCCAGCCAAGAGTGGTTCAAGAGGGCAGACTGCCAGCAAAGAGACAAGGTGCACATGAAGGAAAGGAACATGTTCTGCTGCAGCTAAAACTCCCTTGGCTCTAGTGAGGTTGGATTTGTAAATCTGCTGGTCTATAGAAGAGATTTCCCTTCCCATTGCTTTGGCTGCACAGGTAAAACCAGTGACCTACTGACTGACTATGTGAAAATGATATGCTTAGAGATAAAGCTCCAGCTCTGCTCTAGCACTCATGAGGTGCTGAACAAGTCTTCTCTGTCTGCAAGCAAACAGCAGTGAACAGTGTGCTGACTGCAGCTGGGCAGGTAGAGGCCTGCATGGGGAGACATGCCAAATATGAATGAAGAGAGGTAACTGTGTCTTGTCTCCCCTGTGTGGGGCTAGATATAAGCCCAAGCCATAGGAGCTGGCTTTAGGTGCTGGATCCACAGGTCAGATCCTACATACAGCATGTGTGAAGGGTTCTGCAGGCTTTGAACCTTGGCAGGTGCCACTTCTCCATGTCAGATTCTTCTTGCTTTTGCTGAGGTCAGTCTGCTCCCCTCACTGGGTGATAATATAAAAGCAAAAGCTAGTGCTTTGGAAATGGCAGTCTTCTAGGGGAAATAAAGTCTGTTGCACTCCAGATGCACCCAGCCATGAATCTGTATTGAACCATGTAGTCAGTTGCCTCAGACAGAGGAGTAAGTCCTTGCCTGTAAACCTGCAACCTGACGTGTCCATCTAAAGCAAAGCCCAACTACACCTAGATTTGCCATTTTGGCTTATAGACTTCATGCTGCTCTCTATCCTGTTGCTTTTGCAGCAGTAAAATCCTTTGAGTCTCTACGTAAGTAGGGCCTTTTCATAATGCTTTTGCTGTTTTCCAGGATCTCTGCAGATGAGCAATGCTGAGCATGGGCCTTGTGTTGTGTAGAGCAAACTTGCCATCTAGCGGGTGACCGCATCTCTGCAGAGATGGCTTGGGTTCATTTCCATGTAGTCACCCGAAGTGGGGGATTTATCTCTACTGAGTATCATCTCAAAAGGAGAGCTTCCACCTAACCTGATCAGTCAGGTGAGAAAGGAATCTTTTCACAAGGGCTGATCCAATCAGTCTGCCTCCACTAATTGCACAGAAATGGGACACCCAACTTCACTTTTAGCCTGCTAATATTAGGTGAGATGGATGCTGTGTGTCATGGTCACAAGAAGTAATAGGCCACAGGACACTGTCCTCGGGATTTACTGTCTGTCTGTGGCTGCCTTTTGCGCTCTGTGGCTGCATGCAGAGCTCCAGGGCCGGGTTCAGTGACTGTGCAGCTCTTCCCACCGCTATTCTGTTTGCCATATTTTTTGTCGTTCTAATTAAAGCAAGAACTCTGCATATTTCAACGCCCATTATAAGCATCTCCTGAAGGTAATTGGATAAAAGAAAAAACACAAACTGTGTTTTCTTCTGGCAATTGCAACAAATTAACAGTGCAGGAAGTGTGTTTCCCTGCAGTGATATAGTGAAGCTGGAGCCTGCCCTCTGTTAAATACCAGTGAATGTGCTCAGACCAGCACATCATGACCTGGTGACCATTTCACAACTATATCTTCTGTTAACCCTAACTATATCTTCGGTTAACCTTAATTTTGGCAGGAGTGCATTAAAACGCAAGGTTAATGATGTAGAAGGGACATACGGGTTTAGCAGCAATGCACAAGAGCAGACTAACTTGCTTTCCTGGTCATAGAGAGCAGACTGGGAGTCTTGCTGGCAGAGGTGTCACAGGATCTCAGCAAAAGTAGGGCTTTATTATCAAAGGAGCCATGCAAAATTCCCTGAGTAGTAACAGTTGCATAAATCAGGAGTTACTGAGCTGAGCCAGCTCTCACCTGCAAACTTTGGGGTTATTTATGCTCTGCAAAATGTAAAGGAAAGTATGACACACAATGTTGAACAGCGTAAAAGAAGTCCTTCTCACACTGTGAGCATGAAATACTTCATTGTCAGGTTATTACTAGCTTTCGCCTATCATAAAAACAACTCTTGAAAATCGTTTAAATGCTTTCATTAAAGTTATTGAAAGAATGGAAAAAAACAGTTAATGCATTGGAATATTAAGTGTTGTGTTAAGGCTTTTTCTTTAATGGCAACCATTATTCTCATTCTCTTTGGCTCTAAAGAACTTTTATGACAAAGAACCTTCTACCTGATAGTCTTTTAGATGTGAAACCGTTAAACATGAACTGTTTTCACGAGGAGCTAAGAGAAGTCGGTGAATTAGCAGTATGAATAGCCAAGCAAGTGAGGGGCTGCGAGACTGGAAGGTGCTTGTCCTTGCTGAGCATGGGGGAGAGATGCTCCGAACAGAGGGTGGTGGGAGCTCCCAGGGCTTTTGCCATCCTACACCAGTGCCCTGCCTGACCTTTCTTACGAGCTGATCAGGTCCATCTCCTTCTGGCGGTGGCTGTCAGAAAGGGAGTAGGATGCCAGATGTTTTGTAGGGATGGACTCGCCGTGTGTGCCTCAGTTTCCCTATGCCAGGGCCCTGAGCGCATTTGCACAGGGAGGTGTTCACACGTGGAGGCTGGTCCCACGTGTGGGGGTGATCTGGAGGGAAGGGACCATCCACCAAGGCATGACCATGAAATGGTCACGTACGGGGCGATCGAAGGGGCTGGTGGGGCTAAGAAAGAAGGAAAAGCTGGCAGGGCAGAGGCCATTTTCTAGGGTTTCCAGCTGCTGGCGTATGCTTTCATTGTGCTTCCGTTCTTTCACTTCTTCTCTTATTTTTATTTGCTTCCTTTCTTTCCTTCTCTTTTTTGTCATTTTTCCCCCATGAGGACTGAAATGTCATTAATCTCCTTTTATCCTTCCTTTTTTTTTTTTTTGTATTTTTTGGTGCTTTTTGTCTCACAGGGAGAAGGGGAGACAGGTGCAGCTTTCGATATCTCATCCACCAGTGGGGAAGGCAGGATTTTTGTCTGTATTTTTCTAGGTTTCCTTTTGCTCCAGGAAAGCCAGCTAGTGCCTGTTTCTTTGTCTCTTTTCAGTTCACTGACAGTTCCTTGTTTGGATCGAAAGGATTTAACATTTCCTTCTGTTTGTCTTCCTTCTTCCCTCAGATTCTCTTGCCTTTGTCACACCTAATGAAAATCCAGCAGGGTTTGGGGTTTTGTTTTTCTTTTTCCTCATTACGTCCAGTTTTCCTGTTCTTTTTTTTAACCAGAAGACAGCTTCCATGAAAGGTATTTTTTTCTCATTTCCACAGTTTTGATAATTCAATCTGTAATTTACATCCTCACTTTCCTCATATTTTTGCATTACTTTCTATAAAGGGTGATGGGGATTCACACACACACCCAGGTTTTTCCCCCTTTTTTGGCCTCATTTTCTCCAGGGGGTAAAGTGAAGGGACTTTCCTCCATTTCTTCTCACCTGGCTGAGAGAGCAGGGTGTGTTCCCCACACTGTTGCTCTTTCTGTTGTGTCTTCTTTAAGCGCAACAAGGCAACAACAGCCTTTATGTCATCCCTTATCATTTTTTCCCTTACAGACAAAATGGTGGCAAATATTATTTCATTTCCCTCATTTCTTTCACATCATTTTTCATCTTATTTTCATGCATTTCCCCCCAACATAGTGACATGGCAGTGGCTTTCTCTCATTTTTCTTTTCTTTTTTTATCTTTAATTTTCTATCCAATTTTTCATGTCACCCAAGTGGCAACAGCTTCCCCCCCCCCCCCGGGTGTTTTTTGTTGTTATTGTTTCTGTTCTCTTTTTGCAAGGGATGAAACAACAGCACTTCACCACTTCTGTGCTGCTTCATCGCACATCTCTCCAGGGTGCTGAGAGGATGGGAGGGAGGGCGTGTGGGGGCCGGGCACGTCCCAGGGACATCCCCACGGAGGCCAGTGTTGGGGACATGCAACAGCCAGCAACCTCCACCCAGCTAGGTGGGTCCCACTGTGGGGCAGCGGGTGCAGGCTTTCAGACCCACTGCTGTGGCTCAGGTGCTGCTACTAACTTTTTTTTTTTTAATGTGATCCTTTGTTTTTAGGCAACACCCCAGAGACATCTTTTCAAAAAGGGGAGGAAAAAAAACAGCCAGCACAGCTATTTTTATTTTAAACCTGTTCCCTGTGCTATTTTTCAAACCTTCGCTGTTTCTGAGGAATCCACCTCAGCGGGTTTGGGATGTAGAAAGCAGGAAAAATTGCAATTATGACTTTTCATGTCCTATTGTACTTCACAGTTTCTCAAACTGATCTACAAGCAACACTTTTACTTCATTTTTCATAAGAAAATGGCAAACAACATCTCATTTAAAATTGGTGGCATTTTCATTTTGGAAAGAGCCCCCACAAGGGAGAGGGACATCAGAATAGCCTGTGGTTGGGGACTCCCCACATCTTCTAAAATGATCCCAACCCACAGCTGCTATGCCATTCAAAAGCGATACCAGGATTTTCCCAGGTGCTTCTTAAAGTTTCCCAAAGCATTGGTCCTTTTTCAGTTTTCAGACTGGTCCATTTGTGCCCCAGACCTCACACTGACCTCAGATAGGGCACTGGAGCATCTCCAACTTGGCCACCACACAGGACCATGACAGCGTATTAAAAATGATCACATGAAGGGGTCTTTTGGAAAACTCCATTTTGCAGGACAGTTCAGAAGCTTTCAAAATACCTTCTGCTGAGGGAAAGGACGTGAGGGGCCCAAGATGGCTCTGGCTGGTGCCACGCAGACATTTTTCAAAATGTACCCACGGGTTAGACTTCAGGACATCCTGAAAATGTTCCCAAGATGGATCTTTTCATAGCAGACACCTTCAGATAACTCTGCTATTTTGGAGCTGATCCTTGGTTGAGTCCCTGAGGCTTGCTCCCAAAGGCCCTGTGTTTGGACAAGGGGGGACACCCAGGTCCCTAAGGACGGTCCTTGGGTGATTTGCAACAGGAGCTTCACAAAGCGTTACAGAATTGCTTTCATGATGGCCCGCTGGTGGCAACATGGTCATTTTTAAAACTGTGTTTGCTGAAGGTCACCAGGACATCCGAGAAAACGCGAAGCATTCCAGGCAGGCATGCAGGAGACTTTTGAGTACTTTGAACAGTCTCGCGGTAGGGCACCTGGCTTGCCATGGGAATACAAAGTGTACCTATGGGAAAGTATTCACGTACATATTGCAGACGGCCTAGCTGGGGAAACTGAAAACAACCCCCATACCGGGAGGTTCTGGGTTTGCTTGTTGGTCATTTAATTTCCCACAGGAAAATTTCCTAGGGCTGTTTCTGGGTAGAGCCATGGTGTCCTTTTCAGGCAGCTGCTTGTGGGGGAGCTTGAAGTATTTCTCTAATGGCTTCTGTACCTGTGGGCATTGCAGGGCAGCTCAGAGGCATCACGGGGGCTGTTTTGGAAAGCTCCTTAGGTGGGGGATTGGGGACTTTTCGGAACAGCCTCTTTCTGGGAGTTTGGGGGGGGGGGGGGGAGGGGTCTGGAACAGCCAAGGAAAGGGCAGGGTTGGCTGCTCAGCTAGAAGTGGCTCTCAGGGGGCCTACGAGGGGGGTTGCTTAGTTTTTTTCTCAAAAATATCAGGGGGTAATTAAAGCTTAATTAAAAATAAAATTTAAGAAGCATTGCTTTTAGCGTTTGGAACCATTAAAAGAATAGGCTTCACTATAACTTCACACAGTTCCCTAGGAAGGGCGGGAGTTATACACCATCACCCAAGGTTTCCAATTACCCAACATTTCCTAAAAATATGGATAATAAATCAGTAGCGAGAACGTACAGCTGCACAGCTCCGCAAGCCCACCTTTTCCCAGATCACTGACAGATGTAGTGCAGATCTCGACTAGCAAACTGTCTCCAGCTCTTCAGCATTCTCCAGGGATGAGGTGAACTGCTGACAAGAGCACAGCAATGCCTCTGCCCATCATTACCTGCAGTTTCCTCAGGATAATGTGCATTGCTTGTGTTCGGAAAAATTGGTTCAGATTAACTAGCTTTTTCTAAAAGATATGGGGATTGATATATATAAGAGCATACACTGTTACATGACCACAATTTTGTAAGAATTAGGGTACGTGAGCAACATAAGCAGAAAAGCCTCTGGTTAACTGGTGTTCTCTAACACCAGTGGGATTTAATTACCATAAATCAAGCATGTCTTCAATTAATCACTGTCACTGACAGCTCCTTAGAAATGGTGGTAATTACTCCCATTTAGGAAAACACTTTTGATTAATCTGCGTTACACAGAACCAACAGGAAATATTTGATAAAACCCCCTTATGCCTCTGCTCAGCCATTGCTACCCAGAGTTTGGTAGGATAAGCGGTATGGCCTGGGGGACAGGGGGATGGGCAGGAGCAGTCTTTAGCTGAAATTCTTTAGACATGCTGAGAAATTACCACTAAAAAGGTAAGTATGGCCATCAGTGGCCTTGTAGAGATGATGGAGTTTATTGCCATGGGTTATACAAGCTTCCTGTTTATAACCACCGCACGCAGCTGCCTAGGGGTAATTCAGCACCAGCAGAAGGTCACTGGTTCCTCCAGCACTCCCTATATTCATGGCAGTCCACCAGCATACAATTAAAAGGTTTCTGTGTAATAACCATTTCCCTACATATGCCAGGAATTGGGTATATGAAGAAGAAATGTTAGCTGGAATTCCTAGGAACATTGGGAATTAATCAGCCTATGACAAATCTGCTTCTGCTCAACCATCCTTAGCTCCTATTTCCCCAGGAACGGGGGAAATTACTCACCATATGCACAAAATGCCTCCAATTAGCTGACATCTGCAGAGAACAGGAATGAAACAGCTAAAGACAAATACGCCCCCAATTGACTGCCAGTGCCCAAGTCATAAATAATAATGGGAATTGTTCAGTATAAGTACAAAATGCATCCAATAAATCTAATTACCTAGAAATTAAGACAATTAATCAGCATAAGACAAGCCTATCCCTGCTTAACTACCATACCCACAGTCCCATACAAATAATTAGATTATTCTTTATAAACAAATTGTGTACCTGATTAACCAGCACTCTTCAGGGACGGTGGGAATTGATTGGCACGTGGCATCCATGAGTGGCCATCACCACTCACACCATAGCATTGGCAGAAATAACTAGAAAACATAGAAACACAAACAAAAACCACAGTGCTGACAAAGTGGTAGGAACTTTTGTCATGAAAGAAGCAGGTCTCTCAGCCACCAAAACTGATACCTCCCCCCTGAATGGAGTTACCCTCTGTGACCAAAATACTCCTTTCAGGTGTGTTTAGAAATTAAGTGTATTAAAGAAAACAGGTGTGCATCTTGAACTCACTCTGATCATCACAGAGTCCCCAGAAATAATGAGACATAGCATAAGCAAACATGCTTCTGATTAAATAGCATCCTGTAGAAATTATTGGAATTAGATAGCAGAAAACAAATATGCCTTTAGTTAAGCACTACTGCACACTGAATTACTACTATTTGATGCTAATAACTAGCCAGGAGAAAAAGTGACTTTTATGGGCTGATATTTTCTAGGAAAGATAGAACTTAATCAGTAAATGTATTTCCATAAAACCACTATGTTCCACACTTAGTATTGATTGGCTGGATTTATTCAGGATAATCAAAGAAATATATCTGATTAACCAGTATTGCCCCGGAATAATAGGAATTAGTTAACTAACATAAAGCAAGTGCATTTCCATTTAGTTAACGCTGATGAGGAGCTATAGGCAGTTCTTATCATAAGGAAAACAACTCTGCTTACCTGGCACTTCTTAGGAAACTGCTACAATCCAATGTGACTAAAATTAACCACCACCCCCTACAAACAGCAACAGCACTGAAACATATCAGCATAAAGCAAATATATCTTCAGTTAGACACTATCTGTAATTTCATATTAATGATGGTAGTTCTTTACTGTAGCTCAGAATCATCCTGATTAACCAGCATACTTTAATAATTAGGACATGTAATGAAAAAAAGGCAAGTACACACTCAGTTAAGCACCCTTATCTCCCATGCCCTGGAAATGACTGGAGCTCCTTTTGTGCTCTTCTTCCTCTGTTCAGACCCCCAGGAAATTGCTCAAGACCAGATAAGAGCAATAACTTCATCAGTCATGAGCAGTCCAGAAGCCTGGGTCTGCCCACTCTCAGCTGCTTCATTTTTCAGTACAGCCCACAGCCTCTGTGCTCCTCCAGTCACATATTCCCTTCTTCCTTTAGTTCCTGGATCACGCATGTCTCCTGTTCATATTTGTCTGTATCCCAATTTTTTCCTCACAGTTATTTGCAATAGCTTCTTCTCAGTATCCCTGCTGGTCTGCATGGATGCTGTGACCCTTTGGGACAAAATCTTCTGCTAACCAATGCCAGCTGAGGTCCAGCTGGATTAATGTCAGTTCATGTGCACCTGCAGTCCATGATAGCTGTTCGTTCACTTGTTAGGCCCCTACCTGGGCTACGGTCTCACCACACTCTCCCAGGTCACCCTTGTCTCAAGGTGCCCAGCTGCAGCTTTCCAGACTCTTTCTGAAGACTTTGGTGCAGGGCAATGGTTTCTTGCCCAGTCCAGCCTTGCAAATAGTATCAACAAGAAATGTGGCCCACTGTTGTGTTTCAGTTCATCTGATGTGCAGATACACACTCCCAGTCGCTACCTCTGACCACCCTAACGAGTCTCCTACCAGCTGGGTTCATTACTGGCTTCAAGCACAGTTACAGTTATTCGTCTGATCTGTTCTCCTGGGTCACTCCAGGGTCATCCTCCTGAGCCTTCCTAACCCGCACCATGGCTTTACAAGCCCACTCAAAGCGGGGCTATTGTACCACTTCTCTTATCTCTTGCCAGCCTTCAGGCCAATGCCGGCCAGTTCCAGTACCACCATCCAGTTCATGGTGACTGCCCAGGTCTCCAGGCCTGGCTGAGAAGGACTGCCACCTTTTGTTACCTGGGCCATTCTACTCATATTTGCAGTCTGCTCATATTTGGCTACCTCTGGCTTTACAGCAATTTTTCTACCTTGCAGTCCTTTTCACTTCACCCCAGGGTCTCCATGCTGCTCTTAGCACATGCTTTGACTTGTAACCTTAATGCTTCTGCTAAATGACGGTAGCTGAGGCCCAGCTGTATTCATGTTAATACACACCTGCCCACAGTTACAGAGCAAGATACAAACAGCATCTATTAAGCACCACGAGAAAGCAGAGAGCTCTGGGTAAGACATTCTGGAAATGCAGTCACTTACTGGTGAATAATTCCCTAGGTTTCTATGCAATAATTCTAGCTAATTACCCTCACCTGCAATTCCTGCAGAAGGATGGGGATGACACCTCCCTAGTGACAAATACCCCCAATTATCTGGGAGGTTCTGGGGCATAATTATTCTGAGACAACTGTGCCTCACCTATCTACCAGCCTTCTCCCCTTTAGCGAGGATGAGAATTGTTCACATGAAGTGAGGATGCTACCGATTACTCTGTGTTCCTCAGAATGAGGAACTTAATCAATGCAAAGCAAACGTGTCAGCCACGAACCACAAGTATCTGCAGTCCCCAGGCATTAGAAGATGCTCTGCGTAAGTAAATATCTCTAATACATGAGCACTCTCCAAAAAAACATACAACATTGCTCACTAGAAGGCAAGTAATCTTTCAGATAAGCAGTACTCCTGAAGGGTGGGTGTTTCTGTCAACAGCAGAACAAATCTATCTGCCTTCAATTCACTTCATCCAAACAGGAGGTAGGGGCATCTCTTCAGCTTCACCCCTTGGATGCTCAAGGACAGCACTTGGCAAAGACTGCTCAGCGCTCCTCCTGATAGCAGACAGCCAGTCGCAAGGCTTTCAGCCAGCCTCCCCAGCCTGTGAAGCAGCCCCCTGCTCCCTCCACAAACACCCGGAGATGGCAGAGCAGCTTCCCCTGAGCAGCTGTGGCAGCCGTGCAGAGCCAGGCCAGACACAGGGTATGATGGATGAAGGCAACCATTTCTGCGTTTTAAGTCCTGTATCCTTAGCTTGGCGTAAGGGCCTCACAATGCCACTCCCAGTCTTTTATTGCTATCAAGAACATTCAACATCTCTGGCTGCCACTTTTCTATATCTTTTGAAAGCTGTAATCAGATGTAGCTCAGCATTTTCTTCAACAATTGCATAGCACGCATACAATATATTTGTTTATCACCATTTCCAGGAATTTAGGAGTTGCCAGGACATTGAGTCTCATTCACATTCCCAGAAGCCAAAACTTTGGGACTATGAATCTTTACATTTTTAATTGCAGCTCTCTGGAGGCATATTTCAATGCTGACACCAAAGTAGGCAGCCAGACAAGACCACGAACAGTCCTTCTTCCCAATTTTCCTCTGTTTTGTTCTTTAGATTGATGCATGCATGAACAGGGACTCCCACAGCCTGGGGCTCTAAGAGGATTTTCCTGATGTGCTGAAGTTTTAGGATGAAAAGAATTTGTGTTTCACAGGCAGCTGGTGATTTAGAGACCCTGATTTCTGGGGTAACAGTTACATCCTTAAGTCGGATAACGCCAGCTGCCAAGAGAGACAGAGTTCAGCACATTCCAGCACAAAACATTCCCAAAACAAAAGAGCAAGACAGAAAACATTTATCTTCATTGCTTACATACATGCACATTTATCTAGTAGTTGGCTAGCACACTCCAGTTACATAGCAAAAGCTTGCAAAGCAAAGATAGCCTTTAAAGATACTTAATGGGATGCTTTTGCCTGTAGATATAGAGGAAATTTTCTTTTCTGGTGTCTCTGCCTGTTTATTAGAGGGGACAATGGCTTATTAGAGAGGACTTTGGTTTACAGTCCTGGCAAAGGTCACATTATTACAGAAGATTTTAAAGTAGCCTTGCAAATTATAAGCATATATAGGCTATATTAGAGCAATCTTTTATAACCCCCGTAACTTACTCCTTAGGCTATCTAAATGACAGAGAATGCTAGAGAAAGCAACCAAAACTTAACGGTAACCTGTGCCTCCTTCCAGACCCTAGCTCCTACTGCAGACATCCACGCATCTCTGCAAAATGTACCAGATAAAAAACAGTTAGCACAGGACTAGTGGAACTTAGCATATTTTTCAAGTACTGCCAGAGTAGAAACTATTGGAAAAGCAGCATTACAAAGAATCATTGATTGTACAGCACTGCTGAGAGAGGTCATAACGCTTCCTTATGGATAACAGGGGGAGTCCAATGGATCATTAGACCCCTAGAAAGATGGAGTGAGATATGAAGCCCAGTTAACAGAAGCAATATATTCAACCAGAAAGTATGGTACATGTAAATATAGCTACAGGATTGCTGATGCCTGTTCCAGGCCTGAAGCTGTAAGAGCTATCCTGTCCAGGACAGGTTTTTAAACACAGAAAAGCCAAAAAGATGAAGTGCGCTGCTTTTACTTGCTGCAGCAGGCTGGGTGAACTGAACTGACCCCTGATCTAACACGTGAAACCAGCAACCAGCGGGGAAAACAAGGCTGGCCCCACAGTCGTACCAGAATCCAGGATTTAAGAGGCCACGTCTCTACCAGGCCTTTTTACCATGTGCAGGTATGAAAGTCTTTTCTTTTTAAACTTCCTATTTTTAAAAGCAAACAAAAACCATGCCTTGAAAAGCCTGCTGAGGTCAATGCTTTACCTGGGGTACTGCTGGGCTTCATTTAGCTCAGGTTTCCCAGCCATCATAAGACAGAGAAGCTTTTTTCTTTTTTTTTCTTTTTTTTTTTTTTTTTTTTTAAGAAAAATGTTGACTCATAAGTAAGGAGCAGTCCCAGGTATCTCTGGCAAGAGTAAAATCTGGATGCATACACGCACTATCAGCATTGTCACAGTAAAAATAGTGACTGCTGACAATGGCTGCATCTGGCATCCCTAATTACAAGTAGCAGCTTTCTTTGGGGTTCTCCTTGTGCTACAAGACTTCCCTCCCAGGCTTTTATTTCCCCTTCATAGATAACAGAGGTGTGAATGGTCACAGCGTGTGTTTTCATGTTTTACCCATTATGCCTGGCAGCAAGTTTTAAATTTTCAGCTCACCAGAGGGCACGTGAAAATGAGTACCAGCCCTGAGTTTTTCGCAGATAGGAGACAGCCCAGGCTCCTCTTTGGGTCACCATTAAAAGACTAGTATCATAGAAAGAACAATAGAAATTAACAGTTCAAATCCTCACAGTGATTAAAATGAGTTATCCTACGAAAAGGAAGATTTGATTGGATTCTATGGTAAAAGTCATGAGTGAATGATTAACTGCTTTCAGACATGGTTTTTGAAATAGAGGGCTTTCATCCCTAGCAGCTTTTCTACAGCTATTTCTGCTACACTTCATCTTCTCCTGAAGAAAAAGCTCTTTGCCACACAGACCATTTTATTCCTGAAAACTCCTCCTTACATATTCCTCATAATCCAAACCTATTCACACCCTGACAAGAATTTAATACAAGTGCTAGTGTTTGTAGCAGGTACCTTCTTCATTCATGCTCTTTGCCCACAGGAGGTTTCAATGTGTGACAGCTTTTGAAAATTTTAGCTAAAAATGCATTGCCAAAAATGTCAGCCAAACCCATGCAGTGACGTGTCCGTTAGAGCTGAAATCTGCAGCTTTAACCGTGCAGCTGCACAGCTCTATCTTTTTCTTTAACCTTGATTTGAGATCTTTTAAATCTTCCATAGACTGTCCCTCACAAGAGATGCACAAAAAGGGGTAAAATAGACGTTGTCATGTAATAATTTGTTATAGAGGACAGTTTCTGTAACATTACAGATTACACACTGGCTTCATCAGAACTTTCCAGATTCTTTATAAACATGTCCTTTTTTTTCCCTTTTTTTATTTATTATTTTTTTTTTTTTTTGCTACATTATGATTTATAATCCCTGTTACGGTCCATTTGCTCTAGGTATTTCATTCAACTTTCATGAGTACTTTGGTTATACTAAATTAAAAATAACACCTGTTTGTAGATTCTTGTATTACCTTTAATAGGGACAAATGCTCCACCAGATGCTTTCAAGTATCATGCATCAGTATCCCAAAGCAACACGGCCTGATAGAGCTTCCAAGCACAATTTAAGGCATCATGACAACAACAGTTTTTGCAGCATATTTAATTCCTTTTGGTGCGCTGCTCCCTCTGGGGGTGTCCTGCCCCAAGCCCCCAAGCAGGGGTGGTCTGCATTTCATGAAGGCTTCGATTTGCCAGTGTGCTGTGCTTTCCACACCTCCTGACTTCTTTCATTCTGGACATTTCACTGTGCTTAAATCATCTCTTTATGCACGGTAGGATTTGTATTGAATTACAGTCTATGGCTTCCACATCTCTATCTGTTTCTTCACTTCCATTTCCCTGGAATTTCTCCTTTTTTGCACATTTCACAACAAACAGCAGTTTCTGCATCTCAGTGATTTTTTTTCACTCTGCATTTCAACGCAAATTTTGGGTTCTGCAGCTCATGCCTCATTTCCATTTTAGCAATCTATTACACACTCTTCCTGCAGCTCATCACAAAACTCCATGTCTGCAT
This sequence comes from Dromaius novaehollandiae, assembly GCF_036370855.1. NCBI lineage: Eukaryota > Metazoa > Chordata > Aves > Casuariiformes > Dromaiidae > Dromaius > Dromaius novaehollandiae. The sequence goes on from NC_088114.1 coordinate 17,440,355, forward strand.
CACATTATGCCCCCATCTCATTACGTTTCAGTTTTGAATCTCATTATATTACTTCTTTTGCATTACTCATATTTAGCATTTACCTCTGAATAACAAGCACAGAACTCACACAGCTAGGCAGGCAGATACAGTCTGGTCCCTTTTCTTGAGGTGCTCTCGTATAATGAGCACATCTCATCCTCATTTAGTACATTTAACTTCAAAAGCAAAAATACCAGGGGGAGAGCCTCACAGCTAACCTCAGATGGGAGCTTTGGCTGGGGCAACTTACCTTTTCTCCCCACGTGCTCAGCAGCCTCCATCGGGCTCAGCTGGTTGCACATCTTCTGCAGCCCAGAAAACCCAAGCACAGAACCGAGCAACTAGTTCAGGCTCTCCATGACACCGGCGTCTGCATGTGGAGCTACGCTGCATCCTAACAGGCACCTTACAGATGCTGGGCTCCCCCAGGGCACGGGGGTTTATCTCAGTGCTGTCAGTCAAACCTCCACAATGGACTCCAGTGAACAGGGGGAAACAACTTCTACCTGTCGGGGCCAGGCCTGTGAAGTCCATCAGCAAACTCAGCCCTGCATCCTCTTTGCAAAGCCTGAGAAAAAGTTGCCTTCGGAGAGCAGCCTTTGCCCCGGCAAGGCCGGCAGCTGCAATTCAGTGCCTGCACAAGAAAACTCCATGTAGGGAAAGGGGCTAGAGCTGCTGCAGATTTATCTCAGGCTGTTGTCTCTGCAGTGAAAATATACCCTGAGAGAAACAGGACCAACCTCGGCACATTTAAATCACCGTGATTAGTTTCCCTCTTCCGGACCAAACAGCTCTGGTAACAGATGAGTGGACTGTGACCTGAAATGTAAGAATAAAGGGAATTACTGAGCATTTTAAGGAGATTCATTATTCCTGAATATCAGTAGGTCTCAGCTTGGATTTTTTTTTTTTTTTTTTATCCTTTTGTAAGTGATCTCTTTCCTGTGGAGTAAACTCCACTCTGTCAGAAAGCAACGCTGTTATGATGACGCTGGAGAGGGACACACACCAAGGCCTCAGGCCCACCAGGAGGGCTGTGCCTGCTAGCCACACCGAAGAGCAACACGCTTACTCTGAATGCAGCCACACCAGTAACATCAAGCTTATTGCAGCTCCCCAGCCCCTCATCCCAAGCAACTATATAAGTCAAGGCAGAGTTCTGCAAAAGCACCTGCATCTCCACCTAGCTCTCCTGGAAGTCCAGCTACGACCTGGCACTCGCATATCCTCACACCGTTGCCCAATGAGGGATGCTGGTAAAAGCTCAGTGCATAAGCCTGCGTGCAGTCAGCAAGATCCTTATCAGCAAAGCTGGCACTGACATGCAGGATTTGGGACATTTTAGATAAGCCAGGAAAACACTAACACACTGCACTATTGCCCAAAAGTTCAGGGAGTCCCTCAGTGCCATTTAGATTTAAAGTCATTTTGCTCCGCAGTCAGTAACCAATTTGAATGCAGCACACAAAAGGTGAATGCAGCACTGGGACGTGCACTGGGTTTCCCCAGTTTGCACATGATGACGGTCATGGGATCAGCTTCCTAGAGACAAAGCTGCAAGCTCGTGCCTGTTATTTCCCTCCACCGAGAGTCAGCTGAGCATTAACTAACTCAAGTTCAGCTGAAAGTTTTCCCCTTCCCTCCTCTCCCCAGCCTCTGTGGTTGTGGTGCTTCTCTTTGGTGAGTGTTTTCACGCAAAACCCGTGCTGTGAAGGACCCACATAGCCAACGTGTCACCACATGGTATCTTTATGGGGGCCCGGCTCCACTGGGCAACATTGGTCAAGGACTTGCTGAAAAAGCCCTCCCTTGACGAGCTGCCCTGTGTTTACCCTCCTAGGCCATTTGCTTTCTGTCTCAAGGATAGGTTTCCACTCTCAGGTGTCATCTCAGGATTTTCCTGCTGAGCATCTTTCTGTTCCCTATTTCATCCCCTCACCTGCTGAAAGAAATAAAAATCCAGATATTACTTGAACAAGCAAAAGATCATGCAAGACATGACTACCCAGAGGAGCACAGAGCTGTTTTGGGGGCAGATCTGACACGCTGCAGACACTTTAAAAGCCGTGGTAATGTTTGCGTGCTTTCTTTTGAAAGAGATATTCTGGAGTGTCCAAAGTTAGTTGTGCAACCACCAGTACCAAGGCCAAAAAGCCGCAATGAGCCCAGCTACTTATGCAGCTGGAGGTAAAAAAATATCCTCTGAAAGCATACAAAATGTGGTGCTCTGAGACCTCTTTGTCCTGTGGCATCTCCCTGGTAGTCTCCCACGCTTGCTCACCAGAGGAGGTAGCTGGAGCGGGCTCGCTGCCGGCTGTTCCTCGGGCTCGACCATGGGGACACTGTCAGGTTTAGAGACATCACAGGCTGTTCTGGGAAAACGCACTTATGAAGTTTTTTGCAGAGCTGAAAGGACAAAGCTGGTGCAAGGAAAAGGAGGGGAAAGCAGTGGTTTGTGCAGCTTCACAGATCACTGCAGTGGAGCTCTGGAGCCGCTTTCCCGTAGGGAAAGTGAGAGCTTGAGCAGCTTAGAAATGCTGTGCTTGCATCCACCCCCAGCAGCACCAAACGGTATCTGTACAGGTCACATGCACCTTTGCAGCTTTACTCCTGAAGCAAACATTTTTTCCACATAGGTCAGGAAATACAAAAACCATCAAAATCAAAGAAATGCATGAGAGGACCTTTGCTCTCACTCTCCCTCACAACCCAAGCCTTTTCTGTAAATGACTATGTGAAAAAGTCTTTACCCAGGGAGATCAAGGTCTGATAATTTTCCCTGCTCACATCCTTGTACAGCTCCTTCTGCCATTCTTCCAAATCGTTCCACTCATCCTCTGAGAAGCTGACAATGACATTCGCAAACATTACAAGTGACTGGGACAAAAACAAAAAACTCAGAGGATGCTGAACAGGAACAACAGCCAGGCTCTTTCTCCAGCTCTAGATCAAGATTTGTCTCTGCAAGCCTTGAAAACAAGACAGACATTGGTACTGGGAACTATAAACGTCATACAAACAGAATGACCCAGCTTCAGGGCTGCCTGTAAAGTGTTCTGTTATACACCAGCTTCCATACTAAGCTATTCTTCCTTGTCACTGACAGAGAACCAGGCAAGCATCTTCTCCCTGCTATCCTCTGGATGGCTCCAGAGCAAAGCAATACAAATTGCTAGAGCACATAGAGCAGCAGAGATGATGCTGCCAGCCACACACAGCCTAGCATTAGCCTTGCTCCCTGCCAGAGCAGCAGCTGCAGATGCTGGTGCTGAGCAGGTTCCCACCTACACCCCACCATAGGGGGCTAATCGAAACTGGTCAAAATTGAAAAAAAAATGAATGTATAAGTGTCTCAAAACATGAAAGTGCTAAGGTTTGGCCTCTTCCACCCACTGCCTCATGCTGTTTATTATTCTAAAGGTTTCTTTCGGGCACGTGTCAAATTGCCTCCCGAGTCCAACACTTCTTATTGGACTGCAAGCTCTAGTAAGTCTTCAGCTAAAAATCCATCACAAGAAGATTATTCCCTGTTCAGTGTCCATTGAGAAGATTTCCCACTCCAGAATCAAATACAATAGACAGAAAATAGATCATGTAGTTTTCAATTTTTTTCCATGATATAATTGCAAGTTAGCACTGTTCCTGGCAGCCTCATACCAAATCAAAATGTTTCACTAGGAGTCAAACCGCTCTGGGAAACTCTTAGGTCATTTGAGCTGAACCATGGAGATCTGCATGTTAAAACTAAACAAAACAACAAATTTTAACAAAATTTGCATTTAATACTGGTTTAGAAGATGCTGCCTCATTCTGCAGGGACGTGGTGAATTCAAGCACAGCCCATGTGCCATGTGCCAGACCAAGAGGCTCATTGACAAAGACCTACCTGAGCAGCCATTCTCCCCAGAAGATTGCTGCCGGGCCAGAAAACTGGAGCATTTGTCCCGCACCTGTAGCCAGAGAGACGTCCAACTCCTTGCTGCAACTGTGGCAGATTTCACATCCAAACACCGTCAACTTAAAGTAACACTGCTTTAACCACAAGCAAAGCCAGTCTTGCTTTTAACAGCACACCAATAGCTCTGTACCAAACCGTTATTTGCAGCTCAGCTCAGTGCATGCCCTATGACTGACATGTTCCTACTCCTCTTCCATCCCATCCCTGGTGCAAGCCCTGGTGCCCTCAGCTTTGCCTTCTTCCCATTTATTCCTTTGCTGCATCTCTGTGCTGCTCCCCCAGCCCATACCAGGACTGCTGGAAAAGATAACATGCTCCATGAACACGATCCACTTTCCTGAATTTCCTGGGAGTCTGCAGGGAAGCTTGGCCTCTGGGAGCTCTGCCTGCAAGACCTCCTCCCAGTCTTGCACCCAAACCCAAACTCTCCTGTGGGGGAACTCAGCAGGCTGGTCCAGGCCCCATCCTCCAGGCTCAGCTCTGACATGCCTGCATCTCCTGCAGCAGAAGGAATCCCCCCGTGGACACACACCCCAGGGCTCTGCACCCAGGATCCTGCACCCTGCACCTGGCTCGGCATCCAGAATGCTGAACCAGGGTCCTGCACCCAGGGCCCTGCACCCAAACCCTGCAGAGAGCAGCCAGGGCCCTGCAGCCAGACCCTACACCCCAGCACCTGGGACCCTGCTCCCAGCAACGCGCACCCACCTCCTGGCAGCCTGCACCCAGCACTGTGCACCCACCTCCCTGGACTCTGCACCCAGCACTGTGCACCCACCTCACAGGACGCTGCACCCAGCACTGTGCACCCACCTCCAGGGACGCTGCACCCAGCACTGTGCACCCACCTCCCTGCACCCTGCCAGCCCACCCCCCAGCAGGGCGGCACCGCCGGTGCCTCTGCGGGAGGAGGATTTCCGCGGCCACCCCCACGCAGCCCCCACTGGGCTCTGGCCCCGGCCGCGCGCAGCACCGCCCTGACCCCGGCCGCGCTCAGCACCGCCCTGACCCCGGCACCCTCCCTGGGGCCGTGAGCTGCCAGGAAGGGTTGTCCTCTGCCTGCTGGGCACATTTATCTGCATAGTATTTCCCGGCATAATGTTTTTCAGAGCTTTCAGCATCGTGTTTGATCGCATCAGCTTTCAGACACACACAGTGACATGATCCCTGCTTGCCCCCTTCCTCTCCTAACTCCATGCTTGGCTCAGGGAAGAAAGTGTCCTGCTGCCACCACCTCACCCCAGAATGAAGAGCCCAAAAGCAAAAAGGAGGACTTTTGTCACTGTAGGCTTAAAGAAGACGAACTGTCCGGGTTGGTTTGCCCCCCAACAACACCTGGCATGTCTGAGGAGCTTTTCTTTCAGTCTGAGCTAATAACCACCTCCAGAGTCAATGGGAAGAAAGAGACCCCTCTGCAGGACATTTTATACCTTGAGACGTCTCCAAGATATCTACTGAAGGACGAATTATCCTCCATGCATGCAGCTGCTGGAGGTGTTGGGAGACAAAGACTCCTCCACCAGAGAAAATGGCATTAAAACATTCTCTATGTTATGCAGCCCCAGGAATATGCCGCATCAGTGGAGTGGCTTTTCCCCAAATCAATGATCGAGCAAGTCCCCACCAGGCCATGGTCCACCTAGTTTTTCAGAATTAACCTTGAAAATTTTGGTTTGCATGGAAGGCTCAATGCAGGCAGGCAGGGCTGGTAAAAAATTTTTGCTCGTGCTACGAGGGAGAACGTCTCACAAAAGAAGCAGCAGGCTGTACCATACAGACAGCAGACACCATGTGCATGCCCAGGCCCTTCTGTTACTAATAAACATGGACCGTTCTACTTCTCTGGGAGCTTTATCTCTTTTATATATCCAGAAATCTGAAAAAAAAAAACAGTAAGCTTTTAATCTAAACGAAATTATTTGAGTCCTCAGGAGTAACTCACAACATCCTGCGATTGTGCTAGCAGATCAAAGGTGAACCAGGTCAAACAGATGGCCAACACAGAAATTATTGTGTGGTAGGTGTCTGATTTTAACCCTTTGCAGCAACACCAACTTGGCCATAGCCCTGTAGATGCTGTTTCTGAACTCTCCTGGAAGACAATTCTTTTGCAACTAGGACCTTGCTGCACTTGTCTTTTCCTTTCCATGGAGTTACCGAGTAAGAGAGAATGGCAGGGCTGCACACAGACCCCCAGGGGTAGTAGCTGTAGACATGAAAACTGTATTAAAAATTGCACAAAGGAAAACAGGCTTTGCTCTTCACAGGGATTTAGACATTTGGGGGGAAATTATGCAAATACAAACACATGCAGTGCACTCAGTTTCAAGAAGTGCAGGCTCCTGCAATAATCCACTAGTAAGCTCTTTTTGTCCTGCAGCATAGGTTTCCTGAAAATCAGAGACTATTCCCGGACCCAGCAATGGAAGAGCAATGAGCTGGGAACTCTGCCCACCGCCTTGCACTTTTCATGGTGCAGCAGCCGTAAGCTCTGGCTTTATCAAGGCAGCACAGCTGCTTGGAGAGCCCACAGCTCACCTTTTACCTTGCTTCTGCAGGCTGTGGCACGCACACCCACACATGCAGCCCCAGAGACATCGTGATCATAGATCAAACTCTTGAATGAGCTTGCACATGCCCTTTTTTTAGGCCAGTGGTGAGATTTGAACTCTTTCTTCCTGTATTTTCTTACAATCCAGCTGAACAAAAGGCGACTGTTACACACCAGCTTCCATGAGGTTTAGCCCAGCCTCCAACTCCCCTGTGCAGAACTGATGGAAGCTACTATATAAGCTCCACATATTTTTGCTGAGAATGCATAACCAATGCCGCCAGAAAGCAGCGATGAGAAAAGAATGAGTCCAACACAAAAAGATAATTGTTTCAGAAATCCAGAAAAGCACCAGCTTCTTCCTCAGCACTCTACTTCTATTCAGGCATTTCTCCAGGGTTCAGACATTATCACTCGCCAGGGGAGACACCCTTAGAAATACCTCTTCCTCCAGTGTCCTTACACACCTCAACACACAGCATTTCCTTACATGTCATCACGGAAGCAGCAACAGGTTTGGTGGTAGCATGCCTCTTACCAAAAAAAGGAAATATGTAGTGTTTTCCACTTCCTGAGCCAGTGCAGAGCACTTGGTCCTTGCAAAGGTCTCTCCCAGTTTACCCTCCCCAAGCCATTCCTCCCTGGAGAATGCTTTACCCTCTTCCCAGATGAATTTCTCCTCTAGTGTTTGTGCTTCGAGGTTTTTTTTTTTTCTTGGTCCTATTGATAACTTTGGAGCATCCCCCATGGCCCGTCCGTCCTCTATCCTCTGTCCTAAAGTCAATGCTTCAGTCTGGTTTCACTTCACCTTGTTACACACTTTCTTTCTTATGCGCATGGTTTTCTTTTTTTTCTTTTAAATCTGCCCATCATTGGATTATTTCAATACTTCTCTCTTGTTAGGACAAGACAGGTCTCACCAACAGAACACTCAAAAATGCTTTGAGGATGCGCTATAGATTCTGCATCTTTTTTCTCATTCTGTGCATATCACTTTGTGAGCAGTGCTGATATGCTGAGCAAACACTTTCTCTGGTCTATAAAAATAAATTAATACATAAAGGGGTGGGAGGGCAAAGAGGGCTCACCTCTAGACCAGCCAGCAACCTGAGCCAACCCACAGCCTGAGAGCAGAAGAGACAGCTCAAGGGAGAGAAGAGATTGTCATCTCCATCTGCAGGCCATGCCACGTTTTCTATTGCTCTGCATCCTCCTCTGAATGCCAGCTGGATTGCAACAGCCACACTGAGAAATAAGATCATAAGAGCTTAGAAACAAGATGGAGTTAAAGCCATAGATGGAGGAACATCATATAATTTACATTATTCATCAGCCATAGAAGTGCATAAAGGGAAACTGGTGAATGCAAAATGCTTCCCTCGGTTCTATTCCTGGAATAGACTTACGCACGGCAGCAACTTGGACTAGATGTGGAATTGTTTGGAAATAAAAGTGTGACCATAGGAAGTTTGAATCTCCATTGGCCAGAGCCATTTCTTCACAACAACAGGTCCTCCAATGAGAAGAAAAGAAGGCTATCTGAGATCTGAATCTCCCCTGAGCATCCTGCGAATTCACATCCTCTTCCAAACAAACCAGCACTTTTTTCCATGCAAACTCAAAGCCTCGCAGTCATCCTTCACTGCATCCTTGCACAGCTCCTTCTGCCATTCCCCCTCTTCAGAAAAGCGGATGGTGATGAACATACCTGCTGTCTTTAAAGAACCAACAAATGATTAAGGAACCAACAATTTTTCCCATGGAAAGTCCATCACAAAAGCAAAGTTAATCATGGTTCACCTTCCACTTAAAATGCCTCTGGCCTCCTTCAGAATCACAACTGTCATGCACGTAGCAGAGAGGGAACAAGCGAGACTCAAACAGGGAATCCCATTGCTCAGATTTCCATGATGAAAACACTGCCATGATAATTCAGAGAGGTTTGGGAGCCATTTCTGCAGCAGTCTTTTTACTAAAGAATGAGTTAAATCTGTCACCAAATTATTCATGTGCTTTGACCAGTAAGCTCAGAGTATCATTTGCTAGGACATTCATGGTGCCCTGCAAGTATTTGGTTTTTAATTAAAAGCTCTTCAGATAAAAAGTAGCATGCACCACAGTCCTCTTTGTACAAACTGAAATTAAAAAAATATAAAATAGCTTCAGCAAGGGAATGGTTCTGTGTCTTAAGCAATCTTGGAAATGTCTCCAATCCAATATTCCAGAAAAAATAATAATGAAAAATACTTTTATTTTAATTGGAAAGAAAGCATACAGATATTTCAATTTTCAGTCCCTCTTTTCCCATGAAAGGAGGCATAGTAATAAAGTACTGCAACAAATTCTCATTTTTGCCACTGCGCAGGGAGAAACTCTCCTTGGAATTTCTCTTGCAAATTAAAAACAGTATTTTCTCCAATGAGATGTGTAAAGACTGAGAAATAGGCTTCTCCTTTCCAAAATTAAATGAAAGGTTCTGAACAGAAAGATTTCTCTGTCATTTCTTTCATCAAATAACTTGGTTCTTTTGCAACAAAACCCATACAGGTCCATGCAAACCTTGCAGAATTATTCCCAGTTACTGAGGAAACATCTGTTACAGCTCAGGATTTCAATTCTGACAGCTCATGCAGGAGGTAACTGGGGACTTTTCAGTGCAGTGTAAGACAGGTCAGACTGCGAAATCCCCAGGGAAGGCTCCTCCTCCCAGACACTGCACCCACTGGGTTTGGCCCCAAGTGTGGCACAGTTTGCAGAGATAAGAGCCACGCTGGACCCCAGCATCCCACAGCAAAGGTGGCTGAGAGAGGAGAGGAAGTGGCTGCTCTCCCAGGCACTGTGAGGAGGCTGTTGGCCCGCCTGAGATGCTGGAGCAACATCCAGAAGTGCACCTAAGATCATGTTTGGAGAAAGAAGTGCTCCCATAAAACACTGTCTCAAAGGCAAGTCCTCCAGCAGGGATACATGCATCAACAGTACCATGGAAAGAGTGAGCAAGAGCTGCATTTATAAGAAACTGGACTAGTTTCTGCAAGGAGGGCTCTATCAGCCCCTACCCCACATCTCCATGCTTTACCCTGATCCTTTTTCTGCATTCCTGCCCAATCCCTGGCACTTGCTCAAACACTTCATTAGTCCAGCTTATCAACAAAGGTGAAAACTGGGTTTGCCAGGTCCCGCTGATACTCTCGTCCAGCAGAACTTGCTCACAGTGTGGACAGAACCACTGGAGGCCCCACTGGAAGGAGGGTGGCAGCTACAGGAAGAAAGAGGAAAGAGACAGCAGGACCTCTTTTTTCAGTGATAGCCATCTTTTAAGTCATCTTGATTGTGCCTATATAATTACGTCCTGACCTTGAGCTGGGCCGAGCCATCTCTCTAAGCCAGCAAGAAAGAGGAAATAGTTTTCTGCCAAGTTAGTGACCTCAGCAAAGGGTCCAGTTGGTGCTAGGAGTCATCCCAGCAGCAGAAAGCTGTGGGATCAGGTCAGCTGTCTTGTATAACTTCACTTTCAGAAGGTAAAATCCTGATCCACTAAAGTCAGTGGCAAACACTGACTTTTCTGCAGCCGTATTTCAGTGGCTCCATGGAGAATCTAACTGTTCATGGCCTGCCACATGTTGACATACAGGCAATTCCATTTAAACGGAAGAAAAACCTTCTTTACAGCAATCAAACACTGGGACAGGTTGCCCAGAGAGGTTGTGGAGTCTCCACACTTGGAGCTATTCAAATCCCAACTGGACATAATCCTGAGCAACCCACTATAGCTGACCCTGCTTTAAGCAGGGACTGGACGAGATGATCTCCAAAGATGTCTTCCAGCCTCAGCAATTTTGTGATTCTACGATTCAGGGAGTATGTTCTCAGGAGAATTTGTAGGGCTTTTTTACTCTGTGCATTCTCTGCTGCAGAACAACACGGGTCCTACTAACAAAGCTTTTCACCCTGCTTGTCACACCATTGAGGATGGAGTCTCTGGTGCCAACGGAGGTTTCAGTGCTGGTGAAGCTCTATTAACCACCCGGGCACTTGCAGATTTTTTTCTCCTGTGTGAGCCCTGCCATCATGCATGGTCAGGATGGATTTCTCCAAGAAGCATTTGACACAGGTGAGGCACTGACATGGCCCTGCTCCTGTGTGGGGTCTCGTGCCGGAGGAGATGAGAGCTCTGGTAGAAGCTCTTACCACTCTCAAAACTCTTGAAGGGTTTTTTGCTTGTGAGGATATTCTGGCACTAATAAGGTCAGAGCACTTGTTGAAGCTCTTACCACATTCAGATCAGTGGAAGGATTTTTTTTTTTTTTTCACCACATGCATCATTTGGTGTTCGAGGGGCTTGGAGACCAGACTGAAGTATTCCTCTTTGTATGTATTGAAGGACATCCCGTTGCCCTGAACACAGACAAGCCTGATTATTTGCACAGCTTCATTCTCCAGCCAGTTTTTATCCCATGTCTCTCTCAAAATATCTCCTCAGACCATGGTCCTAGCTTCTCTCAGACATGTACTTCCACCACCTGAGCATTTCTGCCCACATCCCAGGCCTAGCCTGCTCTTCTCTTTTAGGCTGAGGATGCCCAAGCTGAATATCTCTTACTGCACTGATCTGGAGAGGGAGCTGCATCCTCCTCATTCAAGATTTAACCAACTACATCATATTGGGTTAGCCATGAATTCAGGATTCACGTTTTCTCCTATTAGTGCAGTGGGAGTGGCACAGCGGATGGACACCTTCCAAATGAGCTTGTTCCTTCACAGGGCCATGGACCTGCCATCAGTGATCCCCACCAATGGCCAGTTGCACACCCCCATCTGCCCCTTCCCCAGTACTGCTCCCTAGTGTCACAGCACATCCCCAGGCCACGTCTCTCTCTCTCTCTCTCCCCTCCCCTCCGCATCCCTCCACCCAGCCCCAGCCTCCCTACTGCACCCTCACCCCACGGACAACCTGCCCACTTGGTCCTGGCTCCTGGCCGCAGTGCTCCTCATGCCTCCCTGCGGCTGCTCTCTACCCTGGAGCTGCTGGCAATATGCAGCCAGCTCCCAGGCCTCCCCACCATCCCCAGGCAGCTCTCTATTTCAGGGTGGCCCAAGCTGAACCTTTGGGCTGTGGCCTCACTCGCTCGCTTATGGGACTTCCAGCACTGGGCCTCTCCTGGTCCCTCGCCGCCTTGCTCTGGCTGACCCAGTGAGCAGGCAGGCCCAGGAAGTCAGCATCCAGCTTGCTGCCCTTGCAAGAGGCTCTAAATTCAAAGCCCAGAGAACTTGCTGCAGAGAGGCAGTGCTAAGGGGTTGAGTTTATGGCCATTTCTCAGAAGAGGCTGCTGGCTGAGCCTTGGGAAAGAGCAGCAGACGTATTTGAAGAAAGACTTGTCCCTTCTCACAATCTAACTTCATGCCTACAGGTTGAGAAATGCCAGCTGTAACTGTTAGCATCATTCATTTGCTAGAGGTCTGGTCTAAGGGATTTCTGACTCTGTTGCAACTCTGTGCTGCAAACAAGAGGTGCCACTTCCTCTGTGCCCGAAGGATGTGAGATCTGAAACCCCATTTTCACAAGAGTCTGTAGCCTCCTCCAGACTCCTGGGACTCCAGCCAGGGCTGCAGCACAAAGCTCACCTTGCAGAGCTAAGGCTGTGCTTCTAGCCCAGCAAGCCATCCAAACCTGGGCCATCAACCCACATTCACTTGTACACACCCACCTGAATCTTGGCTAAAGGCAAGTTTTCGGATATAAGAGGCCACACTGTGAGTGCTTTAATAGAACAGGATGCTGGGGTTTTTGTATCAGCATGACACTCCCTGATGGGTCTGGCCTGGGACTTCAGAGCACTGAATTTGCTGTAAAAATAGGAGACGGATGCTTGTCCCACTCATTTGATACGTATGGTCCCAGTAGCCCTCCCCTCCGCACCCACTGTGTCCTTTCTGCAGGGTTCCCCAACCAGCCTGTCCCACTGTGGCTTTGCAGGTATTGACGCAGGACCTGGCAGGCTACAGACATTTCTGCAGAGTGCACTGCTCCCAAGATGGTAAACAGGCTGCCACAGCCTTCCAGCACTCCCTAGTACCATTTGAAAAGCATATGGAGATGAAAGGACAGCATGGTTTTCAAGAAAAGTTTGTTTTCTTCTGTCTTGCTTAAGCTGTTTCCAAACAGACAAGCAGGTGTCTAGGACTAAACCATTTACTCTGCTAGGAGATATTGTAAAGAAAAAGTTTATTCTGGTAAAATTCTCATATGTTCTTCCTTCCCAAAATCACATTCCTGCAAGCTTTGCTCTAAGCACCCTGGCTCTGTTCTTAGAGCACATCCAAAAGGGGATGACGCTGACGGCACAGCACCCACTGTGCCCCTCAACATACACACTTGTATCAAATGAAATCCAAGTAGAAATATAGGTTTGCTGCAGGCAGGACACTTTCCCTTCAAATAGCATGCTGGCAATGGCACCTTGTATTTAATACTAAAAGCAAAGAGTCTAACAACTAGCTGCCATCAAAAGGCAAGGTTCAGCTCCCTCTTAGTCTCCCTGTCCTTAATCACTTGCTCTTCCTGCTCACTTTGGTCCAGGTCTGATGCTTGTTGGAATCATAGTGAGATGATTCTTGGTTAACTCCATGGAAAACCAGCCAAGCAATACAAAGGGGATAATCTTCTTTGGAACCAGTGAGAATGATCAGAGGCAGAACTGTCCCGGGCAGCAGGGGGGAGCTGGAGAAAGATTTTCCCTCACTCATAATACTGAGCTCTTATGAGCACCCAGCTACTCACAGGACCACACTCTGCATCACAGAAAGTGCAGCCCCACTGGAGACACCCAAAACAAACCCCCCCAGAGCAAGGGAGCTTCAGTGTGACCCCTGAGCTCCAATACTCCTGATCACCATCCCTGGTGCTCTTCCAGGCATTCTCTGCAGGAAAAATCTCCTGAGCTCCCTTATCTTCTGCCACGTGGCCCTGCGTAATGCCAACCAGTTAGGTATCACTAAAGTCATTTTTACACCTGAAATGCTGACCCATTTGGAATTTGGAGACCAAAACTGACCTCCACAGTACAAGCTTGTCAGCCTTAACAGTGCTTAGTTTCTTGGGTGTGGGAATTACTGACTGACTTGAAGCCAGACTCCTAATTCTGAGGCATTTGCAATGTGCTTGGCTGCAGTCTCCACCTTGACATGGGAAGGTGCAAGACTTCTTCCAGTACAAACTCCCCCATATACCAGAATTCCTTGCCTACATCCCTTCCCTGCCCAAAAGCATAAGCCCCAATGCCATTCTGCATCTCCCCTGTGACATGGGCCTCTCCACCTCCTCTCTTCCTCTCTCTCTACTAAGCACCCGACTGAATGTAAGGAAAGAGCAGCAAAAGTTCTGGTAGAGCTCCAGCATTCACCTGGCTGGACCCAGACAGCAGCCCGGTGCAGACACCAAGCCTTACCCATCACTCCTGACACGTGCACTGCTTGTCCTCCAGCCACTGGCTCTGTCTAGAAAGGAGTCAGCCTGGCCAGGAGGGGCTAAAGAGAAGTTTTCACTTGGGGATGTCAGTGGAAAATATCCTGCAAAGGGAGGGTCCAGTAGCTTCACAAATGGTCCTTCTGGCCATGCACAGGGAGAACGAGTTGCCAGGGATGGCTCACAGTCTCACTGTCTCCACGCCCCAGCCCAAGTCCTGGCCACAGGAGAAAATTCTTCTTGCCATCACTTTAGTTCCTGCTGCTGACACCAGCACATGGGGGAACGATGAGATCCGGCATCAGGAGCCTCTGCCATAAAGGAGAAAGAGCGATGCAAGCGCAGGGCAGCATCAGTCCCCCCTCCCCAAGCCTGCTGGATGGGGGGTTCCTGGCTTGCTGGGGACAGTGGAAGCAGATGGCAGAGAGCAGGAAGGCCAGGAGAAACATAAGAGACAGTTGGGTAGAAGAAAAGAGACCATAAGAAGGTAAGCAGGGCAGAGTGCAGCTGAAATGTGGGCAGGGAGGATGGGCAAGGGACTGTGCCCACAGCCCATGATGCACGTACTCTGTGATCATGGGGCTTGCTCAGTCTCCCTAGGTTTGAAACAAACCCCTGGTGTCCTGAACCCTGCTGCAGGGCTGTACTAACTGCACTTCCTTGGAGTGCTCTGTGCACCTGGCACAGGCTACATGTCCCAGCTGGGCTGGGCATGCTGCAGTGGTGCTCTGCATCACTTGCTTGCTTTGGACTCATCCTTTGGTCAGGCTATGACAAGAGATAGTCACACCTACCCAGGGTGTCCCAGTACCTTTTCCCTTGCTGTGGTGCCCAGCTCTCCTCTCAGGACAGTCAGGTTCTCCAGGTTGCCCGTGCGGTGGGTGGTGTTCTCTGCCTGCAGCTCTTGCACATAGTTCTGGATTTGGTGCAGGACCTTCAAGCGCCTGAAGTTTTGCTGTCGGAGGCAAGGCATGGTGCTCGAGGACAGGGAAGAAGTGGAGCAGAAGTGTGGATATTTGCTTTGTCTCTGTGTGAGAAAGGAAAGGTCCAACCTGGTCATGAAAGGGACAGGAGGGAGACCATAGGCCTGGTATGGAGGAGATCAGAACTGAGCTGATTCTCAGACGTCTCTACTTCCTCATGACCTGTCATTAAATGCTAGCCTCAGACCATGCACTGGAGATCAGCCACAGACTCATAGGGCAATTGCACCAAATGGCTGCATACACCTGTGCTGATCATGATGTGTGGGGGGACGTGATACACGTTTCACAGATAACAATGCAGAGGTAGGGCGCACAGAGCTACCACCCCACCAGTGTGGTCCCCTGTGAACAGCATCTCAGAACCCCAAATTGCAATTCCTTCTGCCAAAGGAAGGGGTGTCACTAGACAGCAGTAGTGGTTGCTAGGGAATAAGTCAGCAGGCCAACAAAGGACACAGTGCTAGCCACAGAGCCTGCTGGGAGGGGGCAGCTGGAGATCCCTATAGGTCTCTGCTATCCCAGCCAAAGCAGCCCTTCTTGAAAGCATCCACCAGAAGCCCCTGAACCCACCCAGAGCCTTGCAAGGGCCAGGGGAGCTGTGGATCAGGGAGTGGAGCACTCACCTGGATCAGCTGCTCCTTCAGGACTCTTGGACCTGCCTCCTTCTCCATGTGAATCCACTCTCGCTGCTGCCTCAGCTCATGCTCCTGCATGTGGACGGAAATACAGGAAGGCCCCATTTGCCTGCAGCCTGCATATGGGGGTCTAAGTGGGACTGGAAAGGTAGCTATAGAAAGCCTCTCTCTGGCACACATTTCCACCTCCTCTCATGCCCTGCTGGCAGACTCCAAGAATGAGGAAGTCTAATTCATTCAAGGGCTGATCCCTGTCATGGATCCCATCTACTTTATTGCTGCAAAGAGAAGCAGGGGGCTTTGCAGCTGGTACAGAAGACAGAGAGTCCTCCTAGCTCCATCACTGCTCTGCCCCAAGGAGCAGAAATTGCCTCCTGCAGGCAGAGGGTGTGACACCGTGCAGCCTAGCAGCTGCCATCCCCAATTCAATGCCATGTCCTTGGCCATTGCTAGATTTCTCCATAGGACTGTTTTTCCAGCAGTGGCCCGGCTAAGATCACAGACAAGCACAGACAGGGGAAGAAACAGTCTCCAGAAATCTCCCAGTCTAGAGAAACATGACATCTGCTCCCCAGGGCTCCAGTGTGCTGTCCCATTAAACCTGCACTTTGCCAAAGTTGCTTCCTCAAGCTCTCACAGTGCCCTTCTCCAGCTGTGTAGCCCAGGGAGAAGGTACAGCCCTTTTTGGCTCCCTTTAGCACTGGGGCTGAAGGAGAATGAACCAGGGCTGTTCTTTGGTTCAGGATGACCACACCAGACATCAATGGTCCAGAAACCACCCTGGCTGTGAAGAGTGAAACCCTCCTCCCTCACCCTTTGCTTAAATTACCTTCTCTCTCTGAAGGTGGAGGACAGAGCACCTCCCGGCCTCCCTCTCCCTCTGCATGTCTCTGAGGTGATGCTGTATTTCCTCACTGAGGCCATGCAGGACTCCAAGCGCGTGGCTGGGGGAGAGTGGAGATGAGCTGGAGGAAATGGGCTATGTTCAGAGATGAAGAGCCAGAGCGCCCGAGAATGCCGAGGGGCTTCTCCACAAAGGATGTCCCAGAGATGCAGGACCCTGCTTAGCCACCAGCTCATGCTGGGCAAATGTTACAGGACTCTGGCCTCCCCTCCAAGTCTGAAATGCCATGTGGTTAAGGCACTCACCCACACACTGCTGCTGAAGGGTTCTGCCCCATGGAGTTGTCAGGAAGAAAGTCATGGAGGTGCTGGCATGCCAAGCTGATAGGCCTTGCCAGGGAGCGCCCAGCCTGGCCTGGCACCACTGGCTTCTGCAAGGAAGTTTCCCTATGTGGAGCCCACAGAAGGTGCTGCTGCTCCAGACGCTGCAGACGCACTCGCAGCCAGGTGCTGTAGCGAGCCCGTTCCTGGGGGAGCAGCCACCAGATGAGAGACACATCAGAGCTGCATCTACACTGCCCCAAAGCTGGCCAAGCCAGGCAACAGATAAAGCCCAGGTCTGCCCTGATTCCACATGGTCTCTCACATAAATGCTGTTGGTCTTGCAGCCACGCTGGAGCTCCATCCACCCAGTACTGACCAGGGGAAGCTTGGTTTGGCTTCAGTGCAGGGAAGGGGGCCCTACTGGACCCACAAACAGGTCATGCACAAAGGCTCCTTGGAGGGCATCTTCTCTGCCCTTGCAAGGCATCCCCAGTTTGGAGCATAGGCCTTTGCCCCATGAGGCAGGCAGCTGCTGAGGTTGGCACCTGGTACACCACATGATTCCCACTGTCCCTGCACAGCCTTTCTGCAGGCTGCCAGCCAAAAGCCCCCTGCCCCAAGCCTCAGCAGTCATGCCTGCTGTAAGTAGGGTAGAACGGCTGGGTGACCTTAAGGGAACATCACATCTGGGCTGCTGTGCTCCACAGGTGGTCAGTAGCATTGTTTCGCTCCTCTGTGGCATGGGGGTAGCCTCAGTCCCCAGCCAGCTGAGGGAAGCAGCTAGCTCTGCTGGGGGGGTGAAGATTTTCTGTGGTTGTATGTGACCAGCTGTGGTGGGTCCTGGCAGCTGCTCTCCTGCCCAGTGGGGTACCTATGCTAACCCAGCTCCAGGGCACTGAGTCCTTGATACCCCCCGCCCTGCCATGGGATTGGGGCTGAGCAATGCCACATCTCCACATATTCGCTCTCCCTTCCCTGACCTGCTCCAGGGCTTCCTGGAGCTGCCGAAGCATGTCCATCTTCTCCTTCTGCAGCAACATGTGCAGCTCATCCAGGGCTTCCTGCCGCTGCTGCAGGAGGGAGCGGGTACGATGCTCCAGCTCATGGAGTCTCTGCAAGAGAAACTGGGGTCACACTACCTTTTCTGTGTGACCCAAGCCTGTGGCACAGCTCCAGGAACACTGCCCAACTGCAGTCTCCACTCAGCAAACCAGCTCTGTTGAGGATGCCTGAGTGGCCCCTTGTCCTGTGCCTGGGGAGGCCAGGACAGGTGAGTGCCTGATGCTGATCACACTGTGCAGCACCACCTCAGCCTGCTCAGGTGCAGGCCTTCAGTCCCTCCAGAGCAGCACTGCCCCCAGCCAGGAGCTGGTCACTTCTGGAGCCAGGCAGGACTCAGGGCCATTGCTAGGAACTGCCCACAGCCTTAGGATAACTGAGTCTTGTGCTAACTACAAGGCCCCAGTCCTGCCCTGTTAGGCTTGTTCTCAAGTTGTTATAAGAATTTGCTGTGTGAAGCAGAGCTTGGTACCAGGTGTCTCTTGTTCTGATGTATGTTTTAAGCATGGGACAACAGCAAAGCCCTTGACCATGAGTACAGGCTGAAAACAGACCTCATGACTATAAACAGCTCAGTGGTGGTGAAGTGCTGGTCCTTGAAGAGGTGCAGCCTCCAAAGGTTGGGGAAAAAAAAAAAACTATTTCAAGCATAACAACAGAGAGAAGAAGCAGGAAAAAAATATCTTAAGCAGTGAGATACAGTACCTGCCAGTACCTGGGACAATAACAGCCTCCAGTACTGCACAGCACATAGTGAAGGGACAGATGCCAAGTGCTGGAAACTATTTATAAACTCAAACACCTCATGAAAGGACAAGTTCTCAAATTTGGTGAGGGAAGAGTCATCATTGTGGGGATTGCTACCCCACAACTGTGGGATTGTTGGAGCTGAGAGCCCTGCCTGCTCCCTCTGCCTGTCCCCAGGACCCTGGCTCCCCCTGCCTTTGCCTGCATCTTCCAGGACTCTCCAAGGACCTTTTGACTGTGGGATGGGACTAGCTATGGGACTTAACCTCTGACAAAGGAATAGCTTTCTTTTGCTGCCTCTCAGTGAAACCCTGAACCCACAGAAAATCTGTGAGGACACTGACCTTCTGTAATGCCAGTTTCTCTTCCTGTAAAGCTGACATTTTCCATAGCTGCTTCTCCAGCCCCTCCTGGCAGTCTGCACAGGCTCCCTGGCTCTGCTCCCCCAGAAGCCCCTGCTGAGACTGGATAATTCCCTTCTTTTCTGCTCCCAAAGTCTTTCTGTCTTCCAGGAGCCGGCTCTGGACCTAACACCATAGACAGGAAAGATGCATTACTCTTCCCTCACAGGGGAGCAAAGCAGAGCTAGCGGCCCTGGCCAGCACAGCCTGAGCTGGGCACTCTCACCCTCTGCCACCTCCTGTCTCCCAGCCCACCAACAGCACCCTGGGAGCCACACCAGGACCATGTCCTACCCCAGCTGCCCGCTGATCCCCCAGCCTCCAGCCTGCTCCTGCCACCCTCACCTGTGCTTGACCAGCCCCCGAGTTCAGCCATTTCTGGATGCTCACCTCCTTCTCCAGCTCCATCAGCTCCTGCCAGCAGGCATCATCTGTGTGTTCCAGGAGTGCTGGGCCAGTCCTACAGCAGGGACAGTATCACCCAAAGGGGACCTGACAGGTTCCCATCTGCACCACTCCCCTGGCTCTGCAAACAGAGACCCTGTGGAGATGTCCCAGGGCCCACGCAGCACCCACAGGTCCAGGACCCTTTTGTGGTCTCAAAATCATCTTCTATTTCCAGGGCACCGGCAGGAGTCTGTGGGTGTGACGGAGCCCAATCCTTGGGGCTGATGCTTCAGCCTTAGCACAGGATCAGTCCCTGAAGGCCCCAGTATACCTGGCTTTGTCTCCTTTGCTCTGCATCTTCTTTGCACAGGACCCCAGCTCTTGAACCCCCTTCCAGTTCCTCTGCAGAGACCAACACAGTGACGCTGGCTCCTTGCCTGTGTGCTAGAAGACAGGAGAATGATTATAAAAGCCACATGCTCTTTTCCCCATCCAGACAGCCCATGGCCTTTACAAGGCCATGGACAGGGCCTGCTGCCAGGTGCTGCACTGGACTCAAGGACAGTGGCCAGGCCTGGCCTTCTGGCTGTGTCCCCTCCACTTTCTTCACACCCAAGCTGGGCTGTGGGGCTGGGCAGCAAAACCATGGCCAGGCCCCCTCCCACAAGCTTGTGGGGCCTGATTCTGCCTGCAACCCTGCAGGGACAGGATACTTCAGTGCTTCCCCTTCTCCAGCTCCTTCTCCTGCCTTAAAATGAGGGCAAAGCCAAGCTTCACTCACTGGACAAAGATCCTTAGCGGCCACGTAACAACTACGGGCTCAGCTTGCAGTGATGGTGTGAGACCTACGACATCCAGACGTGCCTGTCCTACCACTGCAACCAGCACAGGTGGACTAGCCACACATATCTGGGCTTTACTCCCCCACACCAGTGTTGGGTCCCCTTCTCCCACGTTGCCAGAGTCACCCCCCCAAGAGGCTGGACCCAGGACAGCCTGATCCTGGGGCTGACCCAGCTGGAGAGACCTCAGACCCCCAAGGATTTGAAGAGGCCAGCAGACACAAGTGTGTGTCAGGGAGATGGCTGGTGGCTCAGCCAACCTTTGCTCAGGGAACAACCAGACCCATGAAAGTCCTGCCCCTCTGGCTGCTCCCTCCATCCCGCTCACTACCAGGTCTCCCAGCCCCATTTCCAGCCCCTTTCTCCCCCATGGCCTGTGGGTAGTGCTGCTGACCCCTGTTTCAGGCCAGGAACCCACATTCCTCCCCAGGGATGTTTTCACTTGTGCAAAGGGCAGTACCTCCCCAGAAACCACCAGCCCAGGGTTCCAACAACTTCAGATGCAGATGCCTGCAGACTGCAGGGAGAGAGAGCAGCTCTGCTCCCATGTCCTGCCCTCCTATGGCAAGGGAGGGTCCCAAGTAAGAGGGACGCCTCGATAGAGAGCAAGGCTGGGAGCCATCCCCTCACACCTCCCTGAGCATCCTCGGGTGTCTCACTGCTGGGTCACTCCGTCTGGGGCTGTCCTGCTTGGTCGGCAGGAACAGTTACTCAGACAGAGATAGGAGCTAGCTTGTTTTCACGAGCAGCAAGCCCTTGCCCTAAAACATAGTGTCTCTCCCATGCTGCAGATGGATGCCATGGGCTGTGGCCTATTTGGGGATTATTCTCTGGGCTCCTATGACAGACCCTGAAGCCCCCACTGTGCCCCAACATGGGGTGGGGAGAGGGTAGTGTGAACTCATCTTTGCGGGCAGATCCAATGGCTGGCCCAGGGCAGTACCTTCTGGTCTAGGCTGGCTTTCAGCCTCCCATGTTCCCACCAGGGCTTGGCCACTTTGCCTGGGCTCCAGGTCCACCTCTCCGCACTGCTGCTCCTCCAGCGGCTGCCCCCACAGGACGATGGCTCTTTGTAGGTGTCCATGGGGCCCCGGTCCCCAAAGGAGTCGTCGCTGCACACCCTGGGGAGTCTTGCTGCTGTATTGGTACCTGTGGGAAAAAACAGTATATGTGTGTGTGGTGAGGGGAGCCCAAACACCATAGATAAATCCCAGGAATGACTGGGAAACCTAGGGATGGCCTAATGTCAGCAAGGCACAGGAGCCTGCATACAGCTCACTGCACCCTCACCAACACCCAGCCTGGGGAGAGGGTCTGTGGCCCAGCCATGCCCTTTCCACCCTTTTCCCTCCTGTGCCAACAGGCCCTGCTCCCAGAGGTGGTCCCCATCTCCCCTTCTTCCTCCAGCACTGCCCCAAATATCCCTGGCCTCCTAGGGCCTGCCCCAGACTTACAATGGGCCCAGGACTGAGCTCTCCTCAGCTTGTCACCAGCTTCTTCCATGTCCATGTCAGCCACAGCAAGGGCAATGTCCCCTTCAGACTGTCTCCGGAGAGCTGGTGGCTCCTGCTGTCTTGACCCCACAGGCCTGCTCATGTGATGCCATCTGGTCCCAGCACCACCATCCCCTGGCAAACTGCTGTCTGCAGAGACCGAGGCTCGAGGCACAGGGACTCCTGCACGTCTCCTTGTTGAACACTCTCTCACATTAGCTCCATGCAGAGTCCATCCCTGCCCAACAAATTTGACTCAGGAGACCACCCTAGGCAGGGGCAGAAAGATGGGACCCTAAGTCCCTCCTTGGAGGGCAGCAAAGGGCCTGGGAGGGCAGCCATGATGGCCCAGGTGCTCTCTGGGAGGAAGTGCCAATGTCCAATCTTGGACAGGCTCAGAGCTCTTCATCTAGGTCAGGGCTCCCTGTCCCAGGCCTTGGTCCTGCTGGCAGAAGTGTCTGGAGCTCTCTGGGGATACCCAGCACTCAGCTCATCACCACCCAACATGCTGTCAAACGGGCCTTTGCCAAAGCATGGAGCCCAGCGGGAAGAGTCCTTCTGGCCCACACTCACCTGCTCAGAGGGGGCTGGCATGGGAGCCCACCACGCTGGGAAGCTGTCTGGCTCCATCCCTGCAGTCACAGCATTGCTCTGGCTCAGTCTGGATATCCTCCCTCCCAGAGACTCCAGGCTCTGCCTTCTCGTCAGAGGTGGAGATGTGCTCTGCAATGGACAGCCCAGCTCCACCTCCGACTGCCATGGGACATCCTGTCTTCTCCCTGTAGAGAGCAAGGACTCATCCTGCCCAGCATCATGATCCTCAGCAGGGCAAGAGATGCCATTGCCTTCTGCTGGGACATCCCTGGCATGCCTGCTCCCCACTGAGAAGGGCTCGTCTTCCTCATCCTCGGAGAACACCAGAGGCTCAACCATACCCTCCTGAAACCTGGCAGCAAAGTCCTCCGTGCAGACAGAGCTGGAGCTGCTTTGACTGGCTTCACCCTGGAGGTATTCAGCCTTGGCCGTAGGGTGTTCTTCCGGTTCTGCACAGGGAAGTAGAGAGCCATGAGTGTGCTTTACATCCTGATGAGGAAATGGCCCAGGGATGGGAAGGAGCACTCCCATCCAGCCGACTCTGAACCAGGTTGGAGGTGCTGGTAGTATCTGCCCTCACAGGGAAACTGTCCACCTGAGCTCAGGTCTTGGCAACCTGACTTACACCAGCACACCTGAATGAGTATTGAACATTTGATGTGTATCTGAGACAAGGCACCAAGGGGATCTAAGGAAGCTCCAGAGATAAGCCAGGCTGTGAACCTGAACAGGAGCAGATTCTGCTTCCAAAATGTGGATCTTTCTTTGGCCAAGGTACTTTTTCACCCTGATGGAACCTGACACAATTCCAGGCATCATCACAGCAGTGCAGCTCAGTGGTAGGCACATCGCAAAGGCTTGACCAGGCAGCAGGGCATACAGATGGGAAGCTGCAAGCTCTACTACAGCTTAAGAAGGGGTTTCCTTAAAGCGAAGTCTCAGATAACAACTCTGAGAAGTGAAAAATATCCTAATGCAGAGGGCATCTGCTCAGAAAGGACCTGCCTTAGCTGAAATGGTATCTATTGATGGTTCCATGCTGGAACCATGCCAGGAAAAGCAACTGCCTGAAGTGAGAATGTCTCATCCCAAACTGCCCCTTGCATCTTCATAAATGCCACATTATTCTCTCTTTCAACAATGTTTGTACTGCAGCCACAGGTTCCCAGGATACAATTCTTCACTGTAGTGAAGAATTTGGTCTCTGTGATGCTCTACTGTTTTGTTTAAATAGTGGCAGCTGCAAAATTCTCTGGCTGTGCATCCAACCATCTCCTACTTCCCAGTGAGACATCTATCTACAGAAGGGTTTGGACTGTACGTCCTGCAGGGGGTCTGGCAGACTGGGGAAGCAGAACTAGCTCTGAGAAATCAACCCATGGTGCCTGCAGAGAGCTCTGTACTGCCAGTAACTCTCCGTAGCCTGGCCCCTTATGAGGACGTTCCAGGCTGCTCCTGTGATGCTGAAACTTGTCCCGAAGCAGAACAGCAGCATGTCCCTAGAGAAATGCTCCAGGACACACTGCAGCAAGATGCAGATAGCGTTGGGCTGGCCCAGCCCCAGCTCCATCCCCTGCCAGCGGCTGCTCTGGCCTCCTCTTCCTGCATCACAACAGGAGGGCTGCAACAAGAGGCATTGCCAGAACAAGCCACACTCACCAGCCAGCAAAGAGACATTGAGGGAAGTGTCAGAAGAGATGTCATGGTCTTTGCTGCTGCCCATGACTTGCACACCATGGCCCTGCCACTGCAGAGAGGAGAGAGAAAGCATGGAGGCCTGCAGGTTACTGCAGCCCTTGGTAACCAAGCAGGACTATGTGCACACCCATGGGCTTTCAGAACCAGACAGTGCACTGAAGGGATGGCACATGGCAGGAACAGCACAGTATTGGCGTTTCATCATCCCCTGGGCTGTCCCTCTAGCCCTCCCACATCTCAGACCCATGCTGTGACCCCCTCAATGTGGTGCTGGTCCAGCCCACCCCAGCTGCATGCACCTGGCTGAGCTGGGCATCAATGGAGTCCAACACGTGGTCACAGTGCTCCTTTGTCCAGGATCCCACAAGCCCAGGCTGCTTCTCTGTGTCCAGGTCTGCAGAGAAGAGAAAAGCAGAGTGCCTGGTCAGCGCAGAGCATAATGGGTCTTTAAGCACTGGGGGTATAAAGCCTTCCTTGCAAAGGGAGCTGGGGCAATGGGGAGGGGGCACCGACTGGAGACCACCTCTGGGCCAGAGAAGGCTCTCTACATTGCTGTTGCTGTCTGCAAGCTGCTGGGCTTCATTCAGGCGGGGACCTTCTGCAGCACAAAGCATGTATCGGGTGGTCTCTCCTCACAGGGTCTGGGTCAGTGTGTGCACATAATGTGTATGTGCATGATCCATATGTAGGGCACCTCCAGAGAGCAGGTCTGAGCAAAGGCACCAGTGGCTGCTGGCAGCCTGTATGAACTTCTTCACAGAAAGCTGTGCAGGCAGGTCAGTCCAAAGCATTTAGTAGGAAGCCACAGTCTCTCTGGTTGTTTCTTCCCTGTCAGACAGTATTGCCTCTCCCAGCCCCAGCATCCCCTCTTGTCCTTCCCTCACTCCGCAGTTGCCTCTCCAGGTCTCTCCTTGCCTGTAGACCTGCCCAGCTCAATCACTGCAGTGCGGTCAGACCCAGATGGGACAAGGAAGGGCTGCAAAATTAATAGCTGGCTGAGGGGCCCAGGAGAGGCTGAACCTTCCTGTGGGTCAGGATGGGGAGGGCAGCAGGCAGGAGGCAGGAGCTCTGACTTCCTGCACTCTGGGCCTGCAAACTGCTTGGCTACCGAGTGGCTGGGACAACCCCGTCCTCAACAGCACAGGAGCAAAGCCTGGTTGGTTAAAAGTTTATGGAACAGCTGGGCACACCCATGCCATGGGTTTCTGCGGGCTGAGCATCGCCTGGCACGGCTGAGCTCCAGACCAGCATGACCCTTACTGCACGTCACGAGTCGCTTGCTCTGGCCATCGCAGGCAGCCTCTTCCAGCTCCCCGTCTGCCATGTGGCCTGGCCTGCAACAGAAAGCACAGCGGCAAGGCTTGCACCCGCTCCGCAGTGCCGGGGGCACCAGCTCCTCCCTGGGGCCCTCACGGCCGAGAGGAGCAGGATGCCCCAAACACAGATCCACCACACGGGCTCGTGCACTTCACCGCCAGCTGCCCCGGTACAAACGGTGAACGGCAGCACGCAGCGGTGGGGCGCAGCAGTGCAGACAGCTGGGCAGCTCAGCCCTGTGTCCCCGGCTGAGTCCAGACCTGGCCATCAGCCCTGCACGAGCAGCTGGAAAATGCTCCCTCAGCCGTCGAGAGCTGGCCGGCCTGGCAGGGCAGGGGAGGTGCGCAGGCTGCTTTTCACAGCAAAGCAGTCCGCAATGCAAACAGCTTGCTGTTCTCCGCTCCCTGGGCCCTCAGCGCAGGCACAGCACCCAGCCGCGTGGGCTGTTAGCACGACCGGGCCCTGCTCTTCTCAGAGACCGTACCGTGTTTTAAAATGCTCAGTGAACTCATTAGGCTTCAGAGATAACACATCAAGAACCACACAGCCAGGTTCACTCACCTCCCAAAGCCTCTGGCCCCAGGCTGCGCTGCGGTGGCAGGGGGACCCCACACGTGCTCGTGGCACCGACAGGGGCAGCACTTTTCCTGCCCTTTAAGAACCGCAACGCCGGTGCCCTTGCTGCACAGGGCACCCGGTGCTGCCCAGCCTGCGGCCCCGCTGCCGCCCGCAAGCTGCAGTCCGGTGCTGTGAGCCCAGCAGCCGGCACCGGGGCGGCCCAGGGGCGCCCACCCACCTGCCACCACCCCGGCCCCCAGCCCCTAACCAGCCCGCGCTCACCTGGGCCCCACGGCCAGCCCAGACAGGCCCTGCTAGTCGCCCGCGTCCGTCACTGGGCAACGCGGCCCTGGCATGCCCCGGCCTGCCCGGCCCCTGCCGCTGCCGTCCCCGCCGCCCTCCCCTGCACCGCTGCCTCCCCCCGGGCACCCTCTCTGGGGCCACCTGCCCCCAGCCCCCTTCGTGACCCCCCTTCCCTGGGACACCTTCCCAGGCCAACCCCCCGGGCAACCTCTCCAGTCCCTCCTCCCTGTGCCTCCTCCCGTGGGTTACCTTCCCTGGACAACCTCCTCCCCAGGCCAACCTCCTCCGCAAGCCACCTCCCCTGGACAACCTCCTCCCCTGGACAACCTCCTCCCCCGGACAACCTCCCCTGCAAGCCACCTCCCCTGGACAACCTCCTCTGCAAGCCACCTCCCCTGGACAACCTCCTCCCCAGGCCACCTTCCCCAGGCAAACCTCCTCCCACAAGCAGCTTCATACCCTGGGCCATCTTCTCACCTGGAAAACCTCTTTCCCTGGATAACATCCCCTGGGCCATCTCCTCCCTTGGGCCATCCCTTTGCCTGGGCCATCCCCTCCCGTCCCTCCTCCTCCTCTAGGCCACCTCCCCTGGGCCATCTCCTCCCCTGGGCAACCTCCCCTGTCCCTCCTTCTCCCCTAGGCCACCTCCCCCTGGACCTCCTCTTCCTCTGGGCGTCCTTCTCCCCTGGGCGATCTCCCTGGGCCCACCTCACCCAGGCCACCTCTGCGTCCCTCAGGCCAAGGGGGCAAACACAGAGCACTCTTCAGAGTGCCTGGGGGACGGGGAAGACAAACCCACTCACGCACTGCCGACGCTCCCAAAGCTGGCATGGGGGAGCACAGCACCGAGCCCGGCTTCGCTCCCCAGGCACCCAGCGCTCAGTCACAACGGCTGCGCTTGGCCACTCCGTGTGGCCTGGACTCGTCGCCCAGGCGGGTGGCCACCTCCTCTCCCACTCCCATCCCCGAGGACCTCACCCCCACCCGCCACGCACCCGGGCTCTGCATGTGCCAGGAGCTTGTCTGGCTCTGGATTCATCCCAGGACCTCCCAGCTGCAGCTTCATGGAGCAGGTGATAACATCGGCACTGTACATTTTAAAACTCCCGAATCCAAGTTTTATTACTGTGTCGGAGAAGAGGGATCACTCACAATATATTGTTCAAAAGAAATACATTCAACAGCATTTACAGTAGAATGACATTAAAATCCTCTGGAGGGAAAATAGAAAGACTAGGAGACGGTGCTCAGATTAAGTGCTGTCACTAGATGACCTCTGGAAGATACAACAGTTTTTTAAAAATTAATCTAAAAAATATGGGATTTTTTGGGGCGCGGGGGGGGAGGGGGGGAGGGTGTTCCTAGCACTCCCCTGGGCTCTGCTAAGCTGTGCAGCATCTGTGACGGCAACTTCTAGACGGATGCATCTACTGGAGGTAAATCAGAAAGGATTTCTCAGTGTCTCGGAGTCCAGCAGGGCTGGGCACCGAGGTGCCAACACTTAACGAGCAACATTTCACTCTGCACCTTCTTTAACTGCAAGAACACATGTATCCTGTTTAAGGAACAGCCAGTGCAGGAATTTCCCCCCTTTCCAAGCTCTTGGATAATGCTTGTGTTGACAAAATAAACAAGGAAAATAAGGCATTTTGAAAAGCTAGATTCTTAGTCCATTTTATAAAACTGAATGAGGCCTGGCATGGAGGAGAACCCTATGTGTGACTTTTCTTGTCATTATAAACCAAACTAGGAGAGTAGCATAAAGGAAAGTTTAGTGCAGAGCATCTGCCATTGTCCCAGTTACGTGAATGGGTGTCTCCAAAGGAGAAGATCTAAATGCCCTGGTGATGGGACATGCCACAGCTCTCTCAGCAGGCTGGATCCAACCAGCTGAATGCCATTAATGCAGCAATTTGGAAAACTTAAGAGCTTCGCTGGCTTTACTGAGCCATAGGCAAACCATCAGGAGGGGAGCTCTGGAAACGGTGACTGTGCCAGGCCTGGCTGCCTGTAATACCCAGCTCAGCATTTCAGAGACCCAGCTTTGAGGGTCAAACTCCTGAATCCGGGGCATACTGAGAGCTGTCCTTCAAACCCCAAATGCACTCTTTCTAGACGGGAATGATCTTTCTCATGAGAACACCCTCTGAATATGACTGCATCTGGCTCTGGAGCAAAATGTTACTTCTCTATTTAAGCAATTACTCAATCACCATTACCCCTACATCCCTACCTCCGGGATGAGTCTAAGGAAATATATTGTACTCATACTACAAAAACTCAGACAGTTGCTTCTGTCTTCATTATTTTTCATCTATTATGTACCATACAAATTTAAGCAAAATAATTTTATATGTATTTATATATATATATAAATTAGAAGCAAATAAATAAGATTAAAGGGTACATTGAAATCAGTGGGTGTTGCCACTCCAATAGCCACTCACTACTGTTACATCATACAAGGTCTATATATACTGTACACATAGGTATGCTGTAAATAACAGGTATGGAGGTGCTGTAAGAGAAGGTGACCAGGAGGAGACTGATGGTTTAGGAACCTGATTGCATAAGTGTCCGATGTGCAGCCTGGGTTTTCCAGTTACCATTGCCTCTAAGTTCATTATTGCTAATTATCTTCCAATGTGGATGTGACAGTCCAGCTTCAAGTGGCCTCTGACCCACAGGAGGGAGCAGTCAGTATGATACGATGTAGACCCAGAGAAGAAGACATCAAAAATGAAATCCAGTGAGGCAAACACAAGTGTCCAGGTCTCCTTGATTCTCTCTGACCCAGCAGTACTCGCCGGGCCTGTTATCTTCTGAGTCCTGCCACCCCCCCTCCCTCCATTTCTGCATTGAGGGACCAGCTGTACCTGCATGAATGTCCTGTGTCCAAGCATTACTCACTTCTGGTCCTCACCAATCACTTGCAGGGCTTGTTCAGCTCCTCCTGGGGCATCCAGTGCCACAGTGAGGTGACAGCACACACGAGGGGTGAATGGCAGATGTGGGGCTCCCTCGTCCATGTTCTCAAGCTGCTGCCAAGCAGCACTGACGGGAAGGCAAGGACAGAAGCAGGAGAGGGCTCCTGGACAGTCCGTGGTTCTTCCAGATGGATACAGAGCTGAGTTCAGCCTGGCATTTCCTGGGAGAATCAGCCTGGGAAAGATCTTACACCAGGGAAGAGAACTAACACACCCAGAGGAGGCCCAGAGCCTGGCTTTCCTGGCACAAGGCAGCAGAAGCCTTCCAGGAACTGGCCCTCAGCCCTGAAGCCTGTGACCCGGCACGTTTGGGGACTGTCCTCCTTACTGCAGAAGACATTGGGATGTGAGTACGGATCCAGGACAAAGGCTTCCTGCCACAGAGCCACCAGCACCCACACCTGTGCCAGCAGCGTGTGCAGGAACCTGCTAGCAGGGAGGCTGCCCCGTCCCACAGGCTGGTCCTCCCTACACTGGCTCTGCAGGAGATCTCTCTGTCCGAGCAAGCAGCACCACACCACCTTCTCCCTGCTCCTCTTGCCTCTCCCTCAGGCTTTCCCTCCTGCCTGGGGTCAGGCATAGCTCAACAGGGAAACTGTCTGGAAAGCCCCTGCACAATGCTTCAGACTCCTGGGAGCACTGGGTCCCACCGCAGAGATATGGAGGGGAGAGTGCTGATATGCTGGCTCCAGCATCATGGAGCACATGCTGGTCTACAAACTGCTCTTTGCTCTGTGCTCAAGCACCTCCTCTGACCTCGCCAACAGAAGCTCGGTATCTCCTGGGTAGACAGCCGACTTTCCTGACCTCAGCAAGAAGCTGTTTCTCCTTAGGATGCAGTTGCAGGAAAAACAAACCAAACGTAACCCCAATCACCCTCACAAAGTATCATGTTAAAGGCAGCCCCAAACCTTGACTAAACACTGCAGACTGATGGGAAACTGCTTAATGTGCTTCTTCTAAAAAAAAAAAAAGAAAGAAAAAGAAAGGTCACCAGCTGAAATGTCCTGATTGGTATTGCTGGGATCACAGGGCACTGCAGGAGCCACCGAGACAATCCAGGATCAAGCACCTCAGCCACAGTCCCTGGAGGAAGTTTTCTGAGCAGGGCTCAGAGAGTTGCTTGTGTCTTTAAAGAAACCTGAACCAGGAGCAGATTTAAAAAAAAAAAAAAAAAAAATCCGTAAATTCCACACACAAATGGGGAAAAAAAAATGTCAAAGGAAGAGCTCACACAAATGTACAGCATCCCCACAATGCGAGCATCTTTGGAAGTTGACGTCTCAACCAATAAAGCTGAGGCGCTGAAAGATATAGGCAGCAACTCCTGATAGCAATAAATATGTCAGGCTAAAAATTAACCAGATTCAATGTGTCTTCATTCCTAATTAGTAGCTGAAAAAGCCACCATTAAAAAAAAAAAAAGGATGCTATTTATTAGTGCATAAAAAAATAGGTTTGGAATCCCTGTTTAGATTTTCTCTTTAAATTTCTGCATGTATTGAGTCTGTGTATGTGTTTCTTTGCACTGTTACCTGACAGCAGGACGCTGCCAGCGTGTCCTCACTGTCCCTCTGTCTATCCCGGCGAAGAGAGAGGCCCGGGGCTGGCCACCCCAGAGCGAGCGGAACAGCTCAGAAGATGTCAGGGCACATACTCCAGTCCTGCTTGTCCTTGGCCTCCCAATATCCACCTTTATAAACACAGATCAGCTCCCCTGTCATGGGATCCACCTTCCGCTCAAACCACAGTGGGATGTAGCCTTCATAGTCCTTGCCTGTAAAAGCAGAAAACTCAGGGTAAGGGGTGGTTTTACCTCTGCCACAAAGTTCTGCATAACTTCACCAGTGGCCCAGAGTAATGCCATGCCCTGGATCCATGAAGGGTCTCTCCTCCATCAGAGCCCTTTCAGGGCTGCCCAACTCGGTTGCTTTACCCCCAGTTTGGCAGCAAGGTGCACTGGGCCCTTGACCCAGCTCTGGTCAACCCTCCGACAGCCGAGAGCATCTCACCTTCCTCCAGGGCTTCCGCGGCCTCGGCCTCCCGCCTCCGGCGCACGGCTCTCTGCTTCTCTTCAAGCCGCTGTTTCTCCACATTGGCCTCATCCCACCGGCCGCTCTCCATGAGCCGCTGGTCAGGTCTCAGCCGGCTGTCCGTGGGGGCCACTCTCTCCTCGGGCTCATTCAGGGTGAGGGCCAGGTCAGAGAAGAAATACATGTTCTCGGCATTCTCCCTGGAGCCAGAGAGCCCAGATCAGGACATGAGAGGTAGTGCTTACCTGAGCCAGAGCT
Organism: Dromaius novaehollandiae; assembly: GCF_036370855.1. Classification (NCBI taxonomy): domain Eukaryota; kingdom Metazoa; phylum Chordata; class Aves; order Casuariiformes; family Dromaiidae; genus Dromaius; species Dromaius novaehollandiae. The sequence goes on from NC_088114.1 coordinate 17,471,812, forward strand.
CCCCACCCATTCACGTGCTTGTGTCTCATCCTCAGCCTGTCAAAGCTGCTCCTGCTGTTATTCTGATTCCCAAAAGCACATGTAGAAGGCCCTTTGGGGAGCCCTGCCTCCCACCACCTTAGTGGAGATGCCAACAGTGCCTCTCCTGGACTAATCCTGCCACATGGCCTCCCTGGGGAGCACAGACACCTCCTCCACTGGCTAGCTCAGTGTGAGGAAGCTAAATGCCTATGAGGTGACTGCAGTGCTGCACGGCTGAAATATGAAATAGCTTAACCCAAAAGATGCGAGACTGAAAAACAGGGTGGCTTAGTCCTGGGGGCCATGCACAACACTGGTGGCACTGCGTGGAGATGCTTTCCGCTGGGAACCATTCCAACAGAGCACCTTCAGATCCAAAGCAGGGACCGGCTATCAGCGCTACCAATGGTTGAAGGTTGGTTTGGTGTCCGGTTTCTGGATGAAGCATCCAGGCAACGGCAACTGGCCGGGGTGCCAGACAGGAGCAGAGAACCACCAGAACCCCTAATACAATAAAAAAAGGACTGATTCAATGCAATGGGGAGCTGTTGTAACGTGTCTCTGGATCAGAGCTGTTGGAGAGCTGTCTGCTCACATACACAGTTGCTCTCACGCTTTGCTGTGCTACTCTGAATAAAAAAAACAATATGCCAAACCCAGCACCAAGCTGGGCTGGATGGGAGCAAGGCTGGATGAGGAGGGGTGAGAGGAACCCGCTGTGGCCATGAACATCAAGAGAGGGTTGGTCCCCAGAGGGCTCCAGCAATCAGTGTGAAAGGATGGCCAGCGACTAGCCAGCCAATACATCTCCATCCCATGACAGGGTGAGCAGTCAGGAGAACCAAAAGTCAAACCTATACAGCATCTCTGGTTGCCCAAGAACAAAGCCAGCTGCAAAAATCCCCCAAAGTTGAGGAGAATGATAAAGAGTCAGAGCACGTCCTGGTGCATTTGCATGGCTCGGCTGTGGGCGCACACCTTGACAACAGCTTCGCACAATGAGCTGGTTACAGCATTGCCAGCCCACAGCCAAACACGCCAGGGCAAATCCGAAGTGCAGGGCCAAGCAAACACTTCCCTGCTCTGCAAAGCAGCACACTGATCCAGGATAACTTGGCGAAGCAGTTTTCCAGCCATGCTGGCATTCACCTTCCCTTGCAGAGACCACACAACCTGCTCTCCCATCCTGGCACACGCTCATAGCCCAGAAAAAGCCACACAGTCACAGAAGTCCTGGTCCCTTTCCACTGTCCTCAGCCCTGTGCACAACAGAGCTGCCTTCATAGCAATCCCTCCCAGAGCCCTGCCCTCCCTCGGGGTTGTCTGCACGTTACAGAATTACACCTTTATCCCCGGTTCATTCTGCCAATCACTGCAACACAGGGAGACTGAAGCTGTTTAACAAGAGGAGCTCTGCAACCCAGGCCCCAGACCCCCGTGCCTGAGGACATCACTCACGGAAGGGGGTATTTCTTCCACAGGACCTTTGGAGACAGCGTCTGGTAGACAGTTTTCTGTTTGCCCTCTGAGCTGGTGCTGCCGTGGCTGCTCTGCACTATCTTGGAGCACTCCATCTTCTCATCCCACGTGCCAGACATGACGTAGTGGGCCTTACCATCAGCATCAGTCACCACCCCTGTCACCTGGCAGAAGGACAGATGAAATTGCAGAGATGGCTCTGGTGGCATTTGAAAGTATCCAGAAGGCAAGGAGATGGGGAGGAAGCCAGAACAGCCTCTGGGCAGCCCAATCAAAGTAGCTGGACCTGGTGATTCAACTGGGGCTGTAGTGTCCTTGTACATTAGGACAGAGCCTCGCTGCCCCCGGCACAAGGAGAGCATGGCCCACCCCGACCCAGCCCCTGCAGCTGGGTCTCCAGCCCATCCAATCCTTTCCAAGTCTCAAACACAGTCACTTGGCTAGTGCTGAAGCTTTAACACAGAGCCGAGCAGAGCCCAAACACAGGCTCTGGTTGACATGGCTGGTTCCCTCCCAGGCCTTGCTGGTGACCTACATCAGACAGATGTGCCAGCCCAGCTCCCATGAACGCTCCTTGCCCTGTGCTGGGTTCATCCTATCTGCAGTGCTGAGGCCCCATGAGCTCTGGCCTGGCTCGGAGAGAAGAGCCAGGCCTCACCACGTGCAAAGCTGCTAGAATGAGCAGAGATATTTTTGGACACGTACCTTTCGGGGGACATCTCTGGAGAAGTAGCTGTAGGGGGTAAATTTCAGCTGGCATTTATCTTTTGACTTATGGTTAACAATCTCTATTTCACCAGACTAGATAAAAGACACAGAATCACAGGAAGTGAGAGACTTTGCAAGGAGACAAATCAGGCATTAGTTGTAGTTTGTGCAGATACAAATGAACATCAGCTGCAGCATTACTTCTGTTCCCAACTCTGGAGGCTGGAGCAGTGCCATTGCAGACAGTGCTGCTGAGGGAGAGGGAACTCTGCCAGCCCCATGGCTCACCAGCAGCAGCCTGCTCTGTTTGGCAGGAGCAAAACCTCTCACGCACCAGATCTGGCCATGTGTGGCCAGTTACACCACCCGGCTCCATGGAGCTGCTGGCTTCAGAAAAAGCCATTATGAGCTCTGAACAGCATTCCTCCCCGCTCCCGGGTCAGGGAAATACATCTTCCTATCATGGTGGGAATATTGTTTGGAAGTCAGGCAGGACTGGTATATGTCCTTCTAGTCCCTCTGCTCTTGTCCGAGAGTCAAGCAAGGCCCAGACAGGGACCCTCCCCTCGTACCAGCAGCCACTGACCTGGTCAATCCAGAGCTTGCCCACGATGATGTTGTGAACGGTGGAGGTGACCTTCCTCCAGACGTAGTGATTCCCGCTGGAGTGGAACTCGAGGTGGATGGTGCCTGCAGAGAGAGGAGAGCGCAGGGCTCAGTGCGGGAGGCAGGAGGGGCGGCGCAGCTCAGGGCGGCCGTCACACCTCCCCGGAGCACACTGACACCCCAGCACTGCGCTCTTTCTCAGAGCCAACCTGGGCCCTCTGCCTGCACCCCCATTCCCCAGCCCCAAACCTCCTCTCAGCAGCTGAGAAACAGAAGGAGGTTTCATGCCTTTAGGCTCTGTCTTTACTCAACTTTGCAAAACACGCACTTTGAGCCTGAGTGCACAGTGTTCCCTGCGGGCAGTGCCAGCATTATGCCTGTATCCTTCCCTCCCCTCCCCTTGCTGCATGCCGCATGTTTTCCTGCTCTTGTGAAGTTGCAATATCTGCAAAGTCCTGTGCCCTCTTTCCTCCCTGTAAAAGCTCTAATGTTATAAGCAGGTCAGAAACATGCTGCCTGGTCGACTGCTCAGCGTTGTGAGACAAGTCAGGAACCCTCAGTGTTAGCGTAGCTCTGGGACAGGCAGGACTGTCTGCGACCAGGAGCATGAAGATCTGTGCTCCTGCTTGCTTGGGATGGAAATCATCCTTTCTGGTTTGAGGCTGTACCTGCTTCTAATCACCCAGAACTCCCCCAGTAATTAAGGGGGAGAGACTGAGATGCTCTTGACATCCCACCAAGGTTTCAGCTGCATGTGCGCCCACCGGATCAGCACGTAGGTGTAACCTCTTGGGTACTGCACAAGCAGTGCCAGCCAAGGCAAGCCCTGATCCTCTCAACACAAGTCACCTACCCAGTGGCATGATGGAGAGGTATTTGCCCCTGAATTTGCTGGCGATCGTGATTTCTTGCCACAACGTCCAGCCTCGCTTGGAATACACATGATGGGCAGCTGCTGGGGGATGATGGCTTACCTGGGAGAGTGGAGAAACAGCCTGTCAGGTCACACCAACCCATATCAGAGAGCAAGAGGCAGGAGCAGAGGGTCCCCCCCCAGGGCTTTCAGAGTACGCGATCATGAGGGCATGAGCCCAAGGAGAGGCTACAGCTGTATGCCACTTTGGCCTGAGGATGTCATGCTTTCTGACTTCCCAAAGAAGACCACTTTAATTCATAAGGAAACACTATGCTGAGCTCCCAAACATGGCTGGGCATCTCCAAGGCCAGGGGAGGCACTGGTGTTACCCTGGGACACAGATCACCTTCTCTGTCAGAGTGACTTCCCGCAAGGTAGCCTGGCAGCACGTGCAGGTGTGCAGAATTATTGTCAGGATTTTCTAAGGATCATTAGCAAAGCATCAGCTGTAAAAAGCTCAAATTCAGCAGCTTTTTATCAGTGCAAGACAGTGCTAGACCATGACCCCTGGAACAAGGCCCCACTCTCCAGGGATCTTGGTTAAAAAACAGGGATGTGCTGAAACCCAGCCCAGATCCCCAGCAATCCCAGTGTAACAGCATCTCTCCTGCCCGCAGCAGCTCCCATTGCTTCTGCTTGGAAAAATTCTAGGGGGAACAGTTCCCCACATCACCTGAGAAACACTGATCTGCTCAGCCAAGACACTGACCTTGCACCTACCGGCAAACCGGACTGCAGCCAAGGCAGGGGAAGCAGATACAACTCTGCAGCACAACCTTCCCGAAGAGCCTGGGGACACTGCTCAAGTAGTGACTCCATGATGACTTGTAAAAGGACAGTGCTCATATTCCCCTGTCCTGGGACAGTCATATCATGAGAAGAGCACAAAGCTGCCCCACAAACACTACACAAGCTGGGACTAGGACATCACAGCCCAGTTCCAAAGAGCTCAAGAGGACAAGAGGGACTGAGGGCAGCTTGCTCTGCAGTAGGGGCATGCTGGCAAAAAGACGTGGTGGAGGAAGGAAGCTCCTGGTGATGCTTGTAACACCTTTATTTCTGCAGTGCAGGTGACTGAGAAACTGCCAGAGAGCTAAGACTATGTGGGGGCCCTCAGTCTGCTGGTGGAAACAAAGGTCTCCACCTGCACAGGAAAACCTGAGCAAGCAGACTGGGGTGAGCTGCTGAACCACCGTTGTCCTTGGCAGAGACCCTTGGTGAAGGGAGCAGCCCAGGCCGCTGGGCTCCCTTGCCTTTCCCTCAAGCAAGGCCCTCACGCAGTCGATTTGTGGCTATCCAGCAGAACATACACCTTCGTTCGCTGGGAATACCTCCAGACCCAGCAGCTGAAGCACTGTGTTAAGAGATGATTTGTACCGATGTAATTACAGCCTAAGTGCCTTGAGCAACTGGATTACAAACGTGAGCAGAACAAAAATCTCTCCATTAAATCCCACTGTAACCAGCGGGAGAAAATCCTATTTGGATAACTGGATTTCATTCACAAGATTATCAATACTTTGCTCAGCATGTCTGAGGGCTGAGCAGCAAACAGGCACTCCAAAGAAAATTAAGAGCACTAGAAACAATGTCCGTCCGTCTGGCTACACAGCCCCAGGCCCTGGAGCATGACCCAGCGTAGCCCTTACCGAGCGCGGTGCCAGGCCAAGACCACCCATAGCAAGAGGTACTACCAACCCTGCGCAGGCGCAAACCCATGCTATCTCTGAATTTGCCCTTTGAGATGTGTCCAGAGGGGGATTTAGGGACTCAGCTCATGGATCAAAGGCTCCTGAGTGCTTCAACAGAGCAGTTTCGCTTCAGGTTATAGCGAACCTCAGTTTATGATGAATCTCTTCTACATGTTTGTGGGAAAGGAACAGGATGGAGGGAAGGGTTTAGAGCTCAAATGGCTGCTATACGCAAGCCTACATGTGGTAAGCACCCAAAATCCACCCGTCCCCAAGACAGCCGGAGCAGGCACACTAGAGGGGACTGAATTTTCCATCTTAATGTGTGCTTTGCACCAGGGAGCAACTCCACTCCTGCAGAGGTGAGGTTGATCTGTACAGATCGCCGGGGCTCAGACCGTCATCCTGCCCTGGCCCACAGACCAGAGCTGGGTAGGAAAAGGGGGTCTTGAAACCACGCACTCCTGCCCTGGGGTCCACCGGTGACAACGACAGCCCTGGGGAGCATCTGACACCGAAATGTGTGTGGTGCTAGCGAGGGAAGAACGAAACAGCCAGGCAGGCAGGCCTGACATGAGGATGACACGCTGGATGTGACAGGTAATAGTGTGAGAAGTGACAAAAGTAACAGATAGCACCTGGAGGGTTGGTCAGATTTGGTTAAGAGGAAGCAATGTGAGAAACAGCCAGACCTCAGAGATAACTGGAGGAGAGCGTTGGAGACCTTTGGGGAGCTAAGTCTTGCAAGGCCAGCAGTACCAAGATAACCGTATCAGTAATAGCAAGTAAGGCTGAGATTGCCTAAGAAATGGTATCAAAAATGCCAAGTTTGAGGATGGATGTAGCAAAATCAGGGTCAACAGCAAAAAGTAATTCAGTGTGGGTTGTTTATGTGGGAGGCAACTGCGATGGAGAAAGGGAGTACAAGGATGGTGGAAAGGAGGGCCAAGAAACAGCAAAAAGGCTAGAAAAGTATGCGAACGATGTGATCGGGGCTCTCCTGCAGCAGCTGACAGCCAGCCCTGTGCTTGCTCACCGCAGCCCAAATGAGGACAATAAACCAAAGCTGTTGTTCTGACCACATCACATGTGTGAAACGTGCTTCAGCAGCCAGGAGGACTGGGCTATGGGGTGCTTTCCCTGACTAATGGATGGATTGAGCATCCTGGCATCACCATGTCAGCACCCACCCCAGACATCAGCACCTACCCACCACTTCCTAACACTAGGTTGAGCAGGGTCACAGCCCAGGGAGAGGTGGCATTAGGGAAGTATTCGAGAATGTACAGAGCCAGAGGAGAAGCCACAGAAAATATGTGATCATCATTCCCGCTCCTGATTGCTTTGGCTTTTTGTCCCCACAGCCTGGAAGGCACACTCTTCACTAGATTTTGAGTTATTTAGATATCAGTCATTCATCTGCACTTTAATGTGACAGCAGAGGATATTCATAGCTGTAGTCCATAACACTCTGGTCAGCAGTGTCCTGGCTTGCTGCAGTCCCTGGCATGAGCTCCGGTGACTGCAATAGGCCACATGGACATCACTGAGCACTGCAGGAGAGCAGAGCTGGCTGCAAGCAGAGCTGGCCCAGTCACACATGCAGCTTTGGATGGCATGAAGCGACAGCAGAGGCATGAATCCTGGAGAATATCTACTGAAGCACCTTTACTTTTGTCACTGGCAAGTGGCCACACTTCCAGGAGACCCAACACAGCCTGCTCGCTGCTGGGACAGGCATGGTCCATAGCTACCCAGAGGAGCACTGCTGGCCACGGCCAAGACAGAGAGGCAGTGCAAAGCTTGAGAGCTCACGGGGGATGATGGAACAGACAGGTACGATGTGATGGGAAGTATCACCCTGCCTTGAGCCACAGCTTTGCCAAGTGTGTGCCAGACTTTGGGCATGCGTTATCACTGAGTAGTTTTGTTTGCACCTACACGTCCTGCTAGGAGCTGACTACAGCCTGCTACAGCTGCTGCTCCAGACTTGGGTGTGAAGGTCTGTGATTTGGCCAAGGGCTCCTCAGAAACAGCTTGGCCTTGCACGGGAGCTGTGCTGGCAGGCAGGCCAGGCCAGTGCTCTCAGGAGGAGAGCAAAGAGAGTAAAGGGAAAGTTTGCAGGCACAGCAGCACTGCCAACTCGTAGCAGTGGGCTGCCTGCGGAGGAGGAGATAGGAGCTTTGCAGAAACACAGGGCACTCTGTGGAGGTTGGGAGGCATGGAGCTGATCACAGCCACCCACAAAAAACACCACACTTTCAAAAATAGCTGAAAGAGAGACTATGTGGAGCTCTCAGGGGAGTGCAGCAGCCTGGGGGAAGACCCAGCATCCTCTCCTGCGGGTTTCTGCGACAGGGAGCTGAGCACTGTTGGCAGATATCTAAATTCACTCAGAGGCATCCTCGTGGCATCTGGGTACACACACACTGGCAAAGCTCAGTTTAGATCCTGAGCACAAGAGACATAGAGCGTGGTCTGGTCCCTGCAGTTTTTTTCTCAGGTTGTTTCCCTGTGGCATTTGGTCTGTGTCAGAGGGAGACTTACACCCCACATCGGCCTCACTGCTGCCTCGCCAGCCCTGCAACCTCAGCTGCTGGTCTCTCACCCCCATGAGGCTCAACACATTTATCCAGCTGCTTAATGACACTATCATGATGTGGGACTTCAGTAAGTACAAACTCAGCCTAGCACAACTGCGCTGGCAGGGCAGGACAGCCCCAAAATCCTTTCAAGCAGAAAGCAGAGACAAACAAAGCAATGTCAGGGGAACATGGAGGTGCCTGGACTTCCTCATGGCGCAGTCCTGGTTTGCCTGCGTGCATGTCTGACCACGCTGTCAGCTATGAGCATTATGTGGACCAGCATAGCATGTCTGGATTAGCAGCAAAACCCTTTTCCCTCTAAGGAGCTCAGTCTTTCTGCTGCTCTGCCAGGGTGCATCTCTGGCACTTTGGGCCAACTCACCATCAGGGATTCCCATGCCAGGGTAGCGTGACACCCGGCACTCACCTCCCCACGTCCTTGGTGCGTTACACAGGCACCCGGACGCATCATTTCTCCTTGCTAGGGACTCTCTACGCAAAGCTATTTAACGCTGCTTCTATGGGGAGTGCTCTGCAGCAGGAGAGACCAGCCTGAGCAAGGTGCGCCATCTCCAAAGCCAAAGGGGACGCGGTAGAGGGAGGCCCCCGGGCACCAGCCGCCTGGAAGACATAGCTTGCGAGCACTGTCCCTAGCTCTGCAAAAGCCGACTCAACAGAAACGCAGCTCGTGCCCAACAGCCGTACCTGGGGCGCAGCTGGGGAGACCCTGGCATGGCAGGAGGCACCCAGCTCTGATCAGGAGGGTGCCTCTGCCCCACAAGCCCCTGCTGGCCCCAGCTGCTGAGCACGGCTCAGGCTGCAGGCAGGAAACGCCTGAGCTCGGAGCAGGCTGGCCCGGAGGCAGAGGTGCTTCTTCGCACAAGAGCTCTACTCTGGCACTGGATGGGGAAAACTAGCTCGAGACACACAAGGCACTGGGGCAGAACCACTCGTTTCTCCCTTCTCCTAGTCCCTGCTGCTCTTGCCTCAAAGCTAAGATCCTCCAGCTACTCCAGCCTCTTCAGCAGTCCTGGGCTATCTCCCAACACCCAGCCAGCACTGTTCTTCATCAGCCTCAGACACCTCTCTTCTATTCTGAGCTCACCTGGGAGATCGGCACGGGTACCAGACTGCGCTGCAGCAGAGCACACTTTTGCCGTGTAGCTCTAGCCTGTGGCCCAGTGCTCCCCAGCCCGCTTCGTGAAGGCCTTTCTCACATACTTTGACATTAAAGAATACCACTTTAAATCCCAAAGGAAACAACCAGTGCAGAAGGGGGAAATAAGGTAGGTGTCAGAGCACTACAGCAGCTGCCAGGGCTGATTCCCATATTATGAATCAATGAACTACAGCCCCGACCCACAAATCTCGACTCATCAGTCTCAGTGGGTACTGTCTGCCTTTGCAGGTCTTGGACCTACGTTGGCCTTTGCAGAGGGATGGAGATTTGTGATTTTGATCGAAGTTTCTGAACTTGGAAAGCTGTGATAATCGCTCTGCTCTGGGGTTTCCAGCCCCAAGACAGCACGGAGACCGCCTGGAGAACACAGACTCCCCCATGCCAATGTTGTGTCCCGCCTGTCACACCCAGCAAAGGGTTATAAAAGGCCCAGGAAGGCAGGATGGACCAGTGAGCTGTGCTAAATGTTAACTTGTCAAGAATCAATTTTCTTCACAGGTCTCAACTCATTAAGCACTCCAGATTTTTAATTAAGACCTGCTGTTTGACTGATGTGTGTCAGATGCGCTCTGTGGTTAGAGCATGAGGATGACAAAGATTCTCAGGTCGTCCTCAAGCTCTGCAAACAAAAACTTTTCAAGCCAACAAGAACAAAGTAAGACTCCAAGACTTGCTACAGCCTGAAGAGACACCAGGAGCAGGGAGGAACCGTGTCACCACTTGCTGCTACGAGGGACCTCAAGTAAGAGTTTCTCCTTTTCTGCTTGAGCGTTAAGGCGGTACAGAAACCCCAGCCACAATTCAGGCTGCCAGGAGACCTGCCAGCATGATACAGGCCCTTCTCCTCCCCTCTATCCCACATCTCCTGCTCTGTGACACTGGGGGACATGGCTCGCATTGTACCCACTGCTCCTTCTGCCAATGTCAACAGGATACTGCTCGCTGTAATAGCCTGTAATAGGAGACGCCCGTTCTTCTTCAGGAAAGGGCTGTTTTGGGCAGACACAAAGAGTGGGAAAGTGCTCCTGCTGCTGCACAGACGTCAATATCCCTTCCTCTGCAGATCACGACTTACCTGCTCACACAGGGACCGAAAGCCAAATTCATCCAGCCGGTCAAGCTCATAGGTTTCCCCCAGCAGCGGGTTGAATGGCTTTGCTGTGCGGTGGACAGTTGTTGAGTAGGAAGACACTGAAAACGCAGCAACGAAGCACATCTGCTCCGTGGAGCTCTCGCACTTGACAGCTTTGTCCAGAAGCTCGTGGTACTCCAGGTCCTCCGTGAGCCGCTGCAGCATGGAGAGCGGCTCGTTGAAGTTTACCTAGCAAGAGGGAGAGGAGCGAGGGTCAGTGCGCAGCAGGAGAGATGCCAAGCCAGGCGCTTACCCATCTGCCCGGTAGAGTCCCTGCCCCACCAGACCCAGGTGTCCCGTGCCCTGCCCTGCCAGCTGCTGGCATCTCATGCCTTTGTGCTCCGAGCGCCTCAGGAGCACAAGAGGAGCAGATGCACTCCAAGTGTCAGGGGTTCAGGGAGGACAGGAGCTTCGCCTAGCAGAAGCAGCAGCCTTTTAATCCTTCCTACTCTCCTCTCACCCATGCACCAGGCAGGAGCTACAGCAGATCTCCTTTAAAAGCCCACTGCAGGACTGTGCTGCCCCAGGAGCGGTGAAGAGACCTGTGGGCAGCTCACAGATCTGCCAAGACAGTACTCTGCATACGTTTTGCCTCTACAGTTTCATCTAAAAAACATCAACTAAAGACAAGAAACTCGTGCTCTGCCACGCTCCCTGAACCATACTGCGAGAGCCTGAAGGCTTTGAGCTGCCCAGCTGGGATGAGCTGGGAACAGCCGGAGCAGGGAGCTGGCAGCCCCATGAGCCAACCAGATAACATCCCCGGTCGGTCACGCGCGCGTGCACGCTTCACTTCAGACCTCCGGTGGGCACTGATGACTCCCAAAGCGAGTCTCAGCAGCAAGCCCAGCTCCCTCCTGGTGAGCACCCCGCAGGCCTTGAGCTAGGGGCGGCGTGGGGGGCAGAGAGGCTGCTTGCGGCGCTCCCGTTGCTGCTGGCACGCTCTCCCTCCGCTGGGAGTGGCGTCAGCATTTGTCCTTCCAGGGAGCCCTCCCGCCACGACTACTGATGCTGTTAGAAAGTATCCCCTTTCCAGGCAAGTGCAGGGCAAAGCCCTCTGTGCCGCTCCCCAGGCGCCCCCTCCATCGCCTCCCACCAAATAAGTCCTTTGCACGCAGTCTGGCACGTCAGCGCGTCGGGAGACCCTTGAAAACCCTGCCCAGAGCCACCGAGACCGGACCAGTGCTCCCTCTTGCACAACGCGTCTGCCTGGCTCGCAGGTGTGACACCCAGGGAGCCGCAGCACGACCGAGGAGCGGGAGCAGGGCTGAGCCCCAGGCACGTTCATCTGCCATCAAAGCCCTGCTTGGCATCGACTTCTGCGCCCTCGAACCTCGCCGGCCCCGCGGTGGCAGCCGAAGCAGTGCAGGCGTCTCACCTCGGGGCCGCAGTTGGGTAGTGTCGGGTCTAACCTTCTCTGACTGCTAAGTGCAAGCTTAGGGAAAATGAGATGTTTTCTGTCACATGAGCGGAAGGTTTCTGCCAGGAAACAATCTGAAATGAGCATTTTACATTCAGTTTGGAATGGCAAAACTATTTTAGCGCAAGCAGATGTTTGGAGGATTGGAGAACTGTTTTTCACAGAAGCCGAGTTACATATTGTATAGTAAGAAAAACAAAACCAGGGATCTTAGAGCATCCAAGAAAGAAAGAGTTATGTAAAAAGGGTAGCAGCACAGAGCAAATCACTACCAACATGAGATAACTCTCAAAAGAAACACAGGCAAAGCAGCCCATTCAAACAGGCAGCACAAGAACAAAGCCAGCAGCTGCGTCCTCTCCATCAGCTCTGCTCAATGACAAATCAAAGCCTTTCCACAAAGGAATAAAGATTAACCCAAGAAAACCACAAAATCCCCAAGCTATTACTCCATTTCAATGCTGCAGAGTTGCTCATTCACAATAAAAATTAACAGGTGTGCTAGCAGTTCACACACAGAAATTTCTCTACCCATCACATCCCTTGGGGAGAGGACGGTATCTCAGAAATGTCCCTTAAAGGCCAAGAATCAGGTGGAGCACCTGGAAGTAGAAACTCCCATCATCCCCCCATCAGCAATCCCAATCCACAGCATGCAAAAGAGCCTTGCCAACGTTTTGTACTATATATAATTAGCCAAGTTTCAAAACAGCCCTCCCCAAGCTGGCTGCTCTGCTTCCTTCTCATCTCTCCTTTGCTCCATTAACTGCAGCGTCAGCTTTAAAGACCTTATTAGACAGCTCCATTTCAATTCGCAGAGCTGCCAGTTTCTCCTGTGCTCCAAGCAAATGTACCAGGGAGAGAGAATTTAAACGGCCATTTAAAGCGTATTAAAGAGCCCCCCGTCACCTTTATCACAGGCTTATTGTTCTCAGAGTAAATCTCCCAAATAAACGCCATGCGAGGCTGAGCTAGCAGGGCACAAAGCACCTCTCTGCCCTCCAGTTTCAGATGGGAGGAAAAACTCATTCTGCACCTGGGGGGTTGAGGGCTACCTTTAATTCCCCACAGCAGAGGATATCAAGACAGAGGAGCTAGCAGCAAGCAGCTGGTGCTGGGCTAAGCAGTTTTTTTACAACACACAGCTCTGTTGCACAGTTCAGAGACAGCATGCTGGGAAACGCTGGATCCACTTGCCCCAAGGAGGGATGGAGTAATTACTTCCCCCGAGCTGACATCGGAAGCTGTTGTGGGAGGCAGAACATATTGTCCTTAGGTTTTTATTTTGCTTCAGCAACTCCTGGAATGATTTGATTGATAGGAAAGGTATGAAATTCCTCTCCTCAGGCACTGTAGCTGCTGTATTTCTGAGGAGGATACCAAGCCCTGAGCTCATTCCTGTACCCATCAAGCCTTTATCTGATACTGATATTGATGCAGAAATGCTAACAGACAGCACGGGGCTGAGTATCGCTGCTAGGCACAGCACAAGGAAGAGACAAACTCACAGCCCTGACTCGGAGGTTGTCAGGCACTGCCCTAAAAAGAGATGAAGTATAACCAGTTGAGCAGACAAGCTTCTGTAACACACCTTCTCCTCTTTATCCAGCAGAAAAAGGACCCCGACTTTGGCTACGTGGAATGGTTCAAACTTTCTGCGCTACTTCCACTCCAGCCAGTACCACAATAACCTAAATTCACTCCCAGCCATTTTACAGTTCTCCCAAGTTTGTCGGGACTTTACATTTTGCTGGGAAATGGATGATGTACAGCAGCATCCAGTCCTATCTATGCCGCTAACTGGGCTGGTCGAGACCCGCTGGTGAATCAGCAGCCGTTTTGCTCTGAAAAATTCTTTCTGCTGCGATTTTGGGGGAGATTGGGTGGGCTTTGGCATAGGCAGCACTTCATCGGGGTGGCGATGAGCTAGCATGACCCAGCTCAGTCTGCTACATGAGTGGTGGGATCCATCTGCCCTCGTGTAGGGGCCTGAAGTTAAATGGCTCCATCCGAGCCCGGTCTGCCGTACACGTGCCATTGCTGGGCAACCCCTTCCCAGGGAGCGCTGCTCGTTAGTTAGACCGTTGATGAGCCACGTGCCGAGGGCACCTGCAGCCTCCGAGCAGGACAGGGAGTTTGTCACCAGGCACAGGCTCAGACCCTGCCAGGATGCAGGTCTGGAGTTGCTCTGGGATTTCTCCTCCTCTTTTCTGAACTGAGGAGTGAAAAGGCTCCAAGCTCAATGGGAGTAAATGAGGCACAGCACAGTTTATCTGTGAGAATTAAATGCACTGCCCACTAATATTCTGTAGCAGCCTTTGTAAGGGGACTTGCTCCAGCGAGACCCCTGCCAGCAAACCCCCTCTTCTAAATATCTGCAGGAAGCCGGCACCCCAGGGAGAGAACCTAACAGCATACAGTGGGGGAAATCTTGCCTGTAAATTGTCCCTGTGGTGCCTCCTTCACTAAAAGGCTGCTCTTTGCAGGGAACATAAAGTTACCTTGGGTTGCCAGGATGACACCCGCACTCCCTCCATGGGCTTCCAGACCATCTGCCCAGGGAGACCATAGTCTCCTCAGGCAATGCAATTGCTTGCAAGATATCTGTGGCCCCCGCAAGAAAGTAGCTTGGCTCACACCACTAACTGGGCACTTACTTATCTAGAAAGGTCTCTGCTAAATGGGCAAAGCTCTGTGAGAAGGAGCCTCAAAACACATAGCTGCAATACACTTGCCCCTGTGCAGGCAAACAAGAGAGCGTTCATCTTACTGAAGTAAGACACTCCATGCCCTGACTGTGCAAATTCAAATCATGGCACAGGAGACATGAGAAAAGCAGCATTACTGAGAGCTCCAGGATCCAGCCAGCTCCTGCTTTTACCAGGACAGGGATGGGGATCCTGGCTATGCCAAAGGAGACCAGACCAGATCACAGCATGATTTTCTCAGGGATGCCACCTTCCCACACTCTGCTTAGTGGGGACTCACAACAAGGAAACTGTGATCTCCAACAAGATCTCTTGGTTTTAGGCCCTCGGCGCAATGCATGAGTCCATAGCGATTCAAAGTATCCTGATTTTCCCCTTGCCTTTGCACCAGTTTGATTTGCAGAGGACATTTGGGCGATGCCCCTCTCTGCTCCAGCTTGCCTTGGGCACTCAAGGCAGCAGATGCGTGTGAGCAAGCTGCCAGGGATGCAGGTGCTCCAGGGCTGTCCACATCCGGCGCGTGGGCCAGAGAAGGGAACAGTCTGCAAGAACTGCTTCAAATGGTCCCCAACCTAACAGCCGCGATGCAAGAGCTGGTTACCACAAAGCAATTAGCAATACAGATTTATGGTGCTGCATTCATCAGTCAGTCCCAGACACCCAGAGCTCAGCCTCTGTGGGCTGGTAGTCCGCAGAGGGGAGGGAAGGATGCAAACAGCCTTCCTCCGGTCGGGCAGGCTTTGCTCCTCCTCGCTGTGCTGGCTCTGCCTGACGAGACCACCCGCATTCAGCAGTAGGTGCAATTTTTCATGGGCCAAATAAATTGCAGGGGAAAAATGTACAACTCAGTCAGACCCAGAAGAGCTGAGCAGCGAGGACACATGGGGCTGGGAGGGAGAGGAGTGAAACAGCTTTGACGGCATTTGCCAGCACAGGGGGACAGGGCAGGCACAGGACTGCCAATGTGGCACAGCAGCTCTGCGCTCAGCTCAAACAAGGATCCCGCAGTGGCCACAGTCCCGAGGGGCTCCGCTCTGAGATGGGGGATGTTAGAAGAAGGAGCAAGATGTCCAGGTCAGTCCCTGGGAACAGTCCTTCCCCGAATGTGCCAGCCATCTCCTTGATGGACAGCACTCGAGCTGCACTTACCTTCACAGCTGTACGTGCTGCATGCACATACAAAGGTACGTAAGGGGGCCCCGACACACCCAACAACTGCGAGACCAAGCTCTGTAGCCTGACAGCTCCAAAACGGACCAGCCAGCCATGGCCAGAGAAAGCAAGTCACAGTAGCTGCATCCTGACCATCAACCCAGAGGGAGTCGGTGACATGCTCTCTGTCCTGCCCAGGGCCTTCTGTGCTACCACAGCACCCAGCTCATCAATAAACTAATTTAGGAGCAGCTCTCCAGCAGAAGCCACCAGCCAAGAAGGACTTCCCCAAACTTTGCTTCTTTCAGACCTCAGGCACCAGCTGCCTGCAAATGCCTCCTCAAGGTTTGTTTCTTCTGCGCGCCCTCCCCTCGCACAAATGCCACCCGAATCTTGAAAGAATTAAAAGACTATCTCCCCTGCACCCTCTATATGTGCTGGTGCTGTTCTCTCTCCTGTGCATGACTCTGCGGGCCTGCAGGCACCACCCACCCAGTCTAACCACCACAAACCAGAGTCAGGCAAAAAAAGCCTTTGATATTTAAGCACTTTCTAAGAGTCGCTCAGATATCAGTCGAACAGTGTGGTGCTCTACGCACAAAGCCTGGCCTCTGAAGGACAGGGCAGCTGGCCTCACTCTTCTTTGCTTTTGGCTGATACCTGCAGACACTGCACGTATGCAGCTCCCCCGGCTGCTAGCAGGACTGGCCATGGTCCACAATCCCTGACCTGAGGAGACAAAATCCAGATCCCGTGTGTGGCGAAGAGCCGTGCCCGAACCGAGACCTCAGTTCAACGCTCGCACCGCGGCACTACCCTTTCCAAGGGCCCTCAGCACCATTAGCTGCCCGGCTGGCACCAGGCCGGTGAGGCAGCTGTGACACACTCACTTACAGGCATGGGGATCTTGGACAGCTCTTTGCCAATGCAGTTTTTCATGATGCTCCAGAGGTTAAGGCTGTAGTTGGGTTTGTCGGGGATGCGGGTCCTTCTCCTTTTCTTCTGTAGGAGATCTTTGCAAGTTGATTCATTGTAGCTGGTTTGGTTGGAGCTGTCAAACACCTGTGAAAGCATCAAAAGAAAGGCAGGTTTAAGCCAGACTGTCCCAGCAGACCCAGGCGGAAACTGCCACCTCCTGAGATTCCAGCTCCTGGATGCTGCTTTCTCTCCACTCAGGGCACGTCGGCTTTGCTCAGCAGAGGTCAAGTACACTGTGTCAAAAAAGCAACGGGGTAACTGTCCCCCTTGCTTGGTCCTGCTACCCCCAGGAGGATGTCTGAGCTGTTGTATAAGTTCACTGACATCTCTTCCACCACAGCTCATGCAGCAACCAACTCTGCTCCCACCCTCGAGGCCAGGCAGGGAACCACATGGAGAGTCCCACAACCAACCTCCTCTCCTGCTCATCTCCCCTCATGCCATTGCGCTGGGCCCATCCCTCCCTCCCTGCGCGACAGACTCACACTGTCCTCCAGGTTCCAGTCCTCGGGGTGACCCTCGCTGGCCCCGCTCAGGTTACTTCCAGAACGCCTGCAGGGAAGAAAATGCCAACCGATAAACGTGAGGAAGGCGGACAAGAGTGGTGTGCGGTGCCGCACAGCCACCACCACCCAGGATGTCTCCCTGCCCCACCTCTGGGGGCTGCTGGGATGGTGACAGGGTGACGGAGGCTGTGCCACGGGCATGACGAGGGGATGCTCAGCACGCAGTGAGCCAGACAAGTGGCCTGGGGTGGGGGGGATCATACCTGTGGTGCTTGGGGTCTGCGGTTACAGTGATAAAAGCTGGTGCATCCTCCATGGCATCAAAATACTCCGTCTCCTCATCTTCATCACTAGCTTCCCCTTTTGCGGACTGCACACTCCCTGTTGGCACAAAGGGTCCGAGCTGCTCAGCTCGCTGCTACCTCTTCGGCAGGAGATCCGTGCATCCCACCAGCACGCACCGCTGCTGCCACTCCCCCAGGCCCACCCTCCTTCTGCTGTGTGTCCCCCTCGACTGCTGGCTCACTTCACAGCCTCGTCCCTCTCTTCTCCATCTTGCTCCACACCGCTGAGAGGCCACTGGGCTGATTGCAAACTCCCAAAAGCAAGAATGTGCCTGGGCAGCCTGAGTCCTACTCTCTAATCCAGGAACACACGGCTCCTCTGCCGTGCTTGGAAGCACCTCCAAAATGCTCTCAGCCTGACTGAGCCAGACACATGCACATGACACGCACATGACACACACATCCCATCGCGTCTCATACAGCTCCCATCCCAGCACCGGCACGTCTGCCTGGAAATCCGGACAGGATTAAAAGAAAAACAAGTCAAATGTTTGAGGTGTTGCCCAGTGATACTTCCTGCCCTTCAGGCTTCCCAGCCATGCACTCGTAAACATTTCTCTTCCCTATGTGGGAGAGAGCGCTGCAAAGACGGGAACGGTCTGCAGCCTGGTCTGCTCTCGTGGCCACGGCAGAAAAGCCGCCCTCCTGCATGCAGTCACCATCCCACGCCTCCCGCCACAGCTGCAGCCTTCTTGGTGCTCCTTCTCCTCTCTGCAGACCCCAATGGGACCGAGCGCTTCCCCTCGACTGTCACCGCCACCCCATGCACACGGTCACCCCGCGGACGTTAAACCCAGCCATTTTGGAGGCACAGGGTGCCGGCTCCTGACCTGCCTGCTCTGCTGCTGCCCTCGTCCTCCCCAAGCACAGCTCCACCTCGGGCACCTGCCTGGCTGCTCTCCCTCAAAACCACAATTCGAGCAGCCTCTCCGTGCAACCAAGCAGCCAGGACCATGCAGGGCCTGAGGGAGAGCTGACAGCCCCTGAAGTACCTCATTCTCCAAGCAACCGGCAGCCACAGCTCTGCATGGCAGTGCCCACTGCTGCTCTTGCCTGCAGTCGCCTGCCCTGCTTGGCTCCCCCTGCCTGTCACCTCGACTTGGGTTCACGTGACAATGCGAAGTCTGAAGATGGACAACGTCCTTCTCCATCAGGGAGCTCAGGGACATCGGTCCTGCTCGGGGCTGCCGGCTGGTGCTGCTGCACCAGCAAGGAGGGACGCCGCCACAGCCGGGCCAAGCTGGGGCAGCCCAGGAGTGCAGGCAAATAGAGAAAGCGGGACGCCCTGGCCTGCAGGCTCTGGCCATCTCACTGCAATGTCCTGTACTACTGAGTCGTTTGCTCGTCTTCCCAGCACAGAAAGGTCACCTCCTTCCTGGCATCATTGCTACGTTCTTCTTGCTTGAGGGTGAACCGCCAGAAGAGCAAGGTCACCTCTCACGATGGGGTCTACGGTCAGGTCGGACTGGATTTATGCCGTTGTCTAAACTGATTTAGCCTCTGCCCACCCCAGCTGTGCTGTACGGCACGTTGGGAGGCATCAGGAATGAGGGCAACGCAAGGCACCACTGTCAAACCTTCCAACAAAACCTTCCTATTTTCTCCCTTAGTCCAAGTTCTTTAAAAATACAGCAGGGCTCTATTTGCAGTTTTTGTTTACCAGACTATAACTACCGCCTTCCACACAGGAGGAGAGGATTTGGCACTAATATCAGAAGCCATTAGATTTTATTGCCCACTTAGTCCTGTGAATAGCAAATGAGCTCTGACTGCCGCCTTCCCGTGCAGCAGCGCAATCAGCAGCATGAGGGACCCATCGGTCGCCTCCGAGCGATAAACCTGGCGTCCAGGAGCCAGAGACGCACCGACGAGTCAGGGTTAAGGCCACTCAAGCAAACCAAGGGCGAGCTGCGTTAGCACCTCTTCAAAGGGCACCGCTGCCTTTCAACCAGGTTTTACTTAAGAAAAAAAAATCATGGGCATACAGGGCTTGTGCATCCTTCTCATCCCAGCTGCTGCCCATAACACAAGCAACCCGCTGGCAGCAATGGGGTGGAAAACCCATTTTTCCCCTTCCGGGGGGGGAAGCCCTCTGACTTTTCCCCAGGGCTCTACCCTGCAGCCGTGCCCATCACTGACTGCTGAGCGCAGGGCAGTCGCCCAAAGCACCCAGTGCTCCCACGCCGGCTCCTGTCCCAGCGGTACTCACCTTTGGCAGTGTTGGTGATGCTCGCACCGCCCGCGGACAGGCCGGGGGCTCCTCGGCAGGCTCGCTCCAAGCTGTTGTGCTGCTTGGCTAGCTGCTCGATGGTCTCCTCCAGGCGGATCCTCTGCTCTCGCTCATACTGGAGCACCCGCTGCCATTTTCGACTGTGAGTTTCAGCTAAGTCCAGGAAATCACGGCAAGCCTGGAGGAGAGGCAGGAACAGGTCAGGAGCCAGCAGCAATCACCCTTGCAACCCAGGAGCTCATCACAGAGCCAGGACTGGCATGTTTTAACTCCCAAGCTGGCTCCCCGCTACTCCACCTCCTCCTACGCTGGTATTGCTGTTTTAAGAAGTGCAGCCCCAGAGCTCTGCATGATCCCCATGTCCCTGGGGCTAAGAACAGCAGAACTCAAATCGTCCGAAACTTTTTCATCGCAACGCCGCAACCCTTGGGTCCGTGAAGCTGTCGCTCTGATGTGATGCCCCATCTCCCACAGGAGCCCGACAGCCCACCAAGCAGGTTCAGCACAACCCCTGTTTCCCATTCGTGTCCCCCTCCCCACCGCCAGCTCTAATAGCAGCCCCCATCCCAGGCAGCCCAGACTAGGCTTTCACAAACTTTAGCCAACCGTTATCCAAGACAAGCAGCCTGGGAACCCGAGCAGCAGGCCCAGGAGACGCAGAGAGGCCGGACAGGATGACAGGACCCCAGGTGACACATGGACATAGTCGTGGAAGCTCAGCTGGTGAGCTGGAGAGCCCTTTCCTCCAAGGAAACAGAGTGGAAGGGCTGCCCAGGTGCTCCACAGAGCTTCCTGCACAGCCCAGGAGAGGGTGAAGGGCTAGGCCTGCCCCCTGCAATGCCTCTGTGACAGCCGAAAGCCCTAGTCTTTCTGCGCTGTGCCCTTTTCAGGAGAATGGGACAAACCGGACAGGGACGCACACACACACACACACACACACACGCACGCGTGCTCAGCACAGCAAGAGATGGAGGGCTCAAATGTTCATGGGGTCTTGTGGCACCCACAGGTCCTGGCCCTGTGCCACCAGGAAGGGGACAGCAGAGATGCTAGGACTGAGGCTCCTGAGGTTGCACAGGAGAACTCCTTTGTGGCCTTAATCCTTTACCGCATCAACTTGATGCAGGTCTGCACAGCATCCAAAAACCCATAAATATGCTGCAACAAGGCACTGCCAGGCTTCCTAAAAACTCCAGCAGGGGCATCAGTCCCAGCTCAGAGTGACCAGAAGTGATTTCCTCCCAGAGGCAGCCTGGAGGTGCATGGGAGACTCAAGACTGCTCTCTGCCTCATCCCCTGCAGGAAAGAGGCTCCGTTTAAAGTCAGCCCCACTGCTTCTTTGCTGACAGTCCCCAGAGCATGGCCAGGACAGAGCAAACCACACAGTGCATGTGGCCATGTGACTGCGTGTCCTCCCCAGGTGCACTGGATGCGGCTCTGCACGCATGACGGGCTATTTCTGGGCGCAGGACATCCGTTCGCTGTCAGCTCCAAGAATCTGCATTTCTATTGTCTGACAAGAGGGAGAGACTTAAGAGCTCTATTTTTAGATTATTTTTACGTCCTACTGAAACATCGAGTCTCCTCGGCTTCACGGCTCCCTTTGCGACTGACCACATGTGAAGTTAAACGTGTGCACAGATGTGGGACTGCACTTCCTCTTCTCTCCCCTAAACCTGTGCAAGGCCAGCTGGGACTAAATTTATTATGTTTAAAAATGGGAAAATGTGATTTTTACAAAAATTTTACAGAAGTCTGGAAGCAGACTGGCATCTCGCAGGCAAAATAACTGTGTTTCTGTATGGGAGATGATGTTCGGCTAGCTCCATCACATTACCATGCAAAGTAAAGAACATAACATACTTCTCAATATAAATGCTGGCCCAAGCAATTGAAAGCAATTCAAACGACTAAAAAGGGAGCAAATTTTGCATATCTAACAGACTTCTAACCATCAATAGGACCCAGTTATTTTCTGTTTTTCAATCTACTTGGATTTCACATGAGATTCATTCAGTTCTTTGCACTTTACTCAAAATCTGGACTGGCAGATTTCACCTGAATATCTAGTTAGTGCTGCTCTCCATGCAAGCACCACGTTCTGGGCTTCAGCTTCCCTAAAGTGATATTACCAGGATTTGACCAAAAAAGATCTGATTCATTAGTTTCTCATGAAACCTTTCCTTTGGATAGCAGCAGAATAGGAGTCCAATCCATCTTAAGAAATTCTTCCTTTAAAAACATCAGGAGAGAGTCACCAAGAAAGCGATAAGGAGCTACAGGTTTTCTTGTTTTAGATGAAGCAGCACAAAACAGAGGGGATTAATACCCCAACACATGAAATATGGGAAAATATGCTGGGATGAGTGTGCACATCTTTGATTGCATCCTGAGCACTGCAAGGTCCCTCGTGAAGCCACTTCCCAGTTTCACGTAAACGAACTCGCCACTCCAGGGGAAGAGGCAGAGACAAAACCTAGATCACAGAAATGAAGGACAAATGCGACAAGAGCTTAGAGCTGCTGTTGTGGTCATTACCTACACACTCTGTTCCCATCTGCCTATTGGAAAAAATCACTGTAGCTCATCATATTTGTAAGGATTTTTTACTTCCTACTCACCTCTGCAGTCTCCTGCTTCCTCATATTTGCATCAAAGACTTTTGGAGAAGGACCTGACCCTACACAGACTTAAACATACTTAATGCCACCCCGACTGCAATCTCTGGACTGCTCTCACTCTGCAGAGCTAAGTCTACCAGCAGGTTTCTGTAGGATCAGTCTGAGCATCACGCTGGCCAGGGTGAAGTTAAATTTACAGGCTGCACGTTCTTGCAAACCCGCTCCTCTTACAAGCGTGGACTGGTATACTTAAGCATCCCCAGGGTGAGCGACAGTATACATCATTATTCAGCATCATTAAGGCTCTCTAACGAGATGCAATCGCATGCAGTTTTGCCAGGCAGAAATAACTCAGCCAAAAAACATTTGCAAGCTCTGAACATGGGTTTGTCCTACGGCCTTCGCTTCTCGGCCTCTGCATTTTCATTTGCGGCCATCAGTGATGCTAGGAAGCAACTCAGAAATGCTGCCAAGGCTATAAAAAGATAAGTACCTACCCCATCTCAATAAATATGCCCCTGCTAGCACCATGTCAAAATGCTGATAATGCTGTATCACCCATGAGGAGAGAGGGTGGAAATTGCTGCCTCCGGGTGCAGGGCTGAGAGGGACGAGAAGTTTTAGTGGCAGTGACCAGTCGATCAGCTCAGCTGCTCGTGAATGAGGATGGAGCACCTCAATGCCCTGCTCCTTCCCCACACCAAGGGCCAGGCTCAGCTCCGGGCTGGGGTGTATGGACCCTCGCCACCCCACTTTCCACTGGAGGCAGGCAGGGAAGCACGGGGCATCCCGTCGGGTCTGCCGGTCCTGTCCCCAATCCCGTAGCCGTATTCCCATCCTCACTCTCCTGATGTCCTCCAGCCCCTCAACCAGATGGGGACCATCCAGGTCCTCCTCACATGACTGCAGACCTCGTGGAGCTGCAGGAAGGGCATGGGAAGGAGATGCTCCCGGGAGAGCACGGTGCCAAAGCACATGGCCAAGGGTTGCCAAAGCTCTCCTTGCTCCTGAGGGAAGGATAAGAGACTGGAATGCAGATTTCTAGGGTGCTTCACAAAGCACCACATTTTCATCTCATTTTCCAGTAGCAGCTCAGCTCCTCTCCTGCATCCAGAAAAATCACGTTTGCTAGTTAGCCAGCAGCCACAGAGCATGCAGCAAAGGCACACGCGGCAGATGCTGCATTCCCCAGCCTCGAGCTGAGGTCTCTTTCCACGAAAAAGTCTTTCTTCACCCTTGCACCTTTCCAAAGACTGCCATCACTAGCTAAAACTAAACTGTAGTCCGAGCTGGCATGCTAACTTCTTTTATCATGCTGATGTATTGCGATAAGAGGATAATACTACATTGGCAAGTAATCAGATAGTGGCCTTGACCTTCTCAGCCAGGGAAAGTTCATTATCTGCACTGAAGGGCCTGTCTCTGCAGTCAGAGCACACACTGCTTGCACAGAAATACCCACTTCAGGGCCACTCCCTGGAACATAATATGGAAATTGCCAGCTGCCCCCAGCTCAGGGGGTTGAATGCTTTCAAATGATGCACTAGAACATCACCTGTAATTATCCTGCTGCAATTAAATGCAGTTTTTAAGATTGTTATGGGAAATGGAACGTTTCTGGTATAAGGGTAAATTACAGAAAAAGGAAGTGATTACAGATGAGCTACGCAAAGGCAGACTTTCCAAGCGCTCCATGAGGGAGCTGGAAGCCCAAATGAAGTGGAGGAGAAATCTCAGGATCAGTCAATGTCCTAAATAAGAATTGTAACAGATAAAACCTTGGGTCCTCCTGTCCCAAGGCTCCAGAGAGTTTCGCTGAGGATCCACACTACTCCTGTTACAGAAGGGATATCTGCAGAGTGACTCCATCCGTATCTATGTCAGAAAATCCATGTCACTGAGAAGCGGCCATCAGTGCTGCACACACTCTCCCTCACCTCTCCACCAAGCCAGGCCTGAGTGTAGCCAGGTCTGGAGGTTTCAGGAAGGTCCCAGACAGTCCTCATGCTGCCAAATCTGCCACCACGGCTTTCCGGGGTGCACAAGAAGCCACATAGGAGGCTGTGGGACCTCCCTGTGGCCTGAGCAGCAGCCTCACCTGAGCACCAGGTCGGGATGACATGCCTTGCAGCATCCCACAACTTGTGGCCGTGTGGATCTATGGGATGAGAGGCCACAGGGAGGAGAGGGAAGATTTGGGGTAGGGGGAAATGCCCAAGCCTGCCACTGGCCTCCCCAGGACCCTCCCTGTGGGGCCATGAGGCCGGAGCTGTGAACAAGGCCATGCCTGGGAGCAGACAGAAAAAGGGCTCTGTTTCCTTTGCACATCCCAAGTGCTGTTCACCTGCACAGGGGTTTTTGCTTCTCTGCCCAGCCCTGGTCCCTGCAAGAAGCTCGCCCCAACACTGCTCAGCCTGACCAGGAAGGCTGCGCTGAGCCCAGCCCAAGGACCCTCCTGCCTCAGCAAAGGGTAACCAGAGCCGTCCCATCCTGAGAGCCACCAGAATTACCATCCTCGATATCTAATGAAGCATACAGATGCACCAACCCTGCCAAGAGCAGCTGCCCACGAGGTTCAGGGCTTGGGGGCTTCATGTCCTACGAGCTGAGCCCAACACGTCCAAAGAGCAGCTTCACTCACGGCCAAGGTCTCCTCTTAACCTGCTGCTGTCCCCAGCCCACCGCGTCCCGCAGGCCCTCACCGGCCAAAGGCAACAAGGCCACAGTGCCGCTGGTGGATCCTCCCTAGAACAGCAGTCTCCTGCCTTCCCCAACCAGCCGGTACAACTGTGTGCAATTAATGTTGCTCCTGTCTGGCCCGTCTGAGTTTTTAAGCAAATGCCCACCACCTGCTCCAAGGGTGGGTGCTGCTTCTAAGAGTGGAGGATAATTCAGCTTATTAGAGCACTTTGGGTCCTCAGGAACCATGTGGAGATGGAGTATGGAGGATGTCAGACTCCCTTCTCCTGCTCAGGACACAGCAGTTATTATCAAGCTGTATTTTTCTCACAGCCCCTGCCATTGCAAAAAATGTTGTTTTGATATATTTCTCTCTCTCATGTTATTTGCTTCAAACACAAAATATTCATAAACTGCATTAGCACCGTGGGAGAAGGAAAGGATAGCTGCTGGCAAGCGTCCTGTGAGAGCTGCCGCGTGGGGTGTCCCTAAGCTGGGAAAAGCACAAGCCTACAAGATATCTATTTCAGGAGATCTGCGACACCAGCCCTCTCCCGGCAACACTCCTTGATGGAAACTGGAGGCTGAAGCATTGCAAATGACTCCTTTCCAGCTCCAAAATGCAGGGAAACAGGATTAGAAATCACAGCCTGGCAAGACAGCCCACGGGTAGGCTCTAACCCAGCGAGGTGACGGCAGCAAGCAGCCTTCTTGCCCCACGGGAGGCTGAGGGTGCAGAACCAGTTCAGAAGTTTGTCAGGAAACAGCAGGGTTGGAGCCAAGTCTGCCCTTCCAGCGGGGCTCCAGAATGGATGTGCAACCAACCCAGCCAAGGTTTGAAGCCCTCCGTGCACGTCCCTGCTGCTCACCATGGAGGTATTGCACTCTCTGCCGACACTAATGTTTGGGCTACTGCTGCGTCCAGCACACAGACTGGACGGTCCCAGGTCTGCTCAGTACCGGCAATTCTCATGGTCATTTATTTGAAGACAAGTGATGCCATGCGAATGCTGGAAAACGTCAGAGGTGGTAACAGAAGAACATCCTGAGACAAAGGTTGTCCAACTCCAGACCTTTAGTTGTGAGCATCAGCTTAACAGCCAAGCAAATGAGCATTATTAATCCAGTTTTATAGCAAGATGGTGCAGAGTATGAAAGGAGACTGAAGCTATGGATGCTCATCGACCCATATGGAGAGACCTCATGGGAACTGCTGATGCCCCAGCACAACTCATCCTTCACTCCTGAATCACCCCCCTTCCTTGTTTTTACTGGCTGAGTATGCAGCGAGAGGAAGGCCTAGTGGTTAGGGCCCTTCTCTTCCCCATAGCTGTGTAAGTGCCTGGCAGACTCCGTTCCAGCATCCAGGTCCTCCACAGACCCCAGCAATCCCGGAAAGTCGCTCTGCCTTGCAGAGATAACAGCATTGCCTGGCCTGCAGCGAGGGTGAGCTCAGTAACTCAGTCCTAGCCCCTGGGTGAGACTGGAGGTGGCAGGTTCTGCTGTGGCTTCAGGGACAGGGTGCCTGCCCCCCCCCCCCCCCCGACCCCTCTTGAAGGGCAGAGGAGCACCAAAAAAGAGTGACTGAAACCAGCAGAGCCTCTCAAAGGAGAGTCTTATAGTGTGGCCAGTGCCAGGGTATCACCCTCACAAATCCCAGGCCCTCCTGAGGTCTCAGCCTGCAGCCTTCTGCCCACTGTGCTGGGCCTGATCCTGCTCTCACGAACACCTTTTACACCCACATCACTCCACTGACCTCAACGGCGCTAGTCTTGATTTATGGAGGTGTAAGTGGGAGCAAGGCTGCTTCCCAGTCTGTAAGGAGCAGCATCTTGGCCCCTGGCTGAAGTGATGCTCTGACCTCCATCCTTTGCTCAGACCGCGGCCTGCATCCACTGCCCTGTAGGCAACCAAAACCCTCTTCTGTGGTCACACCTCGGCAGCGAAACCAAAATAAATCCAGCACCCATGCAATTCCCACCCTTTCTCAACCTGTCTGGTCACTGCAGGGCCCGAGTCACCGCATCTTGCACCCCACCCAACGTGTCAACGCCTGTCCAGGACAGACCCCAATAGCACCACACAGACCTTGCAAAAGCAGTGCACACCCTCACGCTGTCCAAACCCCCATCGCCAGACCCCAGCTCTGCAGCCACCTTAGCCAAGGCTGCTCCTGCTGTTCCCAGCCTAGCTGATCTCTGCAACCACACACTGGGGAGACTCGCTGGGATGTCATGTTAAAGCTCCAGCACTTGGTTGCAAGGGCTGCAGTGCCTGTTCGAGCAAGGAGCAGTGATGCCACGCTAATCTTTTCCTAAGACAAAGAAACATGCATATTAAACACAATGTGCTATGTGACGGTCTCCGCGGCTGGAGCCCCCCCGACCTGTCAGAAGCAATAATTAAAATACTGTTCACTGGTGCCTTCCACCGAAGGACGTGACACGACTTTCCCGTGCTGACGGCCGCCCCCCAGACGTAGGGCGGACTGCGCCCAGCTCTCCCTTTCCCTAAGCACCGATCCACTGCTTATCAGCAAAGCCAGCCCAGACACACAGATCAGCTTTCCTTTTGTGAGCACGCAGGGTCCCAATGCGCTTCAGCTGCCCAGGCAGATCCGCAGGAACGTTTAGTAGAAGACACAGTGCAGTTGCAACAGCACTTACTTTTTTCCACAGTGCTTGCATTAGAGCTGCAAATGTCCAAAGAACTGCACGCTTACCCCATGCGCTATCTTCTGCTTCCAGCAAAACTGTAGTACGCCACCTCCATCCCCCTGAGACACAAAAAAGGACTTGTTTGGCGTACCCCACCCAGAGCTGTACAGCTAATGGACAGAGACAGCACACCAGTGAGATGCAGTGCTGCTCTACGTGGTGGGACACACAGACAGGGACAGCCCACGTCGCCCAGATAAAACAACTCCGGAAGGAGGAAACTGTTCATGAGACTCCTCCAGGGGCAGGTCAGCCACAAGCCTGGCACTTTAGAAATGCAGCCCAGATCCCCTGCTTTGGCCTGGGAAGATTTTGCTCTTCCTGAGCGACCGCCCTCAGTAACATTAATCAGTGGCCAGATGCTTTTTCCAGCTGGCTGAGCACCGTTCTCACATCTTTACTGGCTCCCAGGGCTGCTCAGTGCTGTTACGAAGGAGACACACAGTGCTCCATGCAAATGGCACGAGCCCTCCACTCTCTGCCGGCAGCACTAGGCAGAGGCAAAGAGAACAAGGCAGAAACGCTCTGGAGAGGGTGAGGAGTTGAGGAGTCACTGAGCACGGCAAGAAAGGGACCTGGGAAGAGGTGGATGATAGAGACAGAAAAAGGGGTTGGCAGCAAAGGGCGAGGCAGCAAGAGTGAGGAGAAGGAAGGAAGGTCAGGAAGAGAAGCTGAAGAAGGAAGAAGAGTCTCAGGTTCTCCAGTGCTGAGGGTGGAGGCAGGATGGTGCAAAGTGGCTTTCCCTCAGCCTCTCCCTGAACCCTAGAAGAGACTGAAGGAACTGCAGGACCTTCAATCCAGGACATAATGCCCAAGAAATAGCTGGAAACACCAGGCTGAGTAGCATAGCAGGTGGAAAGAGTGAGGAAGAGTGCAATGACAAGCAAATGGGACATCAGGGAGAAAAGGAAAAAGAGACCAACGGCAACAAAGTGCAGGTTGGGGTGAGCGAGAGAGAGGATGGCTGCAGAGCAGACCGAAAGCAGAAGAGGAAAATGGGAGAGAAATCATCAGCGAGCAACTCCGCAAGGGTGAGGATGGGGAAATGCCCCATCAGCACAGCCGTGGAGGGGACGGGGCAACCACGGGGGTGAGGGCAATCCAGGCAGCAGCAAAGGGGACTGAGGGACAAGCCTAGGATGGACAGAAAGGAATCTGAGAGTGCTTGTATGGCCGAGAGGAGAGCAAGAAAAGGTGGTCGGGAGAATGGTCCCAAGGGAGCGGGGAGTGAAGGCAAATGAGAGACAAGGTTGGAGAGGTGGGATGTTCTGCCAGGTGCAGGCCCTGTAGGTTTGGGGGAAGATGGTGAGATCCTCTGCAGACAGCAGATGCTTAGGAAGGGGAGAAAGGACGTTCCCTGAACACAATGGCACAGGAGCAGGCTCAGCACAGGAGAAGACCCTGCAGGAGTCAGCAGAACCATCAGGTGGTCTCCACACATCTTTCTCCACGCAGGCATGCTGAGAGGCACCAAAAGCTGAGGAGATGGGAGCAGATCAGATGGGCGGGAAGAGAAGAGGCAAGGAGAAGCCTTAGTCCCAGTGCTTTTGAGCCCAGATCCTCCTACCAGCAAAGTGAGCAAGGCCTTTGCGATTTCACACGCAAAGCTGCCAAGGATCAGGACCACAGATGACACAACAGTGTTTAAAAACTACAGTGCTTTGAAACTGCAGTGCTCAGATCAGCAAAAGAGGCACATAAAATACCTGCTCCAGGATCTTTCAAAACCCATTAAGCTCTAGGACAAGGCTTTCACATGCACAGGACCTAACACACAGGGCCCTGATTTCTGATCGCTCCTTTGCAAACGAACAAAACAATTCAGACTGTCACACATTGCTGCTGCCACTTTGCACACTGCTAAGGCTCCCAAGAGGCTGAATCCAGGCTGACACATGCAGATTGGCAGGTCTAACAGGTTGGGGGGTGAGGGCTTTGCATGGGAAGGATTAGAAGGGTCTTTGGAGAAAAGAGAATCTGCAATGTCCCCTGAGGACCAAGGCTGAGAGAGGCCAAGCACCACAGGCAGAGGATCCCAAAGGTGTCCCAAGGAATGCAGTCAGAAAGACTTCTGCGGCAGCAGCAAGCAAACCTTAAATAATCCCCCAAATCCACATTTACCTCCATGTGCCACATGCCAACGCTCATGTCTCCTGACTACTTCACATCTGCCTCGGGCCAAATCCCACTGCTGTCACTCTCCGAGCTGGAGCAAGGACACTGGCAGCTGCCTCCCTGTGCCTGGAGTGCTGCCGGGCACGGAGGGGCTCCCGGGGTGAGCCTGGCACATGAGGACCACAGACAAACTGTGGCACAGAGCTTGCATGAGCTACTAGCTAGCAGGCAAGGCGGGAGGGCTTGAGCCCATGCTGCACAGCAGCTGGGGTTGCTGGGGGCTCTGTCAAGCTCCCATTGCAGCAAGAGACAAAGCCCTGCACAGCCCAGGGCAGGATTTAACCCTTGGGCTGCTCTAATGCCAGCTCTACCACCTAGTCAAATGAACCTCCCCTTCTCCCCCTCCCCAGGAAATCCTCTCCAAGCAGCAATTTTGACCAAGCTGGCAAGGGCTGGCTCCTTCCTCATCAAATGACTTTATTTCAAGTTGCCGGGCCAGCGTCTACCTGCCTCACCTGGGAGCAATGGAGAAGCCTCCAGGTGGCCTAGCAACAGCGAGGGCAGCAAAGCTTTTGGGGCAGGAGGAAAAGAATAGCCTCTTTTGCTCCTCCACAAAGCAAAGGCCTCTCCAGACTCAAGGATTCTGAGGGCAGCAGAAGGGACTGTTTTAAGGATTTAACACTTCATTTCAGGCAAAATCCACCAGCTCCGCAAAGCTGGCAAAAAGCAGGGCAAAGCAGGCCACCTTATTAATGGCAGCACAATCACCAGCCCACAAAAGGTGCCCCCTGAAATCACTCTCCCTTCCACCCAGACCCGCTTATAAACTCCACGGGGCTGCAGTGCATTAAGCGTTGCTGCTGCTTGCAAAGGCGACTCCCAAGCGTCCCTTCCACAGCGTGCTCAGGGATCTACGGCACCGAACACACCGTTAGCAGATGTACACTCGACACCACAACAGCATCCTAGGAAAGGAAGACAAGTGCCTTAACTGCAAGAAGGACTTTCAGCCCAGCCCTCTGACCGTGACAGTGCGGTGATTTTCTTCGACATTTGCAAGAATCAACGCCTGCACTCTGAGTAACGAGACAGAGTCCGCGAGACAGCCCGTGAGCGTATCCTCTTGTGCAACGTTTCCTCCCGCCAGATGTCCAGCACAGGAATCAAGCGGCTGTTGCAGCCCATCTGGCGAAGCGCAGTGGCAGCTGCGAGGGGTCAGCATCAGAGCTCGGCTGCTTCACTGCTCTGCACTGGCTCTGTGGCCAGCCGGGATGCAGGGCCGGCAAAGTGACTCGGTGCCCTTCTTGCCAACCTGCCGCCTGCAGAGAAGTACCTGAGGCTCACGAAGTCCCATTACGCAGGTCCCGCAGATGGTGTGGAGGTGCACGAGCCAGCTCCGGGATACAGATGATGCAGGATGAGAGCAGAACACGCGGCACAAAAAAGGGAGCAACTTCCCTTAACAGATTTGCTGAAGTTTCCCTAACTTTCACCCTCCGTGCTGGAAAAGCTCTTTGAAGCGTTTGCACCACGGAGAAGCCCCAGCGCATTGCCGGGAACTGAGACAGGCTGTTCCCACTGACCCAGCGGAGAGCGGCCCAGGTCTGAACAGAGCCAGGAAAGCCCACAGTGAAAACATCTGCAGCTCCCCACCCACGGGATGTCTCTGCAGGACACAGCACCACCCTGCATGCTGGATGACCCCCTCGGCTTCTCCCACGCGGAGTTACACTACGCGGAGCCAGGACTAACTCGGTCCCTCCAGCCCCTGGAGCAAGAGTTGAGGATTCCTGCTGTAACTCAGCGGCATGCTCCCGTGCCCACCAGTGAGCCCATATATTCACTCTCCTTCTCACAGTGGGAGGCAGTGGTGCGGGCAGAAAACCACAAGTCCAAAGTCTGCCCCAGCAAAGCCAGCGGCAGCCCCCAGGGAAGGATCCAGCCCAGGCAGAAGCAGGCAGAGGTGCAGCTCAACGTGTCCCTTCCTTGCACGAGCCAGAGGATGGAACAGGCTGCGTGCGGGGACGCAGAGCTCTCCCAGCGTCCTGCAGTCGCAGCAGTGCCAACCTGCTCCACGGCCATGTGCATGGGTCCCAGTGCCCCTCGTACCCCAGCCCTGGACCCCCACAGGGCACTTCAGCAGCGACAGCAGCCCTGCGGCACCTAAACGTGCCGGGGCAGCCAGGAGGATTTCTTTTCTGCTGAAGTCACCCGTGAGCTGCCCTCCCGGGCTGAGCTCACCCTCATCATCCCCATTTCAACACCTCTGAGTGCTGGCCCACTTCGTCGCCGTCCCTTCGCAGGGCACAGCCATTTCGGGAGAAGCCAGGGAGGCCGAGTGGCTGGGAAGTCGCCCGCCTCCGCCAGGGGCACGTCGCACGGCTGTTACCTTACCTCGAACAGGCAGAGGAAGCACCAACAGGAAACCCAGACCACCTGCGCCACCACTCACACCCCTTGCCCGGCTTCCTGCATTTCAGCATCTCTCAGTGTGCGGTACCATTTCATCCCAAACAGCAACAGATTTTGCAAACTGCTCGGGACGACAGCCTAAGCCCTGCAGAGCAATAGAGCAGGCAGCTCGTCACTGCACTCTACAAATGCTTTCATATTTAATCCTCCCTGCTCTATCGACGGTTTTAAACTCGAAAACTCACAAGAGAGCCCTTCCTTTCTCAAGCGTTTGCCTTCCAAGGCTGCGATCTGCCTTCCGCAGCATCAGCCGTCACCGTGCAAACCCGTGTCAGCCAGTCTCCGCCTGTGACGTGGGCCCGGCGAGAGGGCGACGAGTCCTGTCCGAGCGGAGGTGTGCAAAGCAGGCAGATTTTCCCCGAAGGTGCTGATCTCACTCTGCTGAACGCACAGGGCTCTCAGCTGCCTGGCTGGGACCAATCCTGGCGTGGATTACCACGAGGCGAGGGGACGTGAACCCCAGGCTAAACTTCAGTGTCTCAGGTCATTGCTCCTTCATTCCATTAATCCCTCACAGATTGGCACGGCACTTCAACGCTGAAAACAATTGCATCCACTGAGCTTTCTTGGGAACAATGTCTTGAAATCCAGCTTATAAAACACTTACAGGGTGATGGCTAAATTTAGTTACAGATGAATCTGATCTGGATTGTGAGCAAGACACAGCCACAAATCCATGTTACATTTGCACAGCCATTTTCGCAAAGGTCAGTGGACAAGAGGCTCAATGATGAACCAGGTATGTACTACAAAAGAAACTGCAGACCCAGCTTGCAAGCTGAAATCAAACAGAAAGCAATTCCCAAATGAGCTGTATGACATAGATGTCAAGGCTAAGCGTATATGAGGATATGGCCTTCATACAGATACAATCATCATCATCAACACAGCTGCCTATCTGCATCTAGCAGGGAGATGACCCACACCACAGCTTCCCAGCCACTACTGAGCTCGGGGCAGACCACATCGCATCCCATATGCCAAAGTCTCCCAGGCGCTGCACTAAACTCAGCAATCGCTGCCCCACCGCAGCTGCTGCATTTTAGCAGTGTCTTTGTTTCACAGGTGCAGTGCCTGGGCTTCCACCTCCGTTGCTGTCCAAGGGAGTGTCAGGACACATGCTGACTCCTTCCCCTTTGCTGGACATCCAGTCTAAAGCCCTGCTGCTTCACCTAGAGATGAGAGGAGGACGGTCTCCTTTCCTATCCCCATTGGTGCCACGGCCAGAGGCAGGAGCCTTAGCAGGAACACTGGTTGACATGAGAAAAGCACCTGACGCATTTGCTTTCCAGTAGTCACCGCACCATTTTATATGCAAGGAGGATGCCTGTTTCTCCTCAGCCATCTGTTCCTTGGGTGCTTCACAAAGCTTGCCTGCATGCAAACAGTGACAATGTCAGAAAGCAACTGTTTTTCATGCCAAAAATAGCCAATCTAAAGTCCTTGAGTTCTGCTGGGATTTCACTCAGCCATTAAAGGTGACATGGACAGCTATCCATGCAGAGGGCAAGCTGGGGCAGCTGTTCCTCTGGCCTTGGCCCCATCCAGGAGCAGCACACTATCCTACAGATTGTCACCACAGTGCGAGCTCCACTTGGCCCTCAACTGTGAGCCATTCCCTCATGCACCCATATTTGCAGCAAGAACTTGTCCAGGTGAGAGCCTCTGACCACCATGTGTTGTCCCAACCTGTCTCCAGTAATAGTCCTCTGCATCACTAATACACAGCAACAACCACATTAAAGTAATCCATAAACCCATGTCCAGGGAGGGAGATCCAGCATCTCCTCATTTGCAGAGGGGACGTGGCACACCATGCCACAGCTTTTGCTGCAAGGCAGTAGCTGATCAGAGTCCAAAAGTCCAATTGCCAAAGTTGCAGCCTGGAGCTTGCTCTTTGAGACCACATCTTTTCCTGGCACTGACACAGCATGGAGTCAAGGTTTGAGAAGACTGACCAAGATGTTCTCAACTTTGCAAGCAAGCGTGTTTAAAAAAAGAAAAGCAGCCTTCCCAGAGAAGATAAGGCTAAGAAGCTGCGCTGCTTAGTCATCACTGAGCGTCTCAGCCAGTGCTTACAACTCATCTTCTTTGCAATTCTGGCAAATCACCAGCAACTGATGATAAAAGGAAGCTCCATCCATCTGCAATACAGGTGCAAGATCCTGAGGGGAAGCCCAGTACTACCTGTGACCTGGTAGCAGAAAAGATGGAGATCTCTTCTGTTCTCCTCCAGGGGTAGAACAATTCATACAGGAGGTCCTAACTCAGTGTTGGATGCTGGGAACGTACATCACCGTAAAGACCATGGCTTCCACAAGGACGAGGAGGCAGGAGCCAAGGTGACTGGTGCTATTTACCCAGGGCAGGACTAGCAGCCTTTGCATTTGTCTTCTCCAGGTAGGAGTGGGAAGAGGGCAGCAGGACAACTCTTCCCCAGGCACAGTGTATGAGCAGCTCTCGTGGCCTGCCAGAGACAAGACCCACAAGAGCGTGTCTGTGTGGAGAAGCACCAAGGAGGTCCCTGCAAATTATCATGGAGAAAGAGGCAAGACGCTGACGAGACCCTGCCTGTGAGGAGGAGATGCAATGCCGCGTTGCCAGCGTTGTGATCTATGCCAGGGCCCTGAAGCGGCAGCAAGCATGGGCAAATTTAGCAGATTTCACACATTCGTCATGGCAAACATAGCAGATTTCACAGCTTGTTTCAGACTAAAAGGAATGTCATCAAAGTCCTGCAGAGTATTTATACAACTGAAAACCATCATCCCTGGTGACCTGTGTCCTACCAGGTGAGAATCTGACATACATGAGCAGGCTCCTCGGCTCCTTCTTGTGGGGAACTGTCGCCCACCTTCCAGAGCACACAACAGCGATGTTCCCACGCTCTCTGCAGAGCCTAGGATCTCACGGGGAGCAGACAGTCAATATTAGATACACAGAACAGAGAGACTAACTTAATTAGATTGAAAGTGCCAACTGTTATGCCGAGCCAAACGACCACATCAGCGTGTGCTAGATTTCTGCCACTGGGCCCTGAACCACGGGGGATGACAACAGCCTCGCAAGGCTGCTCTCTCTGATGATTTCACCACCTCCAAGGAGATACGCCTCCGACTGCCCCAGACAGGTGCTGAGGGCATGTATTGGAGCCTGCAATCTGACCTGCCCAAATGGTCCCAGAAGAACGGCTGTCGCTAATCTAACCACAGGAACAGGGTTTGGGGAAGGAAAAAACCTACCAGGAAGCACAGACTGTCCTGGGGAGTGACGTTTGCTGCTGGCCATCTAGATGCCTCCTTTGACGGCACAGAAGAACCACTTCATTGCCCAGAAGCTACATAAGAGAGGGAAACTGCCAGATGTGTGCAATCATCTCTTTTTCTAAGGTGAATTATTCAGCAAGAGCTGTTACTTCATTGATTGGAGCAAAGAGCTTCTCACCATTTTGCATGTGTCTGGTGCCTCAAAGATAAGTGCTCACTTCCTTCCTGGATTCATCAAACCTAGGGACACATCTGCACTGTTGCTTACCGAAGAAAATCTCTCTGAAGGGAAGGGCGATTCCTGATTCGCTTCTTTAGTTAGGTGCTATAAACTTTGAGCACATTAACACCGGGTCAGCGCTCCAGTCACATGGCATGAAATAGAAATTAGCAATTTGTATTTAGAGCAGCAAGATATGCACAGCATTTGCATCGAGAGAAGGTTAACTTCTTCCTCCTACTAAAACACTCTGATCAGAAACCTAAAGGGAAAATATAAGGAGTGCAAAGAGGGAAGACAGGGGCCAGCCTGAATCCCAAAATCATCTTGCATAAGCAATCAAATTGGAATGAGACGTGATTTCAAGTCTTGTCATCCGCCGCGACAGCGCTGTTACAACGCAGCCACCCAAGGGGCCTGAAGACAGCCTGTCTGGACGCCATCAGAAGCAGCGACACAGAGAAATATCCCTGTCAAACACAGGCTGCTTAAATGACAGCAAATCTGTATGAAATCCTTGGAATGACCCTCAGCCTGCTCAGAAGCATTATTGCTGCCCAAAGCAGAGAGGACACAGGCACTCAGAGAGCCACTTTTCCCAGTGGCAGGTCTGTAGGACTGGTGGCAGGAGGAGGGCCGGGAAGAAGGTGCTGGACTGAGCCCCTCACCAGGTCATGACAGCTGTTCATTAGGAGCATGAGTGTGATCTGGCCATGAAAACTAGAGATCGTACAGGATATGGGCATGGTAAACTAACAGCGGGCACACAGGGAAAGGAAGCGGAAGAGATACCACCAAAACGTAAGGCAGAACTGCATTAAAAAACCTGTGGGGGCAGGAGATGTGGTTCAGATGCCGAAATGCACCCTACTCCCTGCTGCTTTTCTTTCCATCCTTCTAAACTATACATTGGGAGGAGGACTGGATCCATGGGAAATGGGTGCCACAGAAATGCACAGACACAGGAAAGTTCACTAATGCCCAAAGGTGATCATAAGGACACCACAGCACCGTGTGGTCCAACCCACCTCCTGGTGAACTGCAGGCACACACGGCACTCTGCTAACATCAGCATCTCAGCAAGACCCCAACTAGCGACCCAAGGTCCCGGGCAGGATCTTGCTCCCAAAGCTTGTGCAGGTCCCCTACGAGGTGGTGACTTGTGCCCCGGCAGTGCCTGTTCGTCTCTAGGGACTATGACAGAAGTCCAGGGGGGACTCCCTGGAGAGTCAGATGGAGACATCTAAAATCAGGTGGGAGTCATATCTGGACTCACAGGTTGTCTTCCTGGGAGCTTTACTCACTTACTGTGTTATTTTGGGCCATCCACTTAAATGTAATAAAGACATCAACCTTCCCCTCCATGAGACAGGCCTCATGGGAGCTTAACTAGCCTCAGTGGGGGCTGGTTGGAAGAAGTTTGACAGACAGCTGAGGCTTTTGGTTGGAAAGCTGCAATGGGACTGCAAAACAGCATCTTCTGTTACTTTGTCACAATACACTACAATGGCCCCTGTCCCGATTAATGGGCTAGTAACTGCACTACTTTAAAATAAAAGCAATTTTACCATTATAGATTACAAACCAACCCTAAAGCTACGAGCCAGTTCTTCTGTATTTGCTCAAGTCATTCTTGGGAAGCCAAGGCAACATTAATTTATTTGGCTACCCATTTACCAAACACATTTTGTCCGAGGTGTAGCTCCTCAGAGACCCATCCCAGGTCCAAACCAGCAGAGGTAGCCCAGGGACAGCCCCAGCACTACGGCGAGAGCCTGCCTGCAATAAGCGCTGTTACCGATGTGTAATCCACCCCCTTGCAATAAAGGCAGGATTAGTGTAGCAACAGTGGCAAATCCTTCAACACAGCTGTGTTAACAGAGGCTCCTTTAATCCATTACCCACACAGCGTTTATGTAGGCTACAGAATCCATACTCATCACACACTAGGCACGATAAAAGGAAGTATTCATCATGGTTCTGAAAAGTGTCATAAAGGAGCCAGCCCCTACCATCGGCGACGCGCCGAGCGCTGCAGAGGAGCCCAGCCTGTCCCGCTGCGGAGCGGCACGGGGGCCGACTCGTTTTGTTTACTAACACAGCCCCGGGCACGCTCCCTTGCTGCCACGGATCCCGGGTCGGTGGGTGGCTCACAAAACGGTACAGCAGCGTACGGAGAAAACTCGCAGCGCGTCGCCAGCTGAAGGCGTTCTGGGGGCCTTTGCCCCGATGCCACCGCTGTTCGTGGGCTACAAACCAAAGCAACACCAGCAAGGACCTGTGGCATGGGCAAGATGCAGGGCCTGGTTTCCAGAGCTCTGCTCTCCAATGGAAAAGCAGTGAAGCATTTGCTTAGTGCTTCCGTGTGACAGCAGCAGCCAGCAGTACTGGCAAAATTCAACCCCAAACCTGGGGGACAGATAGCATCCTCTGAGAGCCGTGCCAGAGGGCTCGGCTTGGCACTGCCGCTGCACTGTGCTGGGGGCACACCGCGGCAGGACAGAAGACGCACCAGGAACTCAGACGGGACTTTTGCACCTCACACCAGGAAGCCCCACAGAGCCCGGCTGCCAGGGAGCCCAACGCTCCTTTGTGGGGTTTCACTGCTCTTTTTCGGGAACCCTCACTTCTTTGGCCTCTCTTTTTGATATTCTTACCGGCCACTTGCTTTCCCTGCCACACACTACCAGCAGCGTGGACTCTCCGTTCCCTGCGCGTACAGCCCACTTCTGCCAGAAGGCACCAACCCTGGAAGCTCTGCTCCCTGCAGGGGCCTCTTCCCCTTTTGAAGTGTAACTAGGAGAGGCTGCTGGAGTCATTTCCTCCTGCTTTGCTTCCCCAGACCATCAAAATCATTGCAGCAGCATGGGGAGCTTCACAGGGAGCAGGTCTGCAAAGCAGCAGAGCCAACAGCACCAGAGCAGCAGGTCTCAGTGAGCTGCCCCATCACCAGGGAACTGATACAGGGAGCAGGAAACCCCTGCTGCTCCCCACCTAGACTCATTTCAGGGGCACGGGGTAACATCTCTACCTTCCCCTTGGCTTGCCTTGCCTTCTGGGGAATCCAAAACGCCTTTATGGTTAAAAAAAAAACTAAGCCAGGTTGTCTCATCATGATGCTGCTTATTTCAGGTGGGCAGCTCTGACTGCACTGGCTTCATGACCTGGAGGAAGTCACTTCTTTCTGCACCTCGGTTTCAGCCTCGTGCAATGTGCCTAACCATACAGTTGAGCTTGCAGACTGCTCTGCGGCTGCCCGATGAGAAGTGCTGGATGAGCAGTAGCTATTTTTACAAGTAGCTCATCCAGCTGAAGCATACCCGTTACTCCACTCATCTCCAACACTGACCAGCGGAGGTAACTTCTGCCCAGGTAAAACGGCAGTAGCTCCATCTCAGTAAATCCTCCTTTGAGAGGCACTGCAGAAAGGGGGACCCGAAGAGACATGCCATGTGTCACAGTGCATTAGCCTAGTGAAGAGCCGAACAAGGCCTTTGTCAGACAGCAACGGGCAAAACAAGCAAAGGGATTAATGACACAGCAACATGCCACTCTACTGCCCTTCTGTGCCCCAGTCCTGCCCTGAAAGTGTCAATAACCACACAGCAGCAATGCAACTGCCTGCACGACTGCAGCGCTTGCTACGGTCCCACTGTGCGTCTTACAGGCTGTAGCCAGATTCCCATCCTAGAAGAATAGACAGGGTACTGAAAGGACTCACCTTGCTATGGCGGGTGCATTTCTGGAAACGTCTGGCCAGCCTTTCCTCGAATTCTGCAGAACTGCTGACTAACACCATCGATTTTTGATGGTGTCACTCCCATCTCTTATGTGCTAACCCCACTGAAAAGCAACCCTTGCTATACAGCAGTTCCCTGGGCAGAAACGTTCAAAACGCTCCTCAGAAGCTAGACTAGAAAAGTTATCATGCTGAGCCCAGAAACCGGGCAGGGCAGAGCTGTCTGGTACAGGGAGAGGCATCCTCAGGATTTGGGTTGCAGAAACAGCCCCCGTCTCCTTCTAGCATGAGTTTCTGAGGGGAACTTGCAGGATAGAGGCCAAAAACCTTCTGCAGGGCAGGTGAACACAGCATCCCTGCAAAACACCGCATTTTGGAAGGGAGCTGGAATAGGGAGGCATGTGCTGTCCCACTGCTCCCCTGACCAGGACCCCAAGCCATGGTGAGGACAGTGTCATCTTCATGACTTTCACGAGCAAGTCATCTGCAGGAGCATCAGCTGAAAGCTCCTGCTGGTACATAGGCTCCCTGGACACGTATGAGGCTTGAGCACAGGTACTTCCAAAACAATCTGGCTGTGTCAGAGCCTGGCTGTGTGCCCACAAGTGGTGATAGAGGGTGGGACAAAGCCAGCCTCCTCCAGGTCCCTGCTACCCCACATTGCTCAGCAGGCCGCCTGGGAAGCTCCTAGTGCAGAGGAAGCTGGGGAACTCCCGGAGGGCTGCCCAGGGCAGAAAGCAAGCTACAAGGACTCAGCAAATGGCAGCAAAACCATGGGGAAGGATGATGAGAGGAACTGGGGGATGTCAGAAAAGGGGAAGGTGCTGCCTGTCTAGACAGGTCTGGTCAGAGATACCCTCATACTTAAATCCTCTAAATTAAAAAAGCAATAAAGGATGTTTCTGAGAAAGTGCTCTGCCTAGAGGCAGCTTAGAGCCCAGGAGAAGGACTCTGCACCTCCACTCTTGCATTAACAGTGCCAGCAGCTCTCCTGGAGCCCAGGGCCATGCCAGGAGCTGTACGCTTGGGGACGGGTCCCTTAGAGCTCAAACAAGTCCCAGGCCACCCTTTCCCCCACCAGCAAGGGGACTGGCAGCAGTAAGTACCAGGGTGATCTCGCAGCTCCACTCCTCCAGCCCATGCTTGTCTCCATCCCTGACAGCCCATCCTGCCCCAGGCAGGCTCTGCGCAGCCACCTCGCAGGGCACTGCCGTCTCGCCTCCTTCCCCGAACGCTCGGGAGCAGCTCTGACCATGCCCTGGGCTCTTCTTCTCTGGCAAAGCAGGAGTCAAGAAGACCACAGCAGAGTGGGGAGGGAAAGAATAAATCAACAGCAGAGAACTGGAGCAACGCACCTCAGGGAAGAAGCACCTCGTGGCAGCCAGGCGCGGTGCCAGATTGCAGGGCAGACACAGACGCGCGGACCCCTCGCTGTGCCTTTCTCGTCTGACGAGGATTAGGTTGGGGTTAGAGATTTAATTCTGAGGCCAGGGGATTTCTGGGTCTGCGACATGGTTTTAGATGCGCTGATTAGAGTAAATGTCACAGCGCAGTGCAGATAATTATACGGGCCCCGTTACAGAGCAGGCGTGGAAGACCGGGTCACCACTGCACCAGTGTCACAGGGGAGGAGAAATCCTGCCAAACCACAGGGCTTTGCTTTGGTTTTACGCACTAGGGTATCTGCGTGGGGCCGCAATGGGTGACGGCACGGGCAACCACCATCTGAAGCTACTCTAGGGACAGAAGCTGGTGTTTGCTAAGCACGGGGCCGGAATTAACCCCCACACTGAGGATGCACAGGGCGAGGGCTCCTCTGGGACCCCACCAGCCCCTGGGCAGCCCCACAGGCCGTGATAGGCTTGGCGGGAAGCAGGGTCTTGGCAGGCTCTCCTCATCCTCAGAGCCGCCCAGAGCAGCCCAGGACATGGGAAAGGAAAGGACGCTCCAAACTTGCAAGTGAGTGGAGATGCTTCACTCCTGGTGCACACTAGGTTGGTCTGGCTTGTGTCTGGCGTAGCCCCCCAGATCACGCGAGAGGTGTGGTGGGACACGCAGCACAGAGGGGAGGATAGAAGCTGCCCGCAGGGCCAGCTGGGACATCTGCAGCAGGGATACCCACCCTTACCAAAAAGCGCTCCGGCTGGCACGTGGCAGCAAGACGGTCTGCAGGAAGGAGCATGGGACGCAGTCAGGCCCATAACCGCCAGATCCCACGGAGCGAACCATGAGCACGAGGCATTCCCCGCCACCAGCAGACAACGCAAAGAGGGAGATTTGCTACAAGCAAGAGCAAGCAACTCGACGTTGCCATTTCAGAGGATGCTCAGTCCCATTTCACCTGAGCAGGAGCACGCCAGCCGCGCAGCATCAGCCAGACCTCGCCACCCACCTCCAAGCAGCCTGTTCCCACCTGGCACAGGATGGAAACACCTCCCTGGACCAGCAGCAAGCTCAGCGCAGGGATCCAGTTGGGCTTGCATCAACCCAACAACCTTGCTCTGATCACAGCTGCACTACCTTTAAAATGCACGCAGTAACCTCAGTGTCTACGCGCATTTGCCTGCCCGGAGAAGCAATCCTGGGGAAGTTGAAGCTACCCGAAATGTCTGGCCAGAGAAGCGCTGACGCAGCCCCGCGCCGCTCAGCCACAAACGCTGACAGCAGCTCATTTCTTCTGTCGGAAGCACAGAGGGAGTCAGCAGCTCCAACGCGGGATGAAGAATTACTAATGGTGGCCAAGGAAGCACCAGCAATCGGATCTAGGGCCCATCAAAACAGCACTGCAGCCCTGGGTACGCCACTGCCTATTAACTTTAAGCAATTTTTCATTCAAACATCCAGACACATACAGTTGTTTATGAATCACTGAAACAAGTCATTAAAAATTACACCCAGGGCCAGAACCTGCTCTCCGCTGCTGAGTGGGGAGCATGGAGCAGCTTGGAGCATGTGCTCGACATCAAAGTCTGGTTTAATATTGAAATAATTTTCAGGTTACAGATTAATCGCTGGGAGTCATAACGCTGCCACCAAGGGGGCACAGGAGGCTTAGCGTTTCATTAAAATAGCACCAAATTTGTGCACCGCCTCCCATGCAGGGTGCTGAGGGGGTTGCAGGAGGGCAGCCCAAACGGCCCTGGGCAAACGCTCTCTGCCCCTTGCAGCAACGCTCCCCTGCCCCAAAGCTGGTGCCAGCGGGAGAGGAAAATCGCACCCAAGGGAGAAGGGCGACACCGCCTTTTCATAGCCAGGAAAGGAGCAACGGTGCCAACCTGCTGGTGCTCAACGGCCAGGCTCCCCAGGCACGCACACGCTCTCATCTCTCCTCCAGGCACTAACGCTGTCACCCAGCCCTGCCAGGAGCCGAGCTGCCCGCAGGCAGCGTGCCGCAGGGAAAGGCCGGGACGGGTGACACCAGCAGAGCTGGTCCTGAGTGCAGGAGAAGGATGACCCGCGCACAGCCACCGGGCAGCTCTCCGAGATGTCCCTAAGCAGCACGTGGCCTACAGAACCTTTCCATTCCTCCTCAGATCCACAGCAAGCCTGGCTCAGCCGGACACTCAGACGGGGGAGACGCAGATGTAAGTCACCTCAGCCAAGGCTCAGATTAGGCATGGCATTAAACACTTAACCCGGGACAGCAGCTCCGAGTGTCACAGGCAGGGCTGGCATAGCCCCTGCATCGGCTGCATGCCCAGTTCCCAGGAAGCGACAGAGAGAAATGCTGATGGGAATCCAGAGTGATAACCACACCAAGGAATAGGTAACAGGGATCAAATTAAACCAGGCTTCCCTCCAGCCTGGGTTACAACGCTCCCCCTCGGCGGCTTCTGATTTTCTGTCACCTGTCCCACCGCAAATATTTATCCCTGGTGGCAATCACTGGGCAGCAACAAATGTGTTTTTGAGAATATAATCAGGGAGCCCTCCCTGTCCACTCAGTGCTCACCGTGCAAACCACAGCAGCAAAGTCATTCTCACAAAGCAGCCGAGTC
The DNA here is from genome assembly GCF_036370855.1 of Dromaius novaehollandiae. Taxonomy (NCBI): domain Eukaryota; kingdom Metazoa; phylum Chordata; class Aves; order Casuariiformes; family Dromaiidae; genus Dromaius; species Dromaius novaehollandiae. Next base: position 17,515,295 of record NC_088114.1, read on the forward strand.
TCCGGGTCGGCCATCCCCACATAGACGCACTGTGACGTGGACTGGATTGAAAGCCCTTTCACATCCTCGGAGCACTGTGGGACAGTCTCAGATCCTGCTACAGGTTCAACTAAATGACCCAAATCTGCAGCAGGGCAGCAGCACCTTCCCTACCTCTGCTCTTCTCCTTGGTAAACAACTCCTAAAAAAGCTCGAGGAACAATGAGAACTAAGACAGCACTGACCGAAAATAACACAAGACCAAACTTCAGCCCTGCTGCTCTCCATGCTCAGATCAGCACGTCACTTTAAAAAGCACAATAAAAAGAAAAAAGGAGACAGCGGCTATTACACTATTCCATAAAGTTCAGCTGTCTCTGAACTTCACTGTAGCAAATCCATTCCCATTAAAAAGCTATTTCCAGCAACACCCACAGCATTTTGAGCTCTTCCTGACTCCCAAACTGGCTTCCTCAATGTGTTTGCAAGGCCCTCTCACCTTCTGTCTGCTGCAAAATTATTCGAAGGGAGCTCTCTTTGCTCATTGGAAGAGTCTACGCAACGCAGCATGCTGCTTTTCATCTCTGCTCCTCTAATTATTCTTTTAATTTGTTTTTTTTTATTTTTATGTACCTCCCACTCCTCCCCCCTAGCAGATTGCGACTCACTTTTCCGCGTCTCCTGCTCATTGCTCCTCACAGCTCCGCTCAGAATGGTCTCTCTGCGTGGCCCTAGCAAGGCTGAAATGCTGTCGCACGCTCTCACCAAGCTTGTTATTATGTAAGGTTTAATCACCAGGACAGGAGTGAAGAGAACGGGCGGCTTACAGAGGTCTGGGCTCAAATTTTGGCTCTGCAACAGGTCACCTCTGGGCCCATGGGAGAGTCATGCAGTCCCTCCAAGGTTTGAATCCTCACCTGTAAAACATAATTACCTGGCACATCCTGCTCTCTTCTGTCTTTGGCCAAATCTACCTCTTCCATCCTGCGCATCCCTCACATACAGACAACATGCACCACTTTCTCCTCTAACATGCCACAAGCTTAAGCCAGGGAAGATCTTCCAAAGGAAGAACACCCCTTGGCTGCACGAGGCAAACCAGGGCTCCGCACACGTGCTCGCCAGGTCTCCCATAGCAGTGTGCAGCGTGTTTACACCAAGAACGTCGCCTCGACAGCAAAGTTGATTTATTTACATATGCATTTATTTATTTCTACTTGCTTGACGCTCTTCCCCATGGCTCCAGGGACATTTACATAATCAGATCACACACAGCTAGATGGAAACTGCAGACACGGAACGCACACAGCCGAGCGGCCCCGAACGCGCTCATTCCTGCTGCAGAGAGCAAAGCACAGCCTTCCTGTGAGGGGACCCTCTCTGCCCATCCCTCGCCCACCAGCGAGAGCAGGCTCATCACCCAGGGCAGAGAGGGACCAGGGCACAGAGCACAGCCACACTGCCAGCCAGGGACTTGCGGGGGCCACAGAAAGCAGCAGGCGTGAGCGCGTACATGGCATGACCTCCTCGACAGATCAGCCAGGCAGCCCACCATGCGATGCTTGTCTCCAGCAGGCCGAGGCATGGACGTGAGCAATGTGATGGCCTTCAAAAGCCAATCTCTGCTCACCAGGCACGGATGAGAAAGTCCTCACACGACTCGCTCCCATGCCCTCCCGCCTCGGGGCTGCCTTCTGCTTCAGCTAGGCTGGATGGGAGCGAATTAGCGCAGTTTGGTGTGCACGGACGGCAGCACCACTCGCACCAGTTCCCAGCTCTGCCCATGTCGTGACCAAGGGCGCCATGCGGAAACGGAGCATCCGCAGGCTGGAATCTCTCTGGCCAAAAGGACTCGTGCAAGGATGATTTGATTTCTCCTGCAAGGAACTACAAGCCTGTCAAAAGCATCTTGCGCTCACTTGGAATCAGTAGCCCCGAGACGCCTACAAGTCTGCGTGGACTCAAGGAGAGTGTATTTTCACCCACTGCCAGGACATGGCTTGATGCCATGTGTTTTTCTGTAGCAATGGTTAACATTTCAACATGGCAGATTTTGGTACCTTTCTATTGCATTGAGCCACCCCGAAACAGGAGGATACTGCCCACCAGGGTCTTCACAGCAGTTCATAAAAGTCTGGGGCATTACACCATCCTAAAGAGAAGATAAACTGAGGTACACAGTGCTCATGGGATCTCTACACATTCAAAAGCCATCTGGACACAATCCTGGGTAACATGCTCTTGGTGACCCTGCTTGAGCAGGGGAGTTGGACTAGATGATCTCCAGAGGTCCCTTCCAACTTCAACCATTCTGTGATTCTGTGAAAATTTGACAGCATCTGAGTGTCCAATAGGGTCTTTCGAATCCATGACCATCACCACTTGTCTCCACCTAGCACAAGAGGCTGAACTACAGACCTGCTGGGAAAACACCATAACAAAGTGATTAATCACAACAGGTAGTGGTAAGTCACTGCCACTGTGTAGCCGGGAGCACCAGGCCACCGCGAGGGTATGCAGTGCTAGGGTGCAGTGGTCTCCCTCGCTCCCGGGCTCCCACGACTTTGCCCACTGCTCCTTCTCCTCCTTCCTTACGAATCAATCCTTCAGGGCACCTGCCCCAAACTCCCTGGGGACTCTGGTGTTGATCCTGCCTCTCTTCCCACAGCACTTTACTTCTCAAGACACTCATCCCAAAGCAATGGTCTCATCAGAAAGCAGACGGAGGCGAAACCACTGCCCCAGATCTGCCCTCCTTCTCCCATCCTGCCTTCTCACACATTATCATCTTTTCTCTTCTGACATCTCCTCAAGAAGCTTAGCCACGAGCTGAAGTGAAAAAGAAGATGCTATTAAAACAGATCTCTTTGACATCCAGCTGAAAACGCCTCAGACCTCTTACCTCATGTCTGCTTCGGACCCAGCCAAACTGTGTTGAATTCCTGCCGTTTCTTCCCTGCACAACCATTCTGTGATGTTTCCTACCACCCAGACAAACCTGCACTCAGGCTCTTACCATCTCACGTTGCAACAACTGCAACATCCTCATTTAGCCTGGGCAGAGCTAACGCTGTCCTGCTCCTCTCTATCCAAAAGGCTGTTGAAGAAGTCCTCTGCCCCAGCAATTTCCTGGCCATGCTGCTTTTTCTATATCCCTCCTTTAGTCCTTCTCAGTCGGTAACATCAACACCGAGCTGCTCCTCCAGCCCAGAGGGCTCTGGCTGCCACCTCTCCTGCAGCATCGAGGGCCAGTCGTGGCCTCGCGCCACGCCTAACACTACGCAATCCTCACTCGGAAAACTTTCACAAACTCTCCACGGGGAGAGCTCTGCACGAGCACCCACAAAGCCACTCCAAAACACAAAACACCATCTCCGGAAACCCTTTTGGCCAATAACTACAAAATCTGAGGAGCAGGGGCGTCCGGTGAGCTCTGCGACCGCCTCCGGGCCGTGACGCCAGGCTTTCGCGGCACCGCCTCCCGCACCGACGGGCGGCTCTCGGCGATGGGGCAGCGCCCAGCAGGGCTGGCTCCCGCTTCTTCACCTGTCCCACTAGGTGCGTTGGCTGCCGTTGATGCTAAAAGCCAGGCAGGCTGAGAAAAGAGGTTAATGAATGCCCTCCAGCTCCTGGCATGAAGCCAGGAGGATTTTTTTTTTTTTTAACACATCTTTAAAACAACACATTAGCTTTTGCTTTGGGGAACAGACAGCTCAGAGACAGCACTGCTCCACTCCCGAGTCCCTGAGCTCTGCTGTCATGTGTCATATATTATTCCAGGTCTGACAGGCTGCTTTTTTTTTTCCTGCTTTAAATATTTTATTTAGGTTTGTCCACAGCACTTAGGTTACTCTTCCCCTCCCCAGTGGTCCCCCGAGAAAACAATGCTCCCCCTAAAAGGATGGTCCCCTGCGATGGGGGCAGATCCGCACCCCCGTCAGAAGATGTTGCTGGCCAAAAAAACAGAAAGAACGTCATGCCGCACCAGGGCAAAGAGCGGCGACCGACTGCCGGGCACTTCGCAACCTACGATAAACCGGCCCGGGCGAGCTCGGCCGGGCACGCAGCAGCTCCTGGACACCACGGGCAAGTCCCCGGGTTGTGTAAAACAATGAGGAGAGCTGCACAGAACTCAAGGAAGATGTGTATGATCTGGGATGTGCATCTGAACCGGCAGTGGGAAATGGGCCATGAACCGCTGCGCTGGCTGGAAAGCAACCCCAGCAGCCAGGAAGCCCATCACGCCCGGAGCCTCTGCCTTGCCGCGGGGACGTTGCAGAGCTGCAGGCCCAGCGAGGGGCTGCAGGGGCCGAGCAGACTTGCGTCCCAGCAGCAGCACGGCAAAAGGGTGCACGGAGCAGCCGGGCCCACTCCCAGCACTGCGCCCGTAAACTTTTAACACTCTGCTCACCGCTGGCTGCTGTGCCCGAGCCGTCCCTCAGCCTCGCGCCAGCCCCTCGCGCTCCGCTCCCAGAGCGCCATGCCACGGGGAGCAACCGGGGCGCCGCGAAGAGGAAGGAGCCTTCGGGAACAGGAGGAGAACAGGGACATGCAAAACGGAAGGACAGGAGGAGAAAACGCTTCCCGACGTGAGAGTAGCCCCGCGTTTCGCAGCGCACCCGAGCGCCGGCGCCTCGCTCCGCACTTACATTGATCATAGCATTGGAGGTGATCCGGAAGAGCGTGGCTCGCTCGTTCACCGCCTTGATCTTCTCGCCGCTCTCGGCGGGCAGCTTCAGGTTCTCCAGCTCGCTCAGGGAGCGCTGCAGAGCCGCCCCGTGCTTCGCTATAAGGTCATTGCAAGTGCTCAGGTCCTCCAGCTTGCTCGAGAGGGTTTTCAGCGTGCCGTGCAGCTCGCCCTTGTCAGACTGCGAGGCGGGCTCCTCATCGCCCGAGTCATCTGCAAAGGGGGGGATGGAGAAAACACCGTTTCCATGGCTACCCCCGGACTGCGCGCCGCCGCGGCGCGCGGGGACACCTCCTCCTCCGCGGCGGCAGCGGGCAGCAGCCTCAGGGACGCCCGCGCGATGCGCTCCCTGCTCCGCCCGCCGCCCGGGGAGGCCGCAGGCAGAGGTGCCCCTCCAGCCGGCACCGTCCCAGCGCAGGCGTTGAGCCAGCCCCGGGGTGGCCAAACGCCGGCCTTGGCGTGGAGCAGCTCTCGGGGATGCTGGCCGGAGCCCCAAGGAGGCATCGTGCAAGCTCAGGGCATTCAGTGCTCGGTCTCAGTGGCCCGGGGTGACGCGTGGAGCGGGTGCACTGATGCCGCCAAGGGCTGCTGTGTCCTCGCCCCAAACCTCCCGCTTCCCCGCTCCCGTGGTTGAGAAGAAAAGGCTCCAGCCTGGCCTTTCTCCAAAACCACGACACCTCGAGAGGGCAGGAAAGTCCCTCCTCTCGTTCAGCATCTCCCCATCACCACTGGCCTCGCTCAGCGCCGCAGTGGCAGGGAGCTGCTCCTGACCCAGGGCGTGGGGCCTCCTCTCCCACCCCGGGGAAGCCGGGAAGAGAAGGTTTCCAACCACCACCATGTACGGAAACACCCGTTTTAAGATCTGCAACAGCGGGGAAGAGAGCTCCCTTGCAGCAGGGAAGGATCCCACGTGCAAAGGAAATGGTTATTGCTGTGACTTCTGGACACTCGGGTGACTTAAAAACCAAAAACCAAGCCGAACCTGAGAAGCAAGCAGGATGCAGTGGATTTCCTTATGCTGCGTCCCTTGAGCAGGTGGGAGAAGCGAAAGGCTCTGAGATACGGCACTACCTGGCACATCGGACACAACGAGCGAGCGCGGAGCAGGTCTGCGCAGGGAAAGGCTGTGGGCACTTCTGCTCTGTGCCCTCACCCCAGGCACGCACTGTGCCGCTCTGGCTGGCGACACACAAACGCCGGCCCGTTTTACCGGCCTTGCTTGCTGCGGGCTCCCCTGGGACCTCCATGGAGACCCTCCTGCCCCACCTGGGACGGGTCGCCCAGCTCAGGGATGGGCTCGGCCTGCCCTGGCGCTCTGGTACAAGTGGTCGGCAGTCCTGTGCCCACCACGGGGTCCTTCAGAGAGGGACCAGGTTCTGAAATCTGTATATCTGGTGCTTAGGGGCAGCTACTGAAGAGAAGGCACACCAGGCTCTTCAGCGAAATGACCTCAACTCAACCACACCAGCAGTTCTGGGCAGTAGGAGATCAACGGGCTCAACCACCGCTGCCATCCAAGAGGTCCTACACCTCACACCAGCCACGAACCGGATGCCACATTCTGAGCCAAGAAAAACATCACCATGTCTCCACGAGGTGCATATCTAACAGAAGTGTCTCAACCTATAGAATGAATTTCTTCCTGCAGTTAACCCTTTCTATCCGGCAGACTGACTGGGAATGAAGAGAAGACACACTCTGTTCCCTAGTGCCTGCAGCTTCTTTGCCAGGGCTGGGGGAACAGGGAGGGGACCAGGATGTCCACTCAGTCAAAGAAATGAAGAGACACCGTGATGCTGCAAAGAACAGACCTTGGAGGTGCCTTAGTTATAACAGGGATGTGGCACATTGTTTTTCTGTGCTAGGATGCAAGGAGAGAAGCCCATACTTGGCTGATACATGAGTGGGGGGTTTTCTATTCCTAGTTCATTTATAAGACCTTTCAAAATGTTGTATTGAGAGTGATGTTCAGCCATCACTCAATATCAGTACATCAATTCTACAGCTCTTGGGTCAGCTAAGGGAACTGGAAGAGAAAGAGCTCTTCACTTAACAGTATCAAAGCTGTGTTTCTACTACAAGAATCAGAGCAATCTGGAAAATACAAAAGGAAAATCAACCTGGAGAGTCAAAGCAGCAGTAGAGCAGAGCGTGGTGCTACAGTCTGGAGACTGCCAGAGACACACAGTTCACAGCCAGAAGAGCAAACAAGTCTAATAAACCCCCTGTAATCAGGATAATGCCCATGCCCACATGCCATAAGCACTTAGCAGACCCAATGGTTGAAACCACTTCTGCAGTAAAAGGCAACAACTCCTTGAACACCTGCAGAACCAAAGTACAACAGGCAGATCAGCCAAACAAGGTAATTCAGGCCTTGCTCGCACCAGCTGTCCTGAGTTGTGGAGTTAATCTAATCCTCTTGAATGTGGACAGTGGCCTGTGTCCACACAGAGACTTCCCGAGCACTTGGTGGGGCTGAGAGGGCTCCCAGGGGGCCCACAAAGAGGCAGAGTTCAAACGAGAATAGCCAAGTGCAAAGGGCCAGCAGAGAAACCAAGTTTGACCCAAGCGTTGGGTGCCTTGTGATCCACCACACAGAACGCCGCTGGAGAGCATGGCAACCAGGAGAAACGCCAAGCGTGTGAGAAAAGGTGTGGGAAAGGACGGTATGCGGGGGGACGAGGGACTGGCAGGACTGGGAAAACCAAACCTCTTGGTGTTATGGGGCCAGGCTATGACACTACTCAGAACGGGTGCAGTAGGAACAGGACATACAGCCCAGAGCCAAGGCTTATCCCACACAAGATTTACCCCAACTGCTAAAAAAGATGGGAGAACAAAATTAAAAAGACCTGTTGGGAAACAGGACACAGAGTGAAATGCAGACATGTCTCACGGAGGAAAGCACCAGGGCAGGACCTCCCTATACAACCATTTGATCTGTCCACAACCCAGCCCTAGGCCCCCACAGAGCACAAACTTCTGATGAACATCTGAAGCAGTTAATAAAGCCAGCAGATAAAGTGGTTTGTGGCCATCAGGGACAAGGTTCAGTAAATAAATAAATACTCAGCCAGTGCCAGCACCCACAGGAAGCGAACTGGGACCTTTCCCAGGAAGGCGAGCAGCCAGACCAAGGTGCTGGGAGCAGTTTGCTACCACTGAAAGGCTGAGGAGCTGTTAAGCTGCACATCAGCCGGGGAACAGCCACAGTCGCTGGGATAGGGCCAGCATTTTGAAAACATGTTCAGTACCAGGAAGACCAGGCTTGGAGGAAGGAGACAAGCCAGGGGAAGAGAAAAAAGAACATGCAGAATTTGAAGGGCACCAGGAGGGTGCCCAGAGGTACCACGGCAATGGACATGGGCTTATATCACAGGTATCTTATAGCGCAAACTTCAGGAGACCCAGCAAGAAAATTTAAGCCATTTTCTGCCTGTAAGGAAACTTACTGAGACCTCCCTATGCTCCTATTTCTGTTTCAAGCATCTAAGGAGCCTTTCATCCCGGGGCAAGCCATGGCACTCTGAGTCACTGGCACCATCCGCCTCCCATTGCGCTTTGAACACTGTCTTTACGTCTGCCTCGAACGGGCGCCTCTGAAGGACAGTGCTGTACGGCATAACACCTTGGACGCTCTCCAGGAGAGGTATGGGGAGGCACATTGCTGTTACGGTCGCTCAGAACTGTCTCTTTGTGGCTTTGCAGGGGAACCTCAGGTGGAGGCCTTTACCCATCCATTTTCACAGTGTCCTACACAGTAGCCTACACAAAGCATCTTCCTTTTGCTGTCAAGTATGACACAAGCTTTCACCCGAGCTGCTGTCCAGCACCACAGCTTCCCCTCTGGGAGGCTCCAGCTACAGTCACCGGCTTTCACCATGCTGGAAACCTGCTGCACGCTCTGCATGGGAGTTGCAGCATCCTGGCTGGACCAGGACACCCCGTCAGTCTCCTGAGATGACACCCTGCCCAGCTGCGAGCAGAGACACGGCAGGGGTTAGCAGGGCACTGGAGCAGGCAAGCTGCAGCAGGATGGGCTCACCAAGCAGCCCGCTGCAGCTAGCAGCAGCTCAAGAAGGGCAACCCGGGGGCACAACCATGTTCACGGGGCAGCATGGTCCCAGGTGCCAAGGCCAGCATCGCTGCAGGGGAGCCGGCACTGCCAGGGATGCTGCACACAGCCAAGGCCAGGCTCTGACCTGGGGAGCTTCAGTCCTGCACTGACATCAGTGGGAGCATCCACGGCTCCGGCTGCTCCACGCAGGAAAGCAGTCAGTGCCTTCCAGGCTTTGCTTTCACCTCTAGCTAGTCTGAAAAGACAGGCACGAAATGGCGAGGAAGCCATGCACATCTGGAGCTGCTGGAGACATGGCCGGGGAGAGCTCACCCAAGCCCAAGCAATGCCCGGGCTTTGCTTGGGGGCTGGCAGGAGGGGAGACAGCAGAGGTGCTGACTCCTGAGAATGGCCAGCCTTCCCACGGTGCAGGGAGTGCATTAGCATGGCTGTTTTCCCCCAAAAGCTGGACCAAAAAGCTCACAAGAATATTGCTTCTTCCCGGAGGGAGGACAGAAACCCCCAAAGTTGCAGAGAACCTACCCAAAGCCCTGTCCAGCTACAAAAGCCACACGTATGCCACAGCCCTGCTGTGATCATTGCCCTGATCCTCCTCTCAGCCCAAGTGCCTGCAACAGCAGGGAACGGTGCAAAGCGCTGCGTGCTGCCACACACCACAAGCCATCATCTTCCAGTTCAAGAGCTCCCTCGCTCCCTCGCTCCCTCCAGCACCTCCGTTTGTGCTCTCGCCGCGAGCGTCCCCCGCAGCCTCAGGGGCACGCTGTCCCCAGCAGCCCTGCGGCAAGCTACTCGCGCTCAAACAAGCCCGCAGGAAGAGCCTCTCTTTAGTGTGCAGTGGTCTGGTCACTAATGAATCCAGTCATTAGTGGCTAAATGGTGTTTTATAAATCTAGCAGAAGCAGCAAACCCAGAAATTTGCTCATGGAGAAGCCAACCACCCTGGCTTGGTTTTTATCACAGATACCCACTAGGCAACCATCACTGTGTCAAAAAATGCCATTACCTCTGGGTGACTTAGGGCGATGGACCCAATTTGGGCTTTTCCTGTTTGCTTGCAGGAGGAAGAGACACTGGTGATACTTCTCAGGCCCAGTCTTGCCTGTTTGCAGCAATTGCTGGAGGAGCGGAGAAGGCGCTGGAGAGCCCGATGTCACCTTTTTCTGCCAACAAGTCTCAGCTGTTGGCAAAACCTCGGCGCCCAGCCTCTGAGGTTCAATTCCTGGCCCAGCTGCTCATCCCCGTGTTACCTGGGCTTTTATATCCACGGACTTCAACTCGCCCAACCACCGCAAGGGGAACTGCAATACCAACCTCGCATCAGGGCCCTCAGGCTGACTGCACTCCTGGTCACCGTTCTGAGTTGAAAAGTGCTCCACAAAGGCCACTATCGACTAATTGAATTGCAGGGCTGAAACCTGGCCCCCGCGGGCCATCTGTGCTCAGCTATCTGGGGTACGGGCGGTATGGCGTGCCTCCCTAAGGATGGGGAAACCTGAAAACCAGAGCCTGGGGGTTTTGCCCATCATCAAAACGCTCCAACACAGGGACAGCTCGGCTGCACTGCGACAGCGGGGCTCCATCCATTGGCGAAACGTTATTTCCTCTCCTTCGCTCCCTGTGCATCGAGGCTGCTGTAATGATCTCTCCTTGTGCGCTCAGCTAAACCCAGCAAACATGAACATGGCATGGCCCATTTCTCTTTTTTTTAACCACTACACAGAATTATATAAACGCCCCGAAGCCCAGCGAAAAAAGCTCCCTTCTTGCTGGGAGGAGGTACCTGGGTCAAACCGTGACAGTGGTGACACTGTCCTTTCAGGCCAAGTTAGCGCAGATGAATGTTCCTCAGCAGAAGCTAGTTCAGAAGAATATTCCTTTTCTTCCCTCTTACATAACGCTGGCAAATACCAGAGCTCAGTGAGACCCCGCTCAAATCTGCAGGCTCAAAGGTCACTCATCAATAACCAGCTTAGAAAGAAATCACAAAAGAGGAGAGGAGAAACACTGCGGGATGAACACGCGCTGCCGAAAAGGCCTGCCAGCTTGCAGGAGGCGTCCAAGAGAGGGGCCACTTGCACAAGCTGCCCGTCTGCCTAACTGCCTGCCCCAGAGCTGGTTTTATTGTCAGGCCGGGACCCAGGTGAGCCAGGTAGCAGGATCCCGTGTTCATCCACCCTCAGCCCTTTCAGCCCCAAACTGCGCAAATTGAGAAAGGGCCTTTCAGGCTCTACTGAAGCTGCAAAGTCCAAACGGGATCTTGAACTCAGGCCAGAGGGTTGCGACACATGCACGGGAGGGAGCAATGTGCAATACCTGGTCCCGGGAACTCAGGCATGCACAGCACGGAGGATGGAAACACGCTGTCCCGCGTGCCCCATCCCTGTACACGCATCCCATAACCCTCTGCCTCCTGCCATCCAGCCCACACAGGAACAGGGAATGGTTTATGTGGCTCCGTGATCCACGGTAAAATAAAAATATCCCAAATAACATAATTTGCTATAATTAGCTCCAATCGGAGCATGGGAAGAAGGAAGCACAATGCTACAGTTGCATTTAAAATCAGAGCAAGTTCGAGTGCGAAATGTTTGTGTAAAAAGCACCCAGACAACCCTCCCAATCCCCTCGTGGTGATCCTACCAGGGCAGGCCATTAAAAGCATCTTTGAAGATCAGTTTCTAATCTGCAGCCACAAACACTGAAATATACTCGTCATGCACTGAAATATTTTCAAACATTGCAATACTTTCCTCATTACTGTGCTGTCCCCCTGCAGCACTAACACAGGCCACACAGGACTGACCAAGTGCCCTGAAACAGATCTCTCTCATTCCTCAAGTAACCACCAACCTTTCAGATCTGCACCAGATTCCTGGTGTTGTTCCTAAGAGCATCCCACGAATCTCAGCGGATGGAGCCTGTTTCCATGTAATCTCCATCCAGTACTTTACATGCCAAAATGAAGACTCGAGTCCAGCAAGAACAGCAGTTCTCCAACTGATGCCTTGGTACCACCAGGACAAGCATAATAAGGGGAACTTTCCCATTTGTCCCAGCAGGATGTCTGGAATCACAGGGGACAGGGTCATCTGGGGTCTGGACACCCCGCGCTGAAGACAGGTCATTGGCCCTCTTTCTGCCTTCGTTTCTCCATGTGGGAGAAGGCTTGGACCTAAGGAAACCATCTCCCTGTGCCACCACAAGACCCTCCAACTGTTACAGCTACTGCTAATGCCTATTTGTAAAGCGCTTGGAGAGAGGAGTAGCAAAAATTATTCTTACCCTGAGGACAGAGGATTCACTCATCCAGAAAGATGAAACAGTCACAAGACACAGCCTGAAGGTCTTCACTTCGGGTATGGCCAAATGCTGGGACGTTCAGGGAGATTTCCCGGTGTCAAGCTTTTGGAACAACCCAGCCAGGGAAGACCAGATTTCAATTCAATACGACTGGTGAAAACACCCTGAAGGTCACCAAATACGCACAGTGAGAGACAGACTCTACTCAGGTCTCCTCGTTTTGGGGTAAAACCTGCACGCAATTCGCAGAAGCACCACACAGTGATGTCCACGACAACTGCCTTACAAACTCAGAGCCATCAGGTTTTCAGCAGGGAATATCACAGCTGCCCTAATGTGGGATTTCCCGACTTCTGTGATTTAAGATTTCAAACTCTCTTGGAAACTGGAGAAACTCATACCTTTAAATGCTTGGGGGCTAGGGAGAGGGAGAAGACAATTTCAAATTACTTCTTCTCTCGACAGAATAGGTTCAACTTGGAAGAGACTCATTGAGGGAAAAGCTATTTCTCACCGAGACCCAAGTGTCCCGCTGTGTAAAGACCGCAATATTCTTAAATTAAAGGGGCTCTGTGAATGACCCCTTTCCTTTGGCAAAGGACCAAAATGTTATTTTTACCTGTACGGCGAGCCCTTGTCTCTGCTTCGTGCATCACCTGGCGCTGCCGGGAGCAGCTCTGCCATCTGCTCTCTGCAGAAGAAAAAAAATCCTCCCCTAAAGCAGCAAACCCAGGTGACTTCTGCAGTTTGGCAGGGCGCGCTCCCCAGCGCCGCACCCCCCCCCACCCGGGTGCTGGGATGTGGGTGCCCCTGCACGGCCACAGCACCCTGCTTCATCTCCTCCACCACCGCCAGGGGAGCAGCGCGTCCCTAGCTCGCCTCGGCTCACCCCACTCCTCAGCACAGGGCAGGTTTACGAGAAAACAAAGCCTGCATTTATTCAGCAGGAATTCACACCGCTTCCGCTTACGAGGCTGCAAACAAAAGCTACCGAAGAAAATAAACAGCAAAGCTCATGACAAATGCTTGACAGCAAGTTGCCTCCACACTTGGGTAGGTCCCTCGCAGCAGCTAGACCCTCGTGGCACCAGAAACGTTTCACGCACGCGGTGGCATTTCTTGTCACCCAGGATGCACAAAAGCCTCCGCAAGCCAGAGCTCAGACACCAGACACTGAGCAAACACGGGGTGAAGGACGGATCCTGCCCCCGCGCCAAATCCGGCTCCAGGAGCAAAAGCTCCCCAAAATCAGCTCAGGGGAGCAAAAGCACTTCTCCAACGGGACTCTGAGCAGACAGCGCGGTCAGAAGGTGGAAGCAAAGGGGCACCAGGAGGGGACAGAGTTTCCCTACGGTCATTCAGCAGTTGCTAAAAGGCAAAACGGACCGAGGGGAGAGCCCTGGCGCTGGCGGCTGGCACGCTGCACATGCACGCAGGGTCGTTAACAGCAACTTCTCATAAATCTTCTCTCTAGGAACTTGCATGGCTTTTATTTCGACACATAAGCTTAGTCCGCACACCCTGCGTGCCCCAAAAAGCACCAGCCCCTGCAAACCGAGTCCTTCCCTCCCTCGATCGATACTTGCCTTTGACCTGCAAAGAAACTTGGGGGAATTCTGTTTTGATTTTCATTTGTAGGGCACTAGCATGAACCAGTTGCTATAGGAACAGCCGGCCTCCCTGTAAGCCGAGAAGATTATTTTTGGAGCTGTGATGCTATTTAATCTATGTAAAATGGATCAGCAGCTAGCGGCTGTAAGCCTCTTCTGGCCCTGGAGAGCAGCTACGCGAGAGAAAGGTGAGAATATGACAGCATAGCCGTGGTGTTTGCAGAAAGCTTTCCCTTTCCGGGTATTCTCACTTCCAGAAAAAGTCTTCTCCTTTCTGCACCATCATTAACTATCCTCTGAGTGCTCTGCAATCTTGAACTGCTCGCCTGCTGTTTTCCTGAAGTCTTGGAGCCTCTCAAAGGCAGTGCTGGTATTTTGGGGTCAGTTAAACCTGTCCTTTCTGCTGGTTGGAAACCAGAATAAGCAGATGAGGGTGGCAAAAGCACGGGATCAATATTGCAGAAGCACCAGCAAGCCGGACGGGCTCCCGCGCTCGGCGACACTGGACACAAGCCCCAGAGCCCGTGAATGAGGGCAGCCCCCTGCAAGCATCACGTGAACACAGCGCAAAAGCAAAGCGAGCCGCAGAAAGATGTTTCCTATGGCAAACACTTTGATTTTTACCTATAGGGAAAAGGGATTATTTGCCACTGTCTGCAGGTGAAACCATCACGGACACCCGTGGGTGACTTCAGCATTGCCCCTGCCACAAAGCGGGGGATATATATGGGATATATATGCTTTACACGCAAAGGCGAAACAAGAAAGCTTGTGATACCCTCCAAGTCATACGGACTCTGGAGGAAATAAATGACGCAGGGAGGCCAGCCCCAAAGCCAGGCACCGAACGAGGCCACCCACGACCCTCCTGGCATCCCCCAACGTGACATCCGTCCCCATCAGTGATCGTCTGCATCTCTTGGAAACATTGATCGCTCCTCATTTCTCAACCGGAGCAATTTTTGTGTTGGCTGTAGAAGACACATCTGCTTTCATCACTTTTAATAGCTATGAATATTAAATGCAAACTGTTATCTATATTTAATAGCTTAGCCCGGCTGCCAAAAGACAGGCACATTTTTACAGCATCTGCAAATACAGGCCCAGGCAGAGCATTCTGGGGTATAAAGAATTATGCTGGAAATTAAATCACCAAAATAGCATCACCAATAATCACCACAAATCATTCCAAATTTCGGTGAGCACTTAACAATTACCCCCAACCTGGCAAGGGTATTTCTTCTACTGCTAATGTAACTGGACAGCTGTTGAAGCAAATGGAGGCCTAAAAATAGCAAATACTCGCTGGCTGTTCAGCTTGGACATTTCCTGAAGTCGCACTCAACAGAAGTAGGTGGCGGGAAAGAGCTGAGGGCATAAGGACCCCATCCTGGGCCAGCCCAAGTTCCCGCGATGGGGCTCTCCACTAAATCCGGAGTTCAGAGATCTGTGTTCCTATCACAGTAGCCGATCGGATTTGCCTGAAATCCGAAGGACTGTAGAGAGAAGTGAAATGCATACATTTTGCAGAAATTTAGGTCTAAGGATCTGAGTAACCTGATCTAAGTTGGCCCTGGGTTGCATCAGGGGTTGGACCAGAGATGTCCAGAGAGCTCTTTCAACCCAAATTACTCCACAACTCTAAGTTAAATGAAATTTGGTCACTTGAAATAAAAGGCTTTAGATCATAATCAGGTCTAATGTAAAGCTGTAATAAAGGTGTTAGTTTAATATATATGCAAATGAGAAACGTATTTGCATAAGCACTAAGATGCCTATATACTAACATATCAGAAAATCTGGTTAAAAATGTAGAGGAAAATGAATATGTAAAATAGGTAAGATATGCAAATAG